>NC_053430.1:4804537-5129351 GCF_007990345.1 Gossypium hirsutum | reverse complement strand
TTATGTTGTTTATTTACGTATTTTTGTTTTCAAATTTTGTGTATTCAAGGGAGCATGTTATTGTTATCATACGTGTTTATCTAATTGGTATACATCTAATTTTAACATTTTTATACTTTAGTAAGGAACATAAATTAGAATAATACCAGTTGCTTACGGTTCTAAATTTAGGTACCAGTTAATCTAAAAAATGAGTGTAGATACTAATAGGTATACTTGAGTCAAGTACGCTCAGCTATATATTAACCTTGATGTTAAGTAATTTTTTTCTATTTTATAAATAATTTTGCATTCATTTCATATTTTATTCATCTAAATTTGAATAGCTTTTGTTGGGATTTGGTCTGTAAAGTGAGATTAGTTGGGTTGTATTCAAATATGAGAAGATTTTATGTTTGATTATGTAGCTTTGGAAAGAGCAAAAGGAGTGATTGGTTATTTGATTCCTCAGTCCAAAGAGAGAAAGAAGTAGTTTTAACATTTTAAAAACTTTTCAATTACCTAATACCACCATATTGAAATTCAAAAGGACTTAGAGCTTCAAGTAAATGACCCTTTTTAAGTACAACAAACACACCATAAGATTTGACTATACTGGAATGTATTTTAAACCCATTCAGCATCCAATGTTGTGTATGGTTAACTCCATGGACATTTTAGTTTTGAAATTTTCGATAAAGTGATTTTTTTCTGAGGAGAGTGAATTTTTTGTTTTAATAATTTCGTTTTTAAATTTAATGTAACTATTTTTATTTTTATTGTAGATATTATATTTAAATAAAATATTCATTTATTTTCTAGATAATAAGTTTAATATTTTAATTATAGATCTCTATCAAAAAGTCAACCCTTTATAGAAATGCCATTGCCATAATTATAATTATTCACAAGTCCTAAAATATATAACTAATTTAATTAATGTGGAATTTGTTATAGGTAGAGTGCAATTTTGGGTTTGCCGTGGTACGCTCCATTGTTTCTTGACAGCACAGACAACAATAATAATTATCATTAAACTAATAATTAATTGGATGTATGAAAAAAAAAATCCCAAAAACGTAAAAAAGAGAAGAAGAGAGATCAACTTCAGTACTATAACTCAATTATGGTTTATGGACATTGAACAGTATGGAGGTCATACCAAATTAACATATTTTGCTTTTTTTGATGAGGAGAAAAAAAACCAAAATAGATTTAGACAACAAGAGGAAAGGAAGAAGAAACCTCATGATGCAATGGGTTTGGACCAGTAGGAACAAGGCGTTTTTCAACCCCATTACGTGGCGATGTCGTTGCCGAAGGTTGGAGGATGGCAACTGGAACCTGACTCTGATGCTTGTGATGTAGAAATGGGAGTGAAGTCAAATTTGGTAGCCAAGACTTTACGGTTGTGATGAGTGATGATGAGAAGTGATACTTGGTGACTAATGTCAATAAATGGCACACCCAAAGAATAAGAGATACCAAAGACAGCCAAAGAATGACACTGGAAAAGATGCAGCTGGGTATATTCACGGCCATAGCTATTGGTAGGAGGGAGAAGGTTGAAGTTTTAAGAGGAGAGCATGCATGGAGAGGCAAAAGTGGAAATATGTGATCAGTGAGAGCTTATGGGTGGGAGTGAGAGAAGGGGTAGCTTCCATGGTCAATTTTGATGGATAATTTTTAGAGGGAAGAAGAGAAGAGAGGGAGATGTCATGAGGAGAAATTGGGGTATAAGGAAAAATTGTCCCCTCTACCTTTGTTTTAACCAATGAACTTCCTTTGCGTTCAAGGAATAAAAGACATTTAATGCACAGATGGTCTAACTTGATATATATTAGGACGACCGCATCATCAGAAATGTACGTGAGAGTCAGACTAATTGGTATATTTTAAGCCATTTGTTTAATGTTAAGTTAAACTAATCACATTCATAAAAAAACAACACAACTAATTACCGTTTATTTTATCTTGGGAGGTGTTTTTGTTTTTATTGGTTGTCTTGCTTTGGCATTTTATTGAATGTTATCTTTATATGCACGATGAATATTCGTATGAAAAAATAAAAAAAACAATTTAATATCGCATTGTGATAAATAGTGGTGTATTTGATTATAGAAAATATTTATAAAAATTTTATAGTATTTTTTAGGTTTATTTATGGAAATAGATTGGTCAACAAAAATTATTTATTATCAAAAATAATTTACTTTTTTAAAAAGTCTAAATCATTTTTGAAAAAAATCATTTATAGTAATTTTATTTTTATGTAATTAATCTTATCAAGTCTATTTTATACATATAGTAAGCTTGTGCATTCACAATTGCACGAGTAAGAAACTATTAAATTTTATAATAAAAAAATTGATTAGTATTGTGAGTTATTCTAACAACTATTAATACTCGAACTCCATTAATTTGTTAGCTCATTAAATAATTAAAAAAAACAAATTATGAGTGATGTAAAAAGATAGAAGGAAATTCCAAGTAGAAGTACTATGGAGGTATTGTACTAGGAGTCATTGATGGGTATGGGGATTTTCATTTTGCATTCTTCGAAAGGTGGGCAAGAGATGAATTAAGTCGACTTCAACTCGAACAGTGTTTCCTAGCCGAATAAGTAATGCACGTGGTTGTCATTTTTGGTGCTGTTGCGAGTTAGTGTATAGTTTGATTTGCCATTTCGTTGGTTCATTAATGAGAAAATGTTCTCAGTATAAGATCCTATTTTAACTCGGGATGTGGTTGTTTACCGCATTTAATAACTTCTCTTCGCAGTTTTCAGCCAACTTCTCTATTTTGGTTCAAATTCTAGAGCCCTAGTTCTGACCTGATCATAAGGAAAACAAACAAAATTAGAAAAAATATTTCAATCCCGGCAATGTGGCCAAAATTTGATAGGCATTGGAACCACAAATAAAATTTTTACAACAAATTAACTCTGATAATAGTAAAGAGTAGTAGGGTCGAATCCAAGGAATGGTTATTGTTATATCAATTTCGTTTTTTTATTGTGAATAGGATTTCTGTCGTGGCAATAGTCGTGTCATGACTCGAAACAACTCGCTAAAAATAACAAATAAATAAATTAGGGAGTTGAAAATGTTTAGAAATTAAATAGTGAGATAGTAAATAAACAATTATATTAATAAAAATAAGATAAAATAAGAAAATGGGTTTGAATTTTGTAAACAGAATATAAGCCTTAGCTTAGACTCTTAATTCCGGTTTGAATCGTCCTTAAAATGATTTTCTCTTCCAAACTATAGTTGTTATAGCGACTAAGAAGTCCACGCCAATTCTCATTTTAGTTATTCTGTACGACTGCAATCAACCTTACCAATTGTCTAATGCAATACACAGTTCGCAATTCAAGACTCCAGCAGCCTTGGTTCTAAAGAACTCACTCGGATCAACGGCCTCAACGTGCGAGACATTTAATCTGTACTATTCCATTGACAAAAATCCCACTAGCATGACCCGCCAGGATATGCCAATTTGTTCGAGGAATCGAATACAACACGGCCAACTAGTCTTCCAATTGTACGCCAAAATGACTCCAACCAACGTGCATTTTGTGTTGAAATTGAATTAACTTTAAGGGACGGATTTGTACTATCCCATATTCCGGAGAGATGGTGAAATTGTTATGAAAGATTTTTAGTATGGATTCAATTCTCACAATTATTGACCGGAAAGAATATGGCTAAACTAATTAGAAGTTTAGTGAAGCATGAAATTAATCATACTTAGTTGGTATGAAATGGTTTAAATGGAATGGTGGAGGTGGAAAGAAAAAGGACTTCGGAAGCAATTAAGCCAAAATATTGAAATGGAAATAAATAAGAATGGATTGATTTTTTTTCTATTAATTTCCAGTTACAAGTGTGTTTTTCAAAGGCCACCATACACTATTAACAAATCATATACTAAATTAGCTAACACCTACCAACTAATTACATGAAATAAAATATCAATTCCTTTTCTAATATGGTTTACAAAGTTAAAAGTCTGATCAGCCTTAAATGTTTCAAATTTATGATTCGGCCCTCTTTTATTGCTCGTGCTCCATTTAATTATTTCTTCTCGTCTTTGAATTAAAAACCGAATTTTTCTTGACAAATTTAAACTTAAAATCACCAATTTAGCAGGAATTATTTAAGAATTAATTGATTTGAACACATAAAATATGCAAAATAAACATGCATCAACTATATTGCATTTTGCCTCATTTACTCAAAAAAATGAACAAATTAGTCTCTATATGTTAGATTAAAAAGTAAACTGGTCATTTGGTTAAAAATTCCATCATTTTTACGTTTAAAAATTAGTATATGCACATCAATATAAGGTATACATGATAGATTAAATTTTTAATAGTACAGATAAATTGAATTTTAATAGAAAAGACTAATTTATTCTTTGATAAAATATACAAGGACTAATTTAACTATTTTTAATAGAGGACAAAATGCAATTTAAGAGCTAATACAAGAGCTTCCGTGTAATTTTAGTGAAAATTCTACTAATTAATCCCCTACAACAAGGTTCATATGCCGAGTCAAAATCAGACTCCTGGCTGATCCTCCAATCCCCATCATGACACGTGTAAGGTAATGGTCGAATAAAAAATAATGTTAGGGTAGATCATCACCAGCAATCCACAGGAGGAGCTCGTGAGCTTCTCCATAAATAAACTCTTCTCTCACTGTTCATCCGAAAACTTTTTCGAGTTCGAAAAAGGACCAGAGTCGTCTGACGCCGAGCCATGGCCAAGCCTCGCAAGCCCAAGCCCGAAGACCCGAAGCCAGCTCACTCCGGTGCCGTTGTCCGCCACCAGAAGCTTTGCCTCTCCATCGACACGAACCTTCGTCGCATTTACGGGTAATTCTATTTTGTTCACTTCTCCTTGCTCTGCAATTTATCATGGAGATGTGTTAATTGCTGTGTTTAGTTAACGCGATGTCATTTTGCACTTTCAGCTACACTGAGCTTGAAATTGAGGTGCCTGATATCGGTATCGTTGGATTACATGCGGAGAATTTAGGGATTGAGAGTGTGCTTGTAGATGGGGAACCGACAGATTTTGAGTATTACCCGCGTAATCAGAGCTCCGATATTGAGAAGCGGTGGGTCTCCGCTGTGTCTTCACCGAGTTCAGCCGCGGATGTTGCTGCAGCTGCTTACGTCACGGCGCTTGAGACAGAACTGATCCCTAATTTGCTCATCAATTGTTGCAATAAGATGCAAATTGAGCAAATTAATACGGAGCCTAATGGAGTACAATCTTCTGCTGAAGTCAAGCAGGTTACTGCAGCTGTTTTTTTAGTGAATATATGATTTTAATTATTTTTTTAAAAAGTTGCATGTAAATGCTTAATCAATGTGATATGGCTTATTTGGTTTTGATTTCTCGAAATATATATGCTAAAGAATAGAACTGACTAGAAATGTTTCTTTCACTACTAGTTTAGCGGAAACGTAAAAGGGAATTATGACTAAATTGTAGCATAATTTTGATAGAAGTGTAGTAAATTGTAGTATATAACATGCATTTTCTTCTCATATGTAAAAGTCATGTCTAGAATTTTCAGTTCTTTCCAGAACCTTTTCCCCCCCTATTGTGATTTGTTTTTATGCAAGTAGCAAAAGTTGCCGCTATATGACTTCTAAAACTTGCTTTTTTGTGAAGCAAAGAAATGAAGATTTTGGCTGATGTATTCTAGTGTGTACCAAGTTCAGTTGATGAGGTTTATGAGTATTTCGGTCTCTCATGTAGGTTGGTATTGGATGCAGAATGTGAAATCTGTTCGTGTTAACTATTGGGTAGAGAAAATGGAGACAGGGATTCATTTGAGGATAATGTGGTCCATACTGATAATCAGATACGGCGTGCTCGGTGCTGGTTTCCTTGTATCGATGACAATAATCAGCGGTGCTGGTATGTGACTATATTCTGTCACTTCTTGTAGTAATTGGCTACTTTGGGCTTTTTACCATCTACATATTTTCTGTTCAGTTTTGATCTGGAGTTCACGGTTGCTCACAATCTCGTAGCTGTCAGCAATGGGAGCTTATTATATCAGGTGAGACAAATGTGATGGAAAATATGTAGTTGATTTCTAGGTTTCTACTTTGCCAAAAACTGTGTGACATGCATAAGTGAGACAAAATTGATGGGAAAAATGTCTTTATTTTATCTTATTCTTGTGCGTAAATAATAAAGTTCAGTTCTAGATTGGTGCATAAATTGTAGGGATAGCTCAGTTGGGAGGGCACCAGATTGGAAATCTGAAGGTTAAATTTAAATCTATGCTCACCACATGCATCCTTGTAATCGAGGTTTAGGTTGATATATTGCATGGCATTTTGATTTGTAAACTTTTTGAAGGTGGAATAATCCATTTAAGGGAGATAAAAAGGTTTGAGTTATTCAATACTTGTTACAGTTCAATGCAATTTGCGAATCATTGCAGAAAAATATTTTAGGCTAGGCACTGTTTTGGCTCAGCTAAAGTTCTGGAGGGTCAAAATGATAGTTATAATTGAAGTATCATGTGTTTAAAAGATATGATTGCTACAATTAATTCCTTCATTGTTGGATAAAGTTCATCAATGAGGTTGGTTGTATTCCTTGCTTCTTATTCTGGGAACTGTAGCCCAGTCTCTTTTCCCCCTTTCTGCTGAAAAAGAATTGTTTGCTGCTTGTTGACCAAATATAATGCACTGGAATGCATCGTTGCTAATCAATATAAGTAGAAAACCTTAATTTTAGGTGGCAATTTCACTTTATGTGACTAAAGCATGTTTCATGTTGGGGGTACTGAGGGGGCTAAAATGTTTGTTTTTGTACTAATCCTTTTGGAATATCCTTGGTAGGCTAGAGTATGATTATTTTTATCTGGGCAAGATCTCAAATAACTCAACATCAAACAAATCAATTTCCCTGATCCATTTTTCAGCGTCCAGTACCATTTAAAAGAAAAGCCTTTGTGATGTTTGACATATTACTCATTTGACTGAAGCCTCTTTTAAGGTTTCTGTGTGCTGTGAAAATTTTTGCTGGTTAGGTGTTGGAACTGTAAAAGCCTCTTGGTAAGGGTAGTAAATTCAAGATAGGAGCAAAAAATAGTTTGAGCATGAATTTTCTTTTGCAATTGCAGAAGTATGGCATTAATATATTGAGGGTTAGTGGTAAATGTTAAGAATAGTGTATACTGGACCTTGTATTTAGCATCTAGATTTTCTTAATGGTACTCTTCATTTTTTTTTTCAAAAAGTAGTTTCCTGAAGTTATGGACTTGCTGACTATTGAGATGAGCCTAATTCTCTTCCATCCCTCTCTTCAGTTATATTAAGGATTTTACAATACAGTTGAGGCTTTTGATATTCTAATTATTCTGTTTTGCAGGTATTGAGCAAATATGAGCCTCCCTGCAAGACATATGTCTACAGGTTAGATGTTCCTGTTACTGCTCAGTGGATATCCTTAGCAGTTGGACCATTTGAAATCCTCCCTGATCAGCATAATGGTCTCATTTCACACATGTGTTTACCACCTAATTTGCCAAAGCTGCGTCACACAGTGGAGTTTTTCCATAATGCATTCAGGTTTTGTCTTTGGTTAAATTTAACATATTATAAAATCTTTTCTTTCATTTCATAATCAGGCTATTTACATTTAAGTTCCCTGATTACAGTTTATGTGGTTGTTTAACATTATACTTTCACAGTGAGTATGAACAGTATCTTGATGCAAAATTTCCATTTGGGTCATACAACCAAGTTTTTCTATCTCCTGAAATGGCAATATCTTCCTCAACTGTTGGAGCCTCCTTGTGCATCCTTACTTCTCAAGTTTTATTTGATGAGAAGGTCATTGATCAGGTTTGTTCACTGCTTGGGCTCATATTTTTGAGGCACGTGACATATGAGTCTAATCTTAGATATGGACACTTGTTCCGCATTATTACTCTAGGAGTCAGTTTAAGATGCAAAATACATCACACAGTATTACTTTAAGCAAACAAAATAATTGTCTAATCTAAATTCCATAATACTGCTTCTTCTCTATGGACAGCACTATTTGCTTGGCTAAACTATTGAATTTGATACAATATCTATCACATTCTTGTTAACTAAGAACCTGCTGCATGTAACATGTAAGTTTTAATCGTGGCTATATGTTTCACCATGGTCCAGCATGTTCTTTTTATATGTATTTCACTTTTCTCAATTTTTAGGTTTAATGTTTTATTGGTTTGATTTGGGTATGTTATGACCTTAAATGCGTGCTTATCTTTCCCATCTTACGAGTTGGATGTGGTTTAAATGTTGGCAATTAATAGGGACTACAATGTAAATTGTTTTGTTTATGATGCGTATTTTATTTTATTATTATTATTTTTGAGGTTAGTTGAACCTCTATATGAGCATGAACTGCAGTGTATGACATCTATGCCAGGTCTCAAGTTTTTCTTTTCTTTCCTTATGTTGTTGATATGTAAATTTGTGTCTTGACAGACAATAGACACATGCATCAAACTTGCTTTTGCTCTTTCAAGACAGTGGTTTGGGGTGTATATTACTCCTGAGGCACCAAATGATGGTATGTTGATGGATAATGGCGGCTTGTATGGGTTGACTGAAATTTAAGCAAGTTAATTAGTAATTTATTTTGATAAGCTTTGGAAGAAAAGGTTTCTGTTAGTGCTGATTTGGCTGCTGTTTTTGTTGTCAGAGTGGCTGCTGGATGGTCTTGCTGGTTTTTTGACAGATTTGTTCATCAAGAAATTTTAGGAAATAATGAGGCACGGTATCGAAGATACAAGGTTTGTTTTCTATGGAGTCATGTAAGATTGAAATTAATGGAGAAGCTGATCATGGTTGCTAATTGAGAGAACCTATTTGGTTTCCTCTGTGGTTACTGTTTTTAGTAGGCTGTACTTTTTCTATGAAAGCTTATTGCATGTAGTTCGAGTGAATACTCTCTATTCTAAATCTCTTTTTGCAATTCATGGCTTACCTCATTTGATTCTTCCTATTACTAAATGTGTTCATTTACCATTAACATCTTATGCTCGTAAACAAAACCTAAATTCTGATGTTGAGCTGGCATCCTCATAGGAAATGAGTTTAAAGAACGAAAAAAAAAACTGAAATATTAAAAACCAAGAGACACTATGGTATATTTTTTATTTTTATTTTTTATTAGTATCAAAATTTTTACTGTATCCATCTTGATCTATGGGAGAATTAAAAAGAAAATCCCCTTTTTCTGATTTTCTGTTTCATTTTTCTCTATCCTTGTGATAACTGGAAATTTATCTCACTGAGGGGCTTTATTTAATTAATAATACAATGGAGTTTTGAATAAAAATTTCTTAGGTTCTGGATGATTTATACTGGACTTCCTTACTAAATATTGCATCATTTGAATATTCATAAGTTCTTGAGTTATGAATAATAATTCTTGATGATTTGGATATTCATAAATTCTCGATTTAATTAATAATAATTACGTTGGAGATTTGAAACATGTAAAGTTCTGGGTGATTTATACTGGACTTCCTTACCAAAAATTGTATAATTTGAATACTTAGAATTCATTGATTTAAGTTTGCGCATCTTCTAAACCCAAAAGTAGGTTAGTAATTCTTACACTTTTGGCATGTTGAGAATGTGACTGCAATTTTTTGTTTCAAATAGTACTGGAGGCTGATATTCAAAGGCTTTATAAAATTTAGCATCATTAATTCATTTTCTTGATGTGGATGGGAAGTGGGCATGTGGCATTAGTATGAAATGATTCCGAGTATTTAGCTATGTTTAAATCTATACTCTCATTAGGAGACAAGCATGAGATAGATGTAAATTGCCCTCCCCCCCCCCCCCTTATGTTTTCAGATGCAGAATTATGCTATTTTATTCATGTAAATGTAGGCAAATTGTGCTGTTTGCAAAGCAGATGATAGTGGTGCAACAGCTTTGAGTTCCTCTTTTGCTTGCAAGGATTTGTATGGAACTCATTCCATTGGCTTGCTTGGAAAAATACGATCATGGAAGTCAGTAAGTAGCTACTTTTGACTTATTTTTTCTTTTTTCATGATGTTATATTACCCCCTAATTTTTTACTAAGTCACTCAAGTATCTTATGACTATGAATGATGAAATGAACCTTGAATTAAAGGAATGTGTTCAAGAACATGGAGGTGAAATAGTTTTGGCGTCATCTAGTTGTTGCTTTTATTAACTACTTTAAAAGTTGCTAAAATGTGCAAGGTATACGTTGAGAATAAGAAGTATTTGGTTAAAGATAGCATATGGCTAAAATGTTGTAAAACATAGAAATGGTTATAATGTGCTATGCTTTGAAACACAGTCGTTGCATATGCAAATATTGATCATACATTATGATTATTCATAAAAGTTTAAGATATTTAATTTTCAAAATTTTTAATTGCTCTTGTTCAAAAATGGAAATTTCTTTTTTGCTTTTCTGTTTCTGGAAGAAAAAGTAGCAAAAATAGCAATAAAATTTACTTTAAACTGGGAGAGTCAGAAATAACCAAGGGAGCACTATCATTATTGTCGCTTATATCTTTTGGCCGTTTTGTTGACTATTTTTATCCTGAAGGTGGCAATTCTTCAGATGTTAGAAAAGCAGATGGGACCTGACTTCTTCAAAAAGGTATGGGGTATCATCTTGGTCCTAGTTGTCCTATTTGAAGCATTTTGGATGTTATGTGTAAAGGATTGTGGAATCAGTTTCTTTTGTTGACTGTCATTTGTTCTTGGTTTTCTTTTTTCATTATGAAGATTCTGCAAGCAATAATTTGTCGTGCACAAAGTACAACCTGTCCTGTGAGGTCTCTTAGTACAAAAGAGGTGATCATATATATTTTTCTTTTTCTTATTTCTCAGTTATCATCTATGTGCCATCTATTTATTAATTGCCTTTCTGCTTGTCATAACATCTGCAATGGTACTGCTGCTAATCATTTTCGGTTAGCTGTAATTCATCACCAATAAAAATTATCGTTCTAGAAACCCTAAAACTAAATAAGATTTGAGAAAATAAAATTTTTAGGCATGTAAATAAAACTAGAGAAAAACAAAGCAGGAGTTAGGAATGCAAGTACCCGTGTATTAGCATCCTCATTACAGTGTCTGTCTGAAAGCTGTACCAATTAATCATATGCATAATCTTAGATCTTGAAAAAATGGTTTTAAGACATTTGAAAATAATCCTCTTTAACCATTTTTTTAGATTATGGTTTGTTTATTTGGAAAACAAATTGATTTGTTTTGAAATTAACAAACTTTTTATATATTTTCAGGAATTCGGCAGAATCTAAAAATGGGTTTTGGGATAAAAAATTTTATTTCATTCCTAAAATCTGCATTCTTTTATGAGAAGTAATTGTTGAAATTCTATCTAGTAGTCTGGTAGAGTTCAAGAATTTCATTTCATTCCTAAAAACTATAGTTTCAGGAACTTGACACCATTCATTTTTGCTACGTTTTGGGAAACTTTTCTCATACCATCGACATATGATTTTACCCAATTAAAAAATAAAAGGTAAATAAACAATATAAAATAAATATTAATTAAATGACTAAACTAAATAAAACAAATGCATGAAGTAAATACAAAAGTAGAAGTGAAATAAAAGATGATTAAAATAAATTGTGGAAAAGTAAATTGCAAAAATGAATAAATTGCAGAGTAATATAAATAAAATAAAATGCTTAAAGTAAAAGGCATTTATAAATAAAGAAATTCAATGATAAAAGCTATAAATAATTTAAAAACATAAATAGTGGTTAAATGCTGATAGGTGAGTGCTTTTCATATTTAATTGAAACTATGGTGGTAAAATGGAAATTAGATGGATTAGGGAAGATTTCTCTTGGAGAGAAGTACGTGTACAGTAGTGACTATTGAAACAAACATTAGAGAGGAATTTAGTTGTTAGACTAGGAATATGATTGACAAGTGGGAATCTGAATATGATTTTATTTACTAGAATTTGTTTATAGTTTAAATAAAACTTTCCTAATAAATTAGGATACTGTCTTGTCATATTTCAGTTTTCCTTATAAGAACGTGAAACTATGATTTTGCATCTTATTTCTTAAATTTTAAATCTCTATTTAAGAGGAAAGTTATTAATGATTAAAGGAGGTTGTAAGTTCCAGAAAATTAAGATAGGCAACTCGTTTAGGGTTCCACAACCATAGGAAAAAGTAGGAAACGAAAAAAGGGTAAAGACCCTTTCTTTGGATCTGATTTCTCTGTTGATCGTTCAGTGACTCGATCCCAAACTGGGGACCATAACAATTTGCCATCAAAGCCTGCCACAATGGGCAATGCCATTTGAGTTTATACAAACTCTTTGGTGGAGGCTAAAATTGTCAATCTGCAGAACCGTATGGATAACCACCTCTGGCAAATGACTCTGAATGCAAGAACAGGTGAAAGCCTTTTTTCCGACTTGAGTAAATCAACTATTGGGGATGGAGATGCAAATAGTTCGACAATTCAACTAGAATAGGTGCACTGGCCACTAATTGCTAGGGGAGGGGCAGCAGCACCACCACTAGGTGGGGTTCTGCTAGTTGGAGGAACTGGTCCCAAGTATGCAAAATTAGATTTTCCTACTTTTCATGGATCTGAAGATCCTTTTATGGCTGCATTGACGTGAACAATTCTTAAAAAACCAACACACCGATGAGCAGACAAGGTAGGTTTGGCAGCCTTTGACATGTTGGGAGAAGCGCAACTTGGTCTTATTAGATGAAATTGGTGGGGCATATAATGTATTGGTTAAAGTTTTGTAATGGTTGCACCCTTCGTTTTGGTCCTTCTGTGGGCAGCAATCTCATGGGAGATTTGGTTAGTCTGAAACAAACAGGTATAATAAAGATCTATCTGCGGCAGCTTTAAGAAAAATTGGCAAGGGCCAGTCATTATGTTCGATTGGATCAACAAGTTGGGTTATTCTTGGTTGGGTTGGATGATTAAATTCAACTTGATGTTCAAATGCAAAAAACCCTTGATTTAGTCATGGCTAACAGTCTTGCTAGAGCTTTTGAGCAGAAGCAACAGATGCTACATGTTGGAAATAAGCGTAAGGTAACTTGGCTAGGTAATGAGGACAGTGACACATTAAGTGGAACTATGAGTCTCACTACAACCTTTTTATAAAAAACCTATCAAGGGAAGAAATGGCAGAGAGAAAGGTGAAGGGCTTATGCTATAATTGTGATGAACTGTTTACAGTTAGGCATGAATGTAAAAGCTCTTTCAGTTGGAATTGGCTAGTCAAAATGATGCAGAACCAGAAATTGAAATTATGAATGAATTGGGTTGGTTTTATCATTAAGTGTTTGATGTCAAGCTTGAGGACAAGCTTTTCTCTAACCCGGGATTTGGCTTTGATTTTAGTGGGGTTTAGTTATGATTTTATTTACTAGAATTCTCCTATTAGTTTAAATAAAACTATCCTAATAAATTAGTATACTTTGCTGTCATATTATAATTCTTATTAGAATATGAAACTAGTGTTTTGCATCTTATTTCCTAAATTGTAAACCTTAAGAGGAAAATTATTAATGAATAAAGGATGTTGGAAGTTCCAGTAAATTAAGGTAGGAACCACAGTTAGAGTTCCTAGGTAGGCAACTCTTTCAGAGTTCCACAACCATAGGGAAAAATAGGAATCCAAATAAGGATAAAGACCCTTTCTTCTAGTCTGATTAAAATTTCAGTCTAGGTTGTGAATTTCCCCTTCATGAGATGACATATTTGGCAAAGAGATAAATCATTACCCATCATGATATCAAATACAATACTTGGAAGTGTTCGCAACAGCAATAATGAGAATTATGGAAATGCTGACTTAGTGTTAATTTTAAATTAGAGTCATCTAGAATAACTATTTGTTAAAAAACTAAGTGCTGGTGTTTCAGGATTTGTGTTTTATGTTTTGCTTCATTTTAAATTAATGGAGCTTGAAAACATGTTTTTGATGCAGTAATTTGGCAAGGGTCCACAAGGAAAATTGGTAGGCTTGAATTGGTAAAATTGCAGGGGTTTGAGCCCTTCTTCTGCCAATTATTTTGGACCCTTGATCTTCTTCTGCCTATTGATACTAACTTACTATGGATTTATTGTTTTGTATGGCTATATATATTTGATAATGGCACATATGAGAGTATTTCCATGATTCTGTCTTTTTCTTTGTTTTAATTTCATAAAATTATGTATTGGTTTTACTTAAAATTAAGATACAAATTAATTGTGTCTGTGTCACTAATTAAGCTATAAACTTTTATACTCAGTTCCGGCATTTTGCTAATAAAATTGGAAATCTGGAGCGTCCATTTCTCAAAGAATTTTTTCCTCGGTGGGTAGGATTATATGGATGTCCAGTTCTCAGGTATGATTTAAGTGAATCATGTATTTAATGTCTTCTGCATTTGGCATTTTCTTGCTCGTTTCATATACTTAAGTGTTATTTTCTTTCCTATCCTCTATTTGTAAGGATGGGGTTTTCCTACAACAAGCGGAAAAATATCATTGAGTTGGCAGTTCTGCGCGAATGTACAGCTACAATCGATTCAAGTGTATCAGTTCTAAATGCTAATCCTGATTCTGAAAATCGTGATGGTGATATTGGGTGGCCTGGAGTTATGACTGTGAGGGTTTATGAACTTGATGGTATGTCTGATCATCCTGATCTTCCAATGGCTGGGGATGCATGGCAGCTGCTGGAAATAGCATGCCACTCAAAGCTTGCTGCTAGACGCTACCAGAAGCCTAAAAAGGGTTCAAAACCTGATGGCTCTGATGATAATGGTGATTTGCCTACAGTAGATATGCGTTCGAGGTATTTTATCACACAAATGTGGATTTTTTTTCTTTATATCTTGTTCCAGAAGATTTCATTAACACATTCTTCCATGTTTAATTGTTCTTTTGCAGTGTAGACTCCCCATTGTTGTGGATTAGGGCAGATCCGGAGATGGAATATCTTGCTGAAATTCATTTTAATCAACCTGTACAGATGTGGGTAAGAAAACTATTGTTTTCATTTCTAGGTGAATTTTGTCAATGTTTTTGCATAACCCAGCATTAAGTAGGTCAGTTGCAAGGTCATTTTCCTTGATAGTTTACTCAGTCATTAAGTACATATGGTTTATTAAGTTATGTATTCCTGTTATTTCTCTTTGTTGATTTAAGGGTCCCCCCCCCCAACACACACAAAAAAAAACATTAGGGGGAATATTGGCTCTTGCTCTGCATGGTTGTAAAATGCTTAACCAAAATGTTGACAATTCCATCATCACTTTCCAACTGGTCATGTAGGAATATAACACCGTTTCTTGTATTCTTCCGGTGTAGATGTCTTCTATTGAATTATACCTAAGATAAAATTAAACCACCTTTTTTTTGGTGTTTGTTCTCTTATTAACAAAAAGAAATTTTGGATGTGCGTGATTGTTCCCCATCATTGCTGTTGAAGGAGAGAAACTTGTCAATGTTTTTGCATAACCAGCATGAAATAAGTCTCAGTTGCAAGGTTATTTTGTCTGATGATTTCAGACAAGCGCAAAAGGTTTATTTGGGTATATTGTCCTGATATTTCTGATTAGAGGGAATATTGGCAACTTGATTTCAGACAGAGTTTTTGCCAAAACTTGATTTCCACCCTTTCAGCAACTTGTCTTTCTGGAATATCACATCTGTGTTCTTGTGCTCATCCAAACTTGAGTGATTTTCTAAATCAATTTCATATTCTATTGAATTATACCTCAGATAATTAAACCAGCCTCCTTTATTTGCCTTTGTATTTCGCTTATTCACAACAAAGAAAAAGAAAGAAGAAGAAATTTTGGATGCACATAAATGTTCACGGTTGATAAGTGTGGATGTATGGCAATGTTCTTATCTGTTTCCATTGCTAGGATCATTATATCACATAAGCAAAGCAGTAGTGGTAGATACATTTTCTGGTTGGATTTGACATTTCTCCTTGGCCTTATTTAAAAGGGTTATTTTCTCCTAGAAGATGATTATGACACATGCAGTGTTCGCTCAATTATTCTCATAGCCAATAGCCTCTCCTCTACCTTGTATGTAGCTGTTTCTGTTTCCTCCATGCAGCAGGGAAGATATTTATACTTATTTCTCTATTATTGGTTGCGGCAAATAATTGGAGTAAAACCATTCAGTTTATTTCTATAGTTTGGATGATGGACCATTGGAGTGTCACTATCAAAAGATGGCATGCTAATCTACTTGGTTGCTTCTAGCTAAATTTGTTGGAAACACAACTTCCGTGTTCAGATTTTCTGCCTGACAATTTTGTTCATTCTTTTGGAGATTTATTCACATATGTGACAAGATGCAATTTGTTATGCATATTTGCAAAATGTTGTTTATTAATGAGCTTTCAAGTGAACCTCTAGATATTACTGAGAATCGAGATAAAGTTCTCGGTTTCTTGAATTACTAATTCCCAAAAGTCAGCTTGAAATTTCAATTTTAGCATGTCGAAGATGTATTTAACTAATAACAAAATTTTGAAGCTTGCAATTTTAACTTGGAATATGCCTTCTATGAAAATGAAAAAGTTATGCTACGAAGCAAGAAAAATAACATCTATTAACATGCTTTGAGTTTAGAGGATCAGGGAGAGCATACATTCTAACCCTTCATGTGGTGATCAACCTAATAAATTAAGCCATAATTCCAATTTAGTTTTGTTAGGCCGTAGATATGTGGTTAATCAGCACCACAAGCATAAGTCTAGTCTAAATTCCACATTGTAATATTAAACTGTCAAGATGGACTGTAATCTTACAATATATCCTTAAACAAGGTTTAAGTATTTACTTGAAATCTTTTTTCAACCTGTTGAAGCCCATTATTTGTCTTTGATAAATATAATTGGATTAAATGGGAATTTTACTAAGAACTAATTGTATCTGATGACACAGAACAAGGTAACTACTTAGTTCAAGATTGCTTTTATTGTACAGAATTTGTATCCAGTTGTGTAGCTGTATCTGTTGCTTTTTATAAATCACTTCCATGATTTAATTTTTCATTGGTATTTGACTTCTTAAATTGGTAAAATTATCAGATTAATCAGTTAGAGAAGGATGAAGATGTGGTAGCTCAGGCACAAGCAATCACTGCACTAGAATCTTTACCAGAGCTTTCATTTTCTGTTCTCAAGGCACTAATAATTTCCTGACTGACTCCAAGGTTTTTTCTGCTCCCAAGGACTTATTTGGCTAAGAGTCGTTATGAATTGAATTTAATCATTTTGATTTTCCTTTGTGTCAAGGCCTTCTGGAGGGTTCGAATCGAGGCTGCACTTGCATTAGCTAGCACATCTTCCGAGGTATCATCAGCAGCATTTGATGCTCAATACTAGTGATGAAATTAGTTTCTTTATGTGACGTTAACCAAATTATTCACCTATTTCTTTCACTGGAAAATTATGTTATGATTTTGAAACCCTTTTTTGTAGCAATTGCATGTCTTTTGAGTTTCGCTAAAACTATTCTTAACTTTCATGTTCTTTGCATAATGCTCTGAATGTGGCATCGGTTGATGTTTTCTTTTAACATCTTACCTGCAATGATCCATATGCATGGGATCCATATGCATGGGCAGTTAGATTGCTTCTTATTGGTTGTTCAATAGTGAGATATGTTATAATTTTTAATACATTAGTATCACTTTTTAACTAAAAAATATTGTGCTGTTCCGAGTTTCTTTAATAGTTTGCATATTTTAATTGATCTTTTGTCATCTTGTTAGTTTTTTGCATTTGCTTAGGCATGGAGGTTTTATTTCATTCTCTGGCTGGCAGGAAACTGACATGGCTGGTTTGCAACATCTGGTGAAATTTTATAAAAGTAGAAGGTTTGACACAGATATTGGACTACCAAAGTGAGTTTCTTAACCTGAGTCTCAATTTGTCAATGATTGCTAAAATGCCCTAATAAGAAGTTCCTTTTCCTGCTGATCTTGCCAGACCAAATGACTTCTCAGATTTTCCGGAGTACTTTGTTCTTGAGGTAATGCAATGAGGTAGGCTGTGGTAAACTATGTGCTTATGATGTTTACAACTAGCTCAGGTGCCTCTGATGCTAGTGAATTGTGGTTTATGGAATTTGAATTAAAACTGCAAGATATATTTGATCTAGTGGTTTGAAAAGGATGACAAGGGATAGTAACATTGGGCATCTCCTGCCTTCATGTGGGATTTTTGCATAAATTAGGTTAATTGCCTCTGTATGCTGCCTGGACTTTTAGCTTTTTCCTTACTTTGAGGTGCTCTTGTATGCACCAGTACTTATGCTTGGGTTGCTAAATTTATAACTGAAATGTAGTTTGTGGGAGTTCCTTGAACCCAAGATAGCAACACTGGTATTTCTATCTTCATGTGGTACTTATACATAAATTAGGTTAATTGCCTCTGTATGCTGTTCAGACTTCTAGCTTTTTTCTTTACTTTGAGATGCTTCCTGCATGCATTGGTACTTAAGCCTGAGTTACTAAATTTCTAACTTAAATGTAGTTTGTGGGCGTTCCTTAAACCTTCTTCATTTTCTTTGTTTGTTAGGCCATTCCACATGCCGTAGCAACGATAAGAGCTGCAGACAGGAAAAGCCCCAGAGAAGCTGTTGAGTTTATTTTGCAACTTTTAAAGGTATGATTTCCTTGGCCATCACTTACTTTACAAGATCATCAAGAAGATGTGGAATGCCTATGCTAATCAATCTACATCAGTGTTTTGCTGCATGGATCTTTCAGTGAGTAATCAATGATCTGTAGCTGTCAATTGCTGCATAAATGATAGAACCTTGAAATTTTTTTCCTTTGATTTGCATGATTTTTGCTTGTCAAGAAGAGAAGGGGTTGACCTCCTAATTTTGCAATATAGAAATCTTTGTTACTGCTACTCTTCATTTTTTCTAGAAGTGCTTCTATCTGACGCATTTTAGGACATGGTTAAGGTAATGACTCTCCAAGGACCCTCTAAATACATGGAAAAGCTTTAAAAGAAAATTAAACATACCCCTGCTACGTATCTAACACTGACACCCGGTTCAATTAAGACTGAGAAATCAATATTATAGTGAGCTTTATTTCATTATTTATAATATATTTTTGCATGGTTTACTTATGGAGTTCAATTTTATTGTTCTTTTTTTTTTATTCATTGGGAGGAAGATCATATGATCTGGCTAAAAACAAATTAACTTCTGTTAATTCTTGATTAACTTCTCAGTTTTTTGTACTTTGAAAATCTGGCAGATTTTATAACTTTTGCTGATTCTTGATACGAATTATTGTGAATATTTGTGATTGATAGTTCAACTCATCAAAGGGGGACTGAAACCTTAGGACTGTTAGAGAGGAAAGAGAGGGAGGGTTTTTAATGGAAATTCTGCTTAGGTTTTATTATTCCATACGTCCCTTTAAATAAGGACCTGTCTTTGTTACATAAATGGGAAACCTATTGTAGAAAGGTTGTAAATAAACTGAAATAAAAAGCACAACAAAACCCAAGGAAAAAATAAAATCACGATGTAGCCTTAACTAGATAATCAAAATGAATGACCTTTCCTAACATAAATTGAGCTCATAACACTGCTCTTCTGTTGTTACTTGGGCATTGTTTCCATGCTACTTATTCTACTTGCTATTTTGGCTCTTAAAAGGTTTCTAAAATGCAACGCAAGCGGTAACAAGAACAATTAATTTTGATTAAAAATGAACAACCAAATACAACATTAATTCTAACATGGTTCTTCCATCTTTTGGTCACTGTAAATTCAACTTTACTTTTTTATATTCAAAATCATTATTCCTTTTTTTTTTTTTTGCATGCAAATGCATTTTCTGTCTTTTGTTTATGAAGTTACAAGTAGCTAAAGCAACTACCCATTGAATTAGAAAAGTCAAACTTCTGCAAGATCTAAAAGGACATTGGACATAGCATGTGTCTTTAGGAGAGTATGCTAGTGAAAGCATGTGCGTGATGCTTAAGACTGCACAGAAATAAGGTTTTTAATTTTGTTAAGTTCTATCATTCCTTTAAACTCTGCAAAATATGCGACGATAAGTTCTGCAGAATATCCTCTCTCATCTCTATAAGTAGAGAAACCAATTGACAACTGTATCTGGGATAGTCAAAGGTGTTACTGAATTCGAGAATGATGTCTTGAGTATGATTTATTGATTTTTCTTCATATTTTCAGTGAGCTTGAACTAATCGCAGTATTGTACTTGATATATTTTATCTTGTTGAAGTGCAAGATAAGGTGGTTCTCCATGCATTGCATGGGAAGAGACTTGGAAGAACCGGACTTACTTTCTTGAGTTAAAAAGGCTTGTGCTAATATCTTGCACTGTGCAATAAATAAATGACCTTAAAAATGAAAACGAGGTTATATAACTAAAACATGCATATGGGTGTGTATGACTTGCCACTGATCAACCAGTTAAAGGATTTATGGTTGAAGAGGTGATGGGACATACAATATTAAATTGGAATGAAAACTAATTTGGTATGTCAAGATTTTTTTTTCTTTTGGTCATTCTCTAGATCATTCAATATGCAGAAAACATTCTTAATTTGTTTGGTCCTACCATACTTTTTGTTTATAATATTAAATTGGCATGAAAACAAATTTGGTTTGTCAACAAAAGTTCTTTTATGTTCGGTCATTCCCTATATGATTCATAAATGCAGAGAGCATTCTTAAATCTTTTGGTCCTACCATACTTCGTGTATATTATTGATATACACTGCTTACCTTGCTCTTTATACTGAATTATTATTGTAAACGGTGCTTCATTTATTTGCTTTGGTTCTTATGCTTGATATTTAGTCCCTCCTTATTCCGGCTTTCTGTTTTTCACTTGTCTTTGACAGTATAATGATAATAATGAGAATCCTTACTCTGATGTATTCTGGCTCGCTGCATTGGTACAGTCAGTTGGTGAACTTGAATTTGGGCAACAGGTACGTAAATATATTTTTTACTTACACCTTTTGGTATGCATCTTAATTCGTTTAAAAGCTTGTGTAGGTTTTTTTGTCGTTAAGTTTCTGCAGTTTAATTCTTTGTTCTGTTACTACAATCTACAAGGAATAACAGTATATATGATTCTTCAAGAAATTAGTCTTTCTTGTTGTGTAAGTATTTTCTTCGCATGCTAGGATTTTGAAATATAGGGTAATATGTTGCAATTTGTTCCCATCAAATCGACATTATCAGCATAGCTCCCCCTCCCCCTCACACTCATATTCTTTACATGAATGTGCTATGAACAGATGCTTGCCAGACTCTGAAAATACAGATCAATTACTGGACATTAGCATCTTATTTGTGTGCTTTCCTCTTCTGCTGCTGCTACTACTGTTGATTCTTTCAGTTTCCTTTTTTCTTGAACCCTTTTTTTTCTCAATTAAATTTCCTTTTGGCTGATGGGGCATGTCATGGGTAAAGAATAGCTTTCCAATGTTACAGATTTTGGTTTCACTCATGCATGACCTATGTCATTTTAAAACATTCATCTGCAAGGCTATCCTATTTACAATTTTTTGCTTTCTTCGTCTTATTTCAGAGTATTTACTTTTTATCTTCTCTTCTGAAGCGCATTGATCGGCTTTTGCAGTTCGACAGGTAATAATTATCTTCTGATCTGTTTGATTAAAGACTGATTATTCCAAATAATCTCCTGGTTATTTACATCTTATGACACTTACCAGGTTGATGCCTAGTTACAATGGTATATTGACAATCAGTTGCATCCGGACCTTGGCACAGATTGCATTAAAGCTTTCTGGATTCATCCATCTAGTGTGTTTTTTCTCTGATCCTTTATCATATAATGTCTACTTTGCATATTTCTTTATATTTCTTTATCAATTTTGTTTCTCGCTGCAGGATCATGTCTTTGAACTAATTAAACCATTTCGAGATTCCAAGACAATCTGGCACGTTCGAATAGAAGCAAGCAGAGCTTTGCTTGATCTTGAGCACCATTGCAATGGCATCAATGCGGCATTGTTGTTGTTTATAAAGTATATAGAGGAGGAGCCTTCTTTAAGAGGTTCCCTTCAGTAAATTTTTTTCTGAAAAATATCTTCTCTAACTTTCCTGATGTTATCCAAAATGTTTATTTTATTGGTAATATTTAGTTGTACTTTATATTTGTTTAAAATTTGATGATGTTATACATTCTCTGATTGTAGGTCAGGTAAAGTTGGGTGTGCATGCTATGCGGTTATGTCAGATACAAGGTGGATCTATCTCTAGTGAGGATATTAAGGCGACAACACTTGTAGCTTTGCTTCATCTTTTAGAAAGCCGCATAGCATTCAATAATGTATTCCTCCGGCACTACTTGTTCTGCTTTTTACAAGTTCTTGCAGGAAGGTGGGTATGCATTCTAATATGGTCTCTCTAGGATTTAAAACTTTCCTTTGGACAAGTGGTTGCTTCATACATGTTGATAATATTCCTGGGGAAAAGACTACATTGATGACCAAAGTATATAATTCTGTTACTGTTGTCTTCTGAAGATTGTCCTGTTTGATCTTATTGAGCTTCGGACAGAACTGCTGATTAGTAGACAGTTTTAGCATAAGCTTTTATGAAATTTTTGTCGAGGTCATGAGAGACTAGTCACAGATAGGAAGTGAGCTCTGAGAGGACTAAGATAATCTTCCAGTTTGGTTTGTTCTGAATTTTTGTTTCAAATCTTATGAAGTTTAGGTACTTCAAGTTATGGAGAAAAAAGGATTGGCAATGATGGTTTGCCCTGTGCGGCTTTTGGGGTTAAAATGGTGATGAGAATAAGGAGATTATTTTCTTTTTTTTTTTCCTGGAAAAAAGAAAAAAAAAAGAGAGAGATCAGAAAGTCTTGCAGGTGGCTACCCTGGTGCTTTTACGGTATAATTGGAGTAATCAGTACGAATTTGATTGAGTCCTTTACATAGTCTCAAATGTTTTAGTGTTTTTTTTTTCCTTATACGGTGAGTTACTGGAGTTTCTTGTGGCTTGATGTTTATGATACCCTATAAGCGCAAATAGTCCATTTCTCTGGAAATAAAATGAAAATAGAAACGACCATTCTGATTTAAATAGTAAAACTTAATTAGGAATAACCAGTGGGAACACATAAGTACCAAATTTTAGTTACGAGAAATTTAAATTTGTTGAAACCCTAAAAACTCCGAACTAGATTCCTAATAAATTAGCAGTAGAAATTGTTAGGAAACTTCTGATTTGCTTAAAGCTATGCAAAAAAGTCAAAGAATGAGAACCTAATTTGTGGTTGTGGCATTGGAAGCTTGGTATTCTTTTGTTATATCTTTTGTGGTTCAATATGCTTTGCCTTATTGGAAGAAACATAATAGTGAATTTGATGTAGCACAGAGTTCTCTTCTGGTGCTTGTTTTCAATTAATTTATGCTGTTTATAAGAGGCTTATGTCAGAAACTTGTAACTTCCATTTCAATTAGCAATTTCTTTTTGAGAATCTCATATATTTTGTCTTATTTCGAAACAAAAATTGGTAATCAAATTTTTGAGCTCTCATTTTCAGATCCCCCACACTTTATGGAGTGCCTAAAGAGAAGTTGCCCTGTATGGGTAATGTGGAGATTTGTAATGAGCAGAAGAACAATTTCGGTGCTCCTGTTAATGAGATAAGGCCACCTCAACCTCAACCTCAACCTCCCATGGGGAATCCGAGCCATTCAAACCATTCGCATGACAATTTGGCAATTCCAGAAGCTTCAAAGGAAGTAGATACAGTCTCTAACAGTCATGATAGGAAGACAGCTGTTGTTAATATAAGGGTCAAGCAGTCAGCAACATCCAGTAAAGCAGAGGAAGCAGATAATGGTACTGCCGAAAGGTCCGAGGGTGGGGAAAGATCTGAAGGAAGGCGTAATCATGATGCTGATCGGGGTGCAACCAGTTCTGTTTCTGTGGATGCACCCCAAAGAAATTCGGCTGAGGCCGTGAGCATAAGCAATCAAAATATTGAAGAAGTTAACTCATTTCATGATCATGGTTCTCGGATTACTGCTAGCATTGGGAGTGCAAAAATTGCAAGTGAAGGTGACAACTTTGGTAAGGAACTTCAGTGTACAGCTGATTCGGGTAATGCCTCGGTGCACCATCAGCCTGATGATCCCTCGTCACCAAGCATCATTCAAGGTAACTACATAGATGCTGAAGCGAAAAAATATGCAAGTCTACAAACACTATCAATCTCGAGGGACGACGGTCCTCCATTCCAGGAGAAGGAGAAGGAGAAGAAAAAGAAGTCGAAGAAGAAGAAGAAAGATAAGGAAAAGAAAAGAAAGGGGGAAGAGCACAAAGGAGAGCGAAACGATCCAGAGTATTTAGAAAAGAAGCGATTGAAAAAAGAGAAAAAACACAAGGAAAAGGAGATGGCAAGGATACTGGGTGAAGTGAAGGCAGCTTCGGGGGAGTTAAAAAGTAAGAAAGAGGAGACCACATCTTTAACACAGATGGGTGGTAACAAACAGGAAGCGGATAATATGAATTCAAGTGAACCCCCTAAAGTTGTAATTACAAAGTTGGAAACCAGGGCCGAGCCTACACAACCTACATCTGCGCCCAAATTCCGAATCAAGATTAAGAGCAAGCCTTTAAGTAAGTCTTAGGTTTTTGTCTTTAAAAAAAGTATATTGGTGAATTCAAGAAAAAACTATTAACTTTCTTCTCCAGCATTGGGAAAAGGTTAATTTGAAATTCAGTGCAAATCTTATTTGGAATTATTGTTCTCATTTTCAATTTTTCTCAAGTCACTATTTAATTTTTTTGATCTTGGTGCTTAAAATTGGAATTGGTTGCTTCCACAAATATTCATTCAACTATTAAATGTTTTTATTTCAGGCTCTTAACATAAAAAGCTTGCAATTTATGTTTTTATTTCAGGCTCTTAACATAAAAAGCTTGCAATTTAGGTACTCATGTATTTTAGTATAAGAATTATAGGTTTAGCTCAGTCTAGGTTTAAATTGAGTCGGTGTAGATAGTGTTAAAAAAATGTTGATTAAGAAAATGATTTATAGTTACTGCAGAAAATTAAATTTTTGTAAAATCAAACTGGTTTGTGATATTTATAATAATAATTTTTTACTGAACGGTTCTGTGTCATGTGAGAATGATTTGAGCCGATTTTGGCTTTTAACCAAACATTTTTCACTATCCAAAGCCTAGGTCCCAAGGCACATGGATCAAACCATGCTATATTCGAAATGGAAATAATAAAAACTTCCATCGTTCCCTTATCACGTCCACCCTTACCGGTAGATCCCATGCTTCCCTGACTATTCCTTGCATGGTTCGAGCAGAAAAAGTTATCGCTTCCAACAGATACGCCACTGCAGTTTGGTTCCAGAAAGGAATCTGATTTCGAACGATGTCATCATTTGTGTTGATAATCGGACTCCTTCTAGCTCTTGCCCCTGGTTCAACATGCAACGGTGGATACGTCTCCATATCATGAATCTCCTCGTCGCCCATTTCCCTACTTTCATCATCCTCAGAATCACTATTCTTTCAGATTCTCTTTCCGTCACTCTCTTGTGCGGAGGAACGTAAACTGTTGATGCTTTGGATCTGCTTAATAAATTATCACTATTGCCACAGTTGAAATCGTGTGTTTTGCATCTCTTACTAGGTTCGAAATATATAGGGAAATCTTCAAAGGATAAGAACAATGATTGAGAATGTTTCCTGATGAAACAAAAAAACTATAGACTCCTAACTCCTACTGTGGAGATGAACACCACAGATCTTATTGGTGGGAAGGAGACACGAGATGAAAAGAAAATAACTTTAAACTGACCAAGCAACTAACTGTTAGTGATTAAAGGTTCCACCAATAAGAGCGAACATAAGAACTCTAGATCCTTCGATTAAGAAGAGAAAACCAGTTTAGATCTTAAGAAACCCTAAAACAAAGAAAAGAAAGGCACGTAAAAATTGCATGCTTACTAGCATAACCAACAATGATTGGGAACTAATACAGCAAGCCACCCTCTGACAATCAAAAAAACCAGTAAGGATAAACTAGAAACAAGAAGAGTTGGTTTCCAGCAAACGTGAGAAAACGGAAACCATAAAAGAGAAGAACTGAAACGGGAAGTTATGCGCCGTTAACAGAAGAAGAAGGTGAAACGTCTTCTGGGAAATCTCTATAGAGCTAAACGAGAGAAAAATTACATATTTTCTAATATTCTACAATTATAAATTGAATTGTTTTATTATTAAAATCTTTTTTATTCGAAATTAGAATATTTTATTTATATTTCATTATATTAATAAAATAATAAACCCAAGTAAAAACACTTGTACATTGACCATTTGAGTCTCAAAAATTTATTCTTATAAAGCATGTACGTTTTGACAAATAAATATGGCAAGCTTAAAATGCACTCCTATATCCCCTAAAAATGTCAAATTAAACCTTGTCCTCAATTATTTTAAATAATGTAATAAAATTTTATAAATATATATAAGCATTTTCCAGTATTCCACTCCAATGCAGTTAATATTCAGTTAAACTAATCCAATGTTGCAAGAAAAATACTATCAACAGAAATTGGCACAACTGTGTAAGTTAAGGTGAGAGAATTAACAAAATTAGTTGATACATAAAGTTTGCATAAATCACTGCATGGACCTCCCCATGATCTTTCCAAGGAAGCAATTAATATCCCATACAGTAGCACGGAGAATACATAAAAGCAAGTTACAGGAAACGGCTGCTAATGGAACATGCAGGAAAAAAAGGAGGAGGTTCCCACCACTTGAAAAGGCAGCTATTTGCATAAATTTCCCATTGTTGCAAAAGGTGGGAGAAAAAGAAATATCAAAAAACTCAGCGAAACTCCAGTTCTGGAAAGCAGTTAATAGGCAATTGGTGTTGCCAAAGGAGTTACCAATACAGCGGTATTTCCAGCTATTGGCTTGAGACTGGCAGCATTTTCTAGTTGCTTCCATGCTTCCTTCCGTTTCTCAGCTAATATGCTTACCTTGGCCTCTTCCTCCTTAAAGTGAATATGGCAAGATATGAATAGTTGATCATCCATCTCCATGAACATCTTTCGGACATTTATTGTCAAGTTGAGCACCGCATGATTCCAATGGTTCTGGGCATTCTTTTCCAAGGCTGGAAGTATGATGGGCAAAATCACATGCCGGTTATGTGCAATTAGGTTTACAATTTGATCGTTATTCCAAAAGAAAAGTGCCCTTTCAGCAACCTGAAACAAGTATATTTAATAGAATAAACTTATTATTTCTTTTTGACGATCAAACAAGTAAATGACTAACATCTTATAATAATTATGAACACCATATGAGATAACAAGGCCAAGAAAGAACTCTTTTTAAAGAACAGAAGGCACAACAGTTGAACACTAGACATTCAAGAAGTTCATGGCATGCAGTCCACCAAAATATCCTCTAAGGTCAAGACAGCTTTTATTGTAGTTACAAACTTATTGCAAATGAGGGAATTTACTCTAGCCAAGAGTTTAGAGTTAACAAGTAGCCTTGTAACTTAAGAAAGCCATTTTAGCACATCACTACTTTTATGCCTAGCCTAGCCTAGCCTAGCCTAGCCTAGCTTGATAACCTTACAAACTTAGAGCAAATGTTTAAACAAACAAAATTGCAGTCACTAACTGAAAGTAAACATACTTTTGGTCCAAGATGAAGGCATAAGCAAAGCTTAATATTGGTTGGTAGCAAGATAGTTGATAAACAACTTATAGTCAATTAATATTGGCTGGTTGCAAGATAGATAAATCTATTATTGGAAAAGAAAGAGAAATAGTTCTCATAGCTTGTTAGGTATAATGTTTTCTAACTGTTAAGTTATATTAATAAACCATTATGCCGAATTAATAGCCTCAAAAACCATGACATTCTCAACCCTCATAAGACATCCAAAGATACCCCACAAACAGAGGTCAGGCTCCAAGTTGACCTGAGTAAGGTTTACTTTAGGTCAGATATGGATATAAACATAAGCTAATATTCATTAAAACCAACCACAATATCAACCCCAAGATTTAGACATTATGTAAGTTACCAGATCAGAGCCTATCCCCAAGTTATGCTCATTTGTAGTCAAACATAGTAAAAAAAAGGTTAAAGGTCAACTATTTAAGAAATTGATGCACGCCCAAGCATGAATAAATGCAACTAAAGTTCACATGAATAAAATATCACAAGAAACATTTCATACATTTCAGACAAAAGACTAGTAATTGCATTTCTTAACACATTAATGGATGCATCCTTTAACGTGATATTCTAGAAAGTTTAACACTGAAAAAAGAATGAAATAGAAGGTGCAGAGCATGATAAAAACTTTTCCAAGAAGGGGATAAAAAAACAAGACATGCACCACTTTGGATAAAAGGAAGACGATAACATACTGAGTATGAGATCAATAACTAAAGAAAATAGCACAATTTAATGTTAATAAAGAGTACATATCAAAATATAAAGAAAAATACCTGGAAATGGAAACTGTTAATGCAACAGCCAATCCGCCAGAATAATGGGACCATAACCTTTTGGAACTCCACCATGTTAATGGCTTCCAAAATCTCTTCCAACTCACCGAGAAACATCAACTCCTTCTGGCTGTTTGTTATGGGCCAGTACTTCAACAACCCCCGTATCACTGTACTACACAACTTCGGCTCCTTCTCAATGAACTGAGAAACGCAATAAGACAATTGTTGAAAATAAACACCCAAAGATTTTGGCTTGTGAAGAGGAATCAAAACCCTCCACAAGAAGATCTTGTGCTCCTCCTTCAAAGGCAAAGCAAATCCACTGATTATACTGCCGAAAATCTCCAATAACTCAGCAATGCCGTTATGCCTCTCAATATCAAAAACAAACCGATAAAATATGTTGCTTATAGCCTTCCGAATAAAAGGTCTATGAACCATGAACTTCCCATAAACCCTATGCAGTATAGTCTTCAAACAATCCCTTTCCCTTGGATCCTCCGAATCAAACAAGTCAAGCAATCTCAAAATAAAGGAATGATCTATATACTTTTTAGCTACTTTTGCATCGAGACAAGAAGAAGTGATAAACTTAACTAGCAAATCATACACAATTTGCAAATGTGGCCAAGCCGGATCAAACATCGGCTCCTCGTCATCATTTTCACCTCCATTACTCACAACAGACCGATAATTGGGTGGGAAAACTCTAAACAAATTCACAGCACACATCCTACACATGGCTAAAATTGCAGGTTCGCTAAATCTAACGGACCCAGACACAAAATCCAACAGCTCTAGCAAGGTTTGTCTTTTAACATCTTTTTCAATTAAATTTTTAGTCGGGTCAGTGAAATCAAAAGTTACACAACAAAGGCTAACTTTACTCACAAAAAGATTCATCTTTTCCGAATTTGGTACATCTTTGAATGGCAACAATGGCTCGATTCCCGCCACAACACTTGCCGGAAAAACAGCGGAAGATGTCCGTTTTGGAGCGCAGGGACGGCCAGAACCCAAATTCAAACTGTTGGATCGATGAGGTTGCGGGCTGGAGCCCGCTGTCGTGCACGAGGTTGACCTAGTAAGCTCAGGCGAGTCCGATTTCCCGGATTTCCGTGGGAGTTTACTGAGGAATTGCCTTAACATCGCAGATTTCCAGAGGAACAAAAATCAAAACAAAAGGAAATTTTAAGTTGACGACCAAAAGGAGTTCTAAACAGAAAAGAACCACATTGTCCAGGGACTGATTTGGTAAATTAATCTAACAATGTTAGAAAGAAATAAACCCTAACCCTAGATTTTGTTGACAGATCTGGGGGTGAATGAAACACGTTCAGATCGAACCAAAAAGCAGTGGAACGGATTCTCTAAGAGAGAAGAGGAGAACCTTTTTCAATCAGAAGCATTTTCCCCAAAACAAAACACAAAGAAGAAATTTCACAACTATCAATTCAACCAGGAAAAAAAAGTTAAAAGAAACAGAGACAAGATAGGTAAATTTAGATGACAGATCAGAATCTCATTATTCTGAGTGAAAAGAGAGACAGGATTGCAAAGTTATAGAAGAATCTTCCAGAGGAGATTTCTAGAGAGAGAGAGTGGGAAACTGCGTGTTTGGAAAGAAAGAAAGAGAAAGAAAATCAGATTGAAGAAAGAGAAATAGTTGTTGTCTCTTTTTGAAATTTCCTTTTATGCTACAGATCTATTTATATAAAAGATATAAAGTGAAGGGTGTTATTAAAAACACTTATTTAAAATACATAATATATTAGAACGAAGTTTTGGTTGGATTGTAATTTAAAGTTTTACCGATCTAAGTGGGGTGGGTTGAATTGAATATTTTTATTTTTATTGACTGTTTTTAAAAATTAAAATATCTTTAATTAATATAATTTAATATAATTACAAAATGAGATTCTCATCATTTTCCTAACTGTTTAGTTTTTGTTAAAAAAAAAAAACTAGGCTCAAATATTTTTCCTAACCGAGTTGGTAATCGATTAATTCGTCATACTAGTTTAATTACAGGCTTAAATAATAACGGATGAAACCAGGGGCCGATAGGGCTTGACCCTCCTAAAATAGGAATTTTTTTTATTTAGGCTTTTTGAAATTTTTAAAATTTTAAATTAGTAAAAATAAAATTATACTTTGACCTCTTAAAAATAATAAAAAATTAATTTAATGCTATAAAAATTTTAAAGATAGAGGCAATTAAAATGATATCTTTCTTTGGAATACAAGTGTTTTCCTCTCACGCTCCTCGTTGATCAAACTGTGCACTTGCACTTAAATTTTAAAGATAAACTTATTTTTATATTTTTTATTTTTGAATAGTAAATCAAATCAGTCCATGAATACATTTACTCATCACTCACCTTAAGCCATCAAACATTGAACTCATCGTCACTTAAACCCCTCACTTTACACCTAATACAAGTTCAATCATCACACTTCAATCTCCCCCATTTCCTTATTACCAAAACCAAGAACCCCTCTATCAAAAAAAAAAAAAACCGAGAACCCCATACTAGTAAAATAACAAGTTTTTTAATATTTCTAATAAAATTTTGTTTTATAAAATTCTATTAATTTTTAATATTTTTTGTATTTTTAATTTTTTATAACTTATTTGTAGTTTTTTTTTAAAATTAATAGTTTCTAAAATTTTATACTATTTTATAATAATTTATAATAAATTGTATATATATTTCTAATAAAAATCTAAAACATTTAAAAACTTTCTATAATTTTAAGTATTTTTCTAATTATTTATAAATTTCTAATAATTTTTTATAATTTTTATAGTTTATATTTTTAAAAATTAGATATTTTTTAAATTTAATAAATTTCTTAAATAATCAATTAAGCCCCGAAAAAAAAAACGAAACCTCCACGTTATCATTTTTATACCTCAACTGCTACATTATCATTTTTCCACGTCAACTTACCATGTTGGCACTTAATGGTCACTAAGAACTTCAACAGAAAAATGAATTTAAGGGGCTTTATTTGACATTTTATAATTTAGCCAATGTAAAATAATGAGAAATTTTGAAAAACTACTTCTTTAAGTGGAATTTAAAAAGAAAAAGAAAAAGAAAATTGAGCCATTTAAAGTAAATTTATTTTCAGAATTTTGAAGACCTTAATATAAATGAAATTCTTCCACTAAATTCCATATTTACACCTGAGATTTTAAAAAAATTAAGTAATTCATAAAACGTAAAAAAAATTTACTTTGAACATGAAAAAATTTCTAAAAAAATAATAATCAGTAATACATGAAAGAATTATCTAAACATCAAAATCCTCTTAAGAAATTATGTGATCCAATTTCTTAAAAAACGTAAAGGAATTATTTAAAATGGAGTTAAATATCAAAGTTTTACATTAACTTTAATCCAATTTGCAATTTTATACATTCAATCCATAATTTTGTGTTGAATCCCTTAAATTCATCTTTACCAGAACCCCACACCAAACAACCCATTGCAATCAAAGTTTGATCTTAACATACCCTCACGATTAGGAAATGGTACCAAAATTAGATAGAGCAATGACGACACGGTTTAAAAGAAGTTGCTGTGGTTTCACATAAACGCTTACAAATCAGAAATTTCAGACGCATTGAAACGATGGGGAAGCGAAGCCAACAAAGGACTCCTTTTGACCTCTAATGAATCTCTGTGAACATCTTATAAGATAATAATAATTACTTACAGCATTTTCTGTTTTCACTTCAGACGTACGCTTTTGTTTTCATACATATATCTATCAATTCCAACCATTTCAATCACACAGGAAACCTCAATTTGATTCCAAACGGTATTTGAGCTAACCAGCTACTGTGATATGACAATATCAAGGCTAAGGGGGAATAAACGAACAAAATAAGAGATCACGGACCCAAAAGAAAAAAAAATCTGTACAGATATCAGCAGCCTAAATTCCATGCACCGCTTACTGGCAGGATCAAAACATCGTTTTTACGAACCGAGTAAACTGCTGCTGGGATTAAAAAGAACCTACGGGCCCCCAAAAAGCTGTGAAGTTAATGAACTGCCACGATATGTAGCAAAAGCAAAAATCTACGCCCACAGCTTTCCTGTTGGAACCTCTCCACTTGATCGGTCAATGGCAACTCCAGGCCACCCGTTTCCAGGGAAAACGGTGTCTATTCTCACGCATTCATCAGCTCCAAGAAAATGGCGCTGTCTAATTTCATTCACTCCTAGACTCTCTGTTGCATAGGTCATTCTACCCATCACCATTTAAGTCCTCAGAAGATTCTTTCATTGCCTCTGCAGTTGCAAGAGCAACCATGGCCTTGTGAATTGCCAGATCTGCTCTAAAAAGCAATCTCTGGGCTTTCTCTCTCTTGAACTTGGCCATTTTAAGTGCATGCTGGGCTGCGCTAGATGCATCACGCAATGTGAACTCATCAATATCAGAATTATCCCACTGTTCAGGACCGTGCCTTTGAACGCTATCACAGAAGTAATGCCGCTGGCTTGACCACTCACAAATGCCCCTGTTCCATTGGTGAATTCCATTTCTCTTGCCAATTAGCCTGTGATTGTATGAATCCATCATTTGTGGTCCATTTGATGGTAGAAAACTGCCATACTTTTTTGACTTGCTTCTTTGAAGTTTCTTGATATGATTCTTATCAAACCTATCACTGCCCATTGGGAAATACGCCATGTTACCAGCATCTCGTGACCTTGGTGATGCTTGAGACAGTGGGGAATCTTCTAATGATTCATAGTTATGTGCAGGATATAGAACCTTTTCATCCCCAAACAGGAAGCCATTTGATCTTCTGCCTGAAATTACAGCAAATGGACACAGTTTACAAAGGAAAATATTAAAAAAATTAAAAAATTAATAGGCAGAAAGTGAGCGTAAAGAACATTTACCAAAGGAATGACAGCCCTCGTGATCTACCAAGGCATGTTGGCTTTGACCGGAAACTGATATTTTCCTCTGGGATCTATGCTTTGACCCTTTATTTGGAAGTTCCAAACCCCGGGGTTTCATGCAGAAAGCAAACATGGGTGGCTTCTCAATGGATTTAGAGTTAGCTTTGGACATTGCTTGCTCCCACTCTCTCACTTGCTGCTGGTACCTTTCCCACAATGGCGGCTGCATGACAACCAAATATTTTATAATAAGTTGGACGTAATAAAATGTTTCAGATAAAACAAACCACATGAACAACAAACAAACCAAAGAAACATGGTAAAATTGTCAGATAAAATTACAGCCAGAAGAGATGAACTTGAAAACTCTTCAGGCTCTAAAATAAGATGGGAGATGGAAGCAATAATATACTGCTTTATTGGGTTCCCTCAAATCCTCATTTTCAAGTTAATCCAAACCGTTTTCTTTAAATTCCAAATAAAGCACTATGACATTACAAATGTAGTTATTGCCAAATCCTCTCAAGTGCTCTTCATCAACTATTTTTTTGGTTAATATTTCGGCTTCTATAGCACAATAGTATGTCTATGATTCCAATATGGCAATACTTGGACAATTTTAATTATCTTTTATGAATGAGAACTTAAGGCATGTTATTGGTGGATATATAAGTATTTACCTTGACACAAGATCCCACCTGCCAGAATGAAGAAAATTTCTTCTTTTCTAGTCAATGAAGAAAATTTCTTCTTTTCTAGTCCCTATATTTTAGTCTAGTAAAGTATTGTCTTCAACCATATAAATGGCCACTTGGCATAGTCCCTTTAAAACCCAAGAAAACTGTATGTATACATCATTCAAAACAAAAGCCGAGCATAAACAATTCCAGAAAAAAAAAGGAACTATTTTTAATATATTTTTTAACAAGTAATACATATACTTGGCTTTTTATTCTTTACTTCCATTTTTAATTTACTTCAAATACTTAATCACAAGATCATTAACATGCTAGGTGAAATATTTAAAAAGGATATGAAGCAAAATGTATTATAATCTATCTTTTCCTTTCCTTCAATAAACCAAACCAGGGTTGCTCATTATCCGTGCTTTTACTTTTCTTTACACATTTTAGCTATCCAAACAAAGAAATGAAGTACCCATTCCTTTCCCCTTAAAACCCTCTTTTCCTTTCCTAACTCAATCCAAACAAAGTGTTAAAATGAATAGGAATAGCCACTAAAATACAATTTCGACAAAATAGAATTAATATGATTAAGTGTCAAAACTTCAAAAGGCAATCAATCATCTTTACCCAGGAACATAATACAAAAGATCCCTAAGTTTTACACCATGGGTTCCATAGAAGCTACTAAGGTTGATTGCAATACACAGACAAGAAACAAGGACAAGATCCTAAGCTTGACACCTACGGTCCTTTGGAGTCGCACTTAAGCTTGAATGCATCACCCAAACACAAAAAAAAGATGCTGGAAATTATTGGATAAAAGTCTAAATATCAATAGAAAGAATACATTGGTTTAAATGAACTCCTACAAAATACAACTACTAATCCCCATGCTATGTTTGGGAAGATGAATTAAAAAAGTCTATTTCGATTTGATTGTTATGTGAATTTTGAGGATGAATCCAGAAATTAACTAAGAATCAATAGACCTGCATTTTTAGTGTACAAAATAAATCCATAAATTCCAATCTGCTCGTAGACTAAAAAGGATTGACATTATAGGCATAAAAGTCAAAGAAACAAATGCATGAAAAATAAGCATTTTGAAAGATACCTGGAGATGACGAATCAAAGGCATTCCAACTCTCTGCCTCTTCTGCTTCCAATGCCCATAGATTGCTGTGATTACTTTCATGGACCCAACTCCAGCCATGAGCTCCTGTATTTCTTCAGAAGTAAACTCATTGCACTGTTGAGTATATGCAGCCTTCTCAAACATGTCCATAATCTTCTCAAACATTTCATCAGACAATTCCAAAGAATTGCCAAAATCACTTCCAGAAGATTTCTGAATTATTGAAATCCACTGTTCATCATCACTATCCATGTCATATAAAACACGGGATGGATCCAAAGCCATCTCGACATCAGTTTCAACCTGACGCAAGTACTTGGAAGAACTGCGAACAAACGCCACTTCCACTGCGTTTTCATCATATTCCTCTATCAAGCGAACCCCAGGAATAGGAATGTTCTTCACAGAAGCAGCTCGAACATTTCGGTTGTAGCACTCTTCATGCATCTCCTTGAAAAGAGCCCACTGACTCCTGTCTGTGAACTCCAAGAGCCAATCCTTTCCTCCTTTCCACATCATAGCATGTGTAAAGCGATTGGTAGATCCGGGCTGCAGGAACTGATGTGCCTTGTAAGAGTACCTCATAGACCCCGACACTTTCACAGCCAGCTTCCATTCATTATGATCAAAAACCTCTAGCACAACCTGCACTCCACATTCTCGCCATCCTCTGTCACCAATAGTAATTAGTACATTTGCATCACAAGATAATAAATCCAAGTTCCTCTGGGAGCCTCTAGAAACATCAGACGATCTCTTCTCATTAGCCCTCCTAATTCGCTTGTGAGGAAGAACTCTCTGCTGCAGGCCTTTACTTTTTGAGCTGTAATCTAAACTTCCAAGGGGCATTGAGTATGACACCTGAGTTCGTGGCTTCTTAGGTCCATTTCCAAAATTACCGTGAAAGAAATCAGCCTTCCCATCTGACCATCCATGAGCATGAAAACCAATCGATGAACTACTTCTATTTCGATGCCATGTACTTCTAGGAGCAGTAGGATTAGGACTTGGGATAATGCCACTGTTCATATTCAAAGTTAAATCAGTAGACTGTCGTGTACTGGGTAATTCACTGTCAACATGCTTTCCATATTGATCAAAGGGTGGAATCTCAACCCTAATGCCACTCAAAATGGAACCAGACCTTGCAGTCTCCTTATCAGCATCAAATGGAGACTTTGATAACAAAACAAATTGCTGAGACTCAGAATTGTCACATTGTTGCTTTTGTAATGGAACTGAGGCTATGGCTCCAACTTCAGGTTCATGAGAACTGGCAAAAGTTCCATCAACAATTTGATCATTATTTTTGTACTCTCGAGAGGACTTTTTCAAGCATCCATTACCACAAACAGAGAGATCAGATGTTAACTCAGCATCAGAAGCAACTTCCTTCGATGAAGCCTTCAGATTTTTTTCTACGCTACTTTCAGAATTGTTGTTCATGGAGTCATCTCTACTAGAACTGTCATCCAACAACAAATTACCAGAGCTTCCTGGTTGCTCAATGGAGTCATGATCGCCAAAGCTAATGCGAGCTAGACTACGTTCCATAATTAGCTTAAGATGCAAACTAAGAAAGAATGTTGGTGCAGCACCAAAAGAAAGGGCAAACCAAGGAAGATTTCTAAGCTTCTCAGAATTGCAAGAAAACTGGCCAAGTTTCAGAAAACTAGATTCTCTGGAGACACCCATAAGGCTGATACCCTGCCTATACTTTCTCCTACTTAAACCCTGGTCAACAAAAACAAATTTCATACTATTTAATACAGATACCAACAATAAAAGAAAGGTATTAATATCTCAGACTGTACAGCAAGTTTAAAACTCGCAGGAGCCTATGGTTGATAGTTAATGAACACAACCAAAACTAAAACTATATAAAGATTTTTTGAGGCATGGGTGATCACAAGTAAGACATACTCACAAAAAAAAAAAAAAAAAAAACATGAGGATTCAATATCAGAATAACATGGAGAACAAGCATACCTCAACAGATGAGGAGACTTTGCAAGCAGGGGAACCAAGTAGCTGATTAGTTCCATTCTGAAGCGCCTTAATGTTATCATAAGTGCAATCAGACAGAGGTAATTGCCTATTGAGCAGACTATGTTTTTTCAGCTTAGAATCCAAGAACATCCATTTTGAATGCTTCACATCATGGAAGTTGTAAAAAGCAAAGACAATCTGCCTCCTGAAATCTTGAGAACAAGATAATTTGAACCTGATTGAAGTTACAGGCAACTGCATACCAGTATACTTCCCCTGCTCAGTGGGTCGATAAAATACCATCAGGACCTGGAAAACAAAAGCTATAGCCTGTTTCAGGGAACCTTCAAACAGGAAAAACCTGAGTCCAACTTCATTATCGACGAAAAGGATCTCCATATGGACCATTGGCCAGACAGTCATCACTGTACCACACTGCAGCAACAAAAAAGTACGAACTAGCCAAAGGCACTTTGTACCAAATAAGTTATTTGAGACAGAGGGCACAGGGAAGCTCAACCCAAGCCTGAATTGTTTTGAATGTATCAATGAGATATTTAATTGTAACTGCCCTGCATTATCACTAAACAACAAATCTCGTTCAGGATCCAGCCTTCCCAGGCAAGCATCAACTACACCCAAATCCTGAAATTCATCAACACAGACGAAGGATGTGATAGATTCAGAAGCACTACTGGTGATACAATTGCCTTTAGAAGCATGACACAATACATTATCTGTCCTGCGAAAACGCCTTCTAAAATATACGATAGGATGTTTTCTGTTGGAGTAACTAGTGCTACCCAAGGAAGAATCCTGGACCCTTCTGCTACCAACCGATTTGCCTGGCAATGCAGTGGAATTGAACAATTTAACTTTGCTTCCCTTCAATGAACCCTCATAGAGACAACCATTTTCATCAACAGCTTCATCACACGACAATGGTTGACCAGGAGAACTAAGAGATGAAGCAGATGTTTTCTGTCTCTTCATGGATCGCGAAGGGCAGGATTTGACACGATGAGTTGAGCGAGCCAACCAGGAGATGATGGGCTCAGAATCCATATAGCTCCCATTAGAACTGTCATCTTCTGTCATGAAATTTTTCTTTCCATTCTCTTTGTTGAGCTTCACATTCCTGATTCTATCATCAGAACCTCTATCTCGCCGAGTTCTTTTCCGTTGGGATTTGCAGGGAAGTTCACTAGGAAATAGCAGGAGTTTAAATCTCTCATTCCGTAAATCTATCCATTCCTCATCACGGTCATCATATTTGACATGATGAAGCTTTCTCTCTTTGTCATAGTCATAGACAAGGCCATAATACCAATTCTTGTCCAAAGGCCAAAACACCTTGATTCTTCGATTCAACACCCAGTCAGCATCCAAGTCTCCAGAGAAAATTTCATAAAAATGGCGCCTTTTCCTTGAGTTGACCTTCTCTTCATGACTTTTCCGTGGTCTCAATATCCTACCAGAAGCATCAACAGAAGCAGATTCAGAACCAGACAAATTCTTAGACCCAGAACTAGCATTCTGACCGGAAGATAAGAGAAAAGATAATCCATTATCAGATGGTGACACAGAAACTTTGCTGTTTGAAGAAAAGCCAGTACAGCATGGGTCAAACCGTGATGATAACATCCTTGCTGCATTTTCTTCTAGATTCTCTTCATCATCTTCTTGAAAGGCGTCACAAGTCTCTACTAAACTCTCAGCCATGTTAGCAACACTTTTATCACTCTTTACAGAATCTTTCCTCTTCCTAGGCTTCCTCTGTGGTTTTCTTAGCAAAGAGTCACCATCATTTACAGCTAAGAAACCAGCAACACCATCTTCTTCCTTCAAATGCTGAATTGAAATGGACTCACTGTTCCAGTTTTCCTTAAAATCATCAATCTTATCCTGTTTAACCTTCAAAGACTCATTCTGAATGCCAGAATCTTCACTTACTAACTTCACTTCCTCATTAACAACTTCTTTACAATTAGACCGCCCTGCCAACTTCAGCGCTTGCCCATCCTCAAATTTTTTCCGCCCCACAAACCGTCGTTTACGCCTTGGGATCTTAGTACCATTGTTGCCCAAACTAACTGAAATGCCATCAGCAGTACAGCCATTGTTTAATTTCTGGCTCAAACCCAACTTCTTCAAGCTTTCTGGATCATGCAACTTCGAACTGAACCCCCATTATACACTTCAGTTAAACTCTTGCTACTATCGCTATCATGGACGGTTCTAAAACTACTGAGAGGCAGAGATTTCCTACTCTTCTTTCTCTTGTTATTATTATTACTCCTCTTCTCACCATCACCTTCTTGCGAACTTTCTTTCCTCTTCAAGCTCCTATTTTCAGAAGACTCCTTTGAATCACCAGATTTATACAAACTCTTAAGATCCAAAGATCTTGATTTCTTAGGAATTTCCGCTCCATGAGAGTTTCCTATTCTATTTTCCATTAACAATCCCTCAATCCAAACAGGGAAAACAAAATCCCCCACTTTTCACATTCACATCACACATGATTCAGATCTGTAAAAACAAATTTGCACTCAAAAAAAACGAAAAATCCCTCAAATTTCCAATAAATTAGCCGATAAATCCCAATATCCGTATATTCAGATTATTTTGAACAAATCAAGCAATTAGCAAAGAAAATCGAAATAAACTACATTTGTTACCTGGATCGGTGCTTAAAAGAACATCAATTTCTCCGCCGAATAGTGAATATCAAGAGTACGAGCGTAGGCTAGGTTAGAATCTAGGGATTTTGAATTGAACCCTAAATCCCTAATAGATTTGTCGATTTTTAAAATTATTTTTGTTGATAATTCTTTTTCTGAAATTCCTTCTTTTTTTTCTTTTTTTTTTACCGTGAGAGACGGGACGAGTCTAGGGTTTCCTTCAGTTTCACGAGAGTAAGGGCTTAGATCGAAAATAACCAAAAACAAAATGAAAATCATAAATTAAAAATGGAAAAATTGGTAAAATGTATACTAAACTTGGCTTTTCGATTCAGCTACGTGGCAAAAAGTTAACCCTCAGATTTAGAAAATGCGGTGGGATCTTGTTCGGATTTATTTAAAGTTGCATGATTAATTAATACGGATTGATATTTTCGTGGAGAACAATGAGATTAAGGAACGGCACGATTGGCTATGCTGGAACGTGGACGGTTAGGATTTTGAGTTGATATGTGAGATGTGTGGTAGCGGCCCCAATTTTTTTTTTTTTATCATAAGCGGCTCGATTTGCTGAAACGTTAAATTTGAAGGAAATAAAAGGTTTTATATTTCACACTTCCATTTTGTATTACTTTAAATGGCCCTACTGTTTTCATAAAATAGCAAAAATGCCACCGAGATTTTCAGTCAGTAGGCGCCATTAAGCAAAGTGAGAAAGCCATCCGCTAGCACGAAACGTGAACAGAACTCCATTTCATTGTGAACACGTGGCAGAATAATAATGCGAGCAGTGCGGCGTATCTGAGCTTAAAATGGCGAGTTGGATGCCGATGGGCGTCTGAGTGAAATGGTGAGACGAAAAATTAAGGTTAATTTGGATTGACTGTTAACTTACTATATAATTATAAAAAATTTATTACATTAAATAAATATTTTTTAAATAGTTAAAAAGTAAAATAAATAATTTAAAAGCTATTAAGTTCAAATTTTAAGAAAGTAAAATTTAAAAGTATAAAAGAATGTAAAAGGAAAAATCATAATGATAAAATAAGAAGGATACGTGGTAATAAGTAAAAGAAAAAGGGTATAAGTGTAAAAAAAAACCAGTAGAGATATAAAATTTTCATTGGAGCTTAAAGCTCCGGTTGAAAAAAACTTCATCAGTGCATTGGTGAAAGATTTCACTGCGCTTGACCTAGCAATCTAAAAGGATTGCAGCAGTGCAATTGAGCCAAAAAGTGACTCTAAACGTGTTGCAGTGGAGGTAAAAGTGCATTCAAAAGTAACCTAATTGTTGAATGGATTTACAATAGACGAGTTTTTACCGGCAAGCCATAGATAAAACTACTCATTCCAATTTTTGTTTAAATTTTATGTTTGTAAAATATTATTCTAGATTTTCTATTTGTTATAATAATTAAATTAGCAGCTGGTTGATAAATTAAAAAAATTAATTACTGAAAATTTAAGTATTAAAATTTTAATTTACAAAAATTTATTTGGTTTATTTCTTAAAATTATGGGAATTAGACTATTTGATATTTGTAATTTTTAAAAGGGTAGACTATATAGATTATCACTCAATTTTTAATAATTTTCATTTTAGACACCAAAAAAGATATTTACAATTTAGGCACTAACATTATATAGTTTGAACGTTTTGGTCACTCTCGTTAAAATAGTAAATAAAAAAATGACATGAATTTTTTTTCTAAAATTATGATTTTCGTCATAATTTATGTAAAACCCGATTTATTGTTATACATTTAAATAAAAAAATATCATTTTAGTCACCCTAACCTTTTAATATAAATGAGGTTTACCCGTTAAAAATGAGGACATTTGCATTGCTGAGGGCCCTTTTCTCTAGAGTAAGATTAACGCAGCGGTAAGGAAAAGAAATTGGGAAGGGAAAATGAAGGAACGCAAGAAGGAAATGGAAGATCAGTGTTCTCTAATACCAAGAAATGAAGAACCTAAAGTTATTTCAATTTGTTATTCATATTACAAGCCTTATTGAGAACTTTATGGTCAAATGATAGTCCATGAAGAAGGTTTTTTAGGTGCCAAATTTGCAGGTCTGGGTTTCGTTGTCCTTGCCACTTTTTTAAGTGGTTTGATCCACCGATGAGTTATCAGGCAACAAATGTTATTGTTGGTATTTTACAAAAAAAATAAAAGAAATGGAGAGGAGGAGGATGCAACGAGTTTGCTACTTTACAGCATGTTTTGTTGGCCTGTACATTGTATTGCTTTTGCTAATGAAGTGAAGATTTACAGCATGTTTGATGAATCTTTATGTAGTTGTTGTGATTAGGTTTTTTATTGTTGTGAAGCTTAGGTTATGTATGTTGGATCTGAATGAAGCTTAATTTATGTATGTTTAATGAACCTTTGGTGAAATCGATTTAGTTATAAAAAAGATAAATATAAATTTAATTTGATTAAGCAATTGGAAACGAAAATTTATAGATTGTAATATGAAGCTAATATATGTACGGAGGGGTGAAAATTATTAAATTTTATTGATTAAAACTGTCAATTTTTAAATTTGAAAAATCAGTCAACTTGTTATGACTTTTTGAATGGGATTCAAAAATTTCTGTGATGAGATATCTTCAAAATGTTCGAATATCTCTCTCTTAGCTTCGAAATACAGTTTAAATCACTCAATTTCGAGTTTGGAAGCTCAAGTTATAATCGTTTTAGTGAAAATTGTGCAAGTAAAATTTTTGGACGGGATTATTACAAAAATTACGAGCTTAAATCATATTGTATTCAATTTTTAGACTTAATTTTTATTATATATGAGCCCTAATATTGTGTTTATTAGGTTTTATTATTTAATTAGTTATTTATTTCAAATTTTGGATTTTTTGAAATATTTTCAATATACTTGAGTGTAACAACCCAAAATCCGTGGGCACCAGAAAAGTGTGTTATCGGGCCTGCGTCTTAGTCAAATAAGTTCGAAAATAATTATTAAAAATATTTATGAGTCTAGTAGTGTGTTTAATTAGGTTTTAATTAAGTAAATTTAGCTTAATTTAGAGTAATTAGTAAAAAGGATTAAATTGAATAAGAGTAAAAGTTTAATTATAGATTAAAGAAAAATTAGAAGGATTTAAGAGGAAATTAAACCATTTCCTATAGCTAAGGCGGTTTAACGTGGAAAATATCAAAGATTTTATTGATTAAAAAATATATATTTATTTAATAATTAAGTATATTATATTATATTATATTATATTATATTATTATTATATATAAAAGAATTAAATAAGTTAAAAGAAACAGAATGAAAGCAAACGAAACAGAGAAGAACAGGGGAGAAAGAAAGGAAAGAAGAAAGAAAAGGGGAAATAAGGTTTATGAAGCTTGGAGTTAATTGGTAAGCTCAATCAAGTCCTTTTCTCATAATTTTGATATTTTAGAAGTCTTAAAACAAGTTTTTGATGAAATTAAGTTGTTAGTTTGGAAGTTCTTAGGTTTTTAAACAAAGTTCATGTTGAATAAAATGATGAAATTGTTGGGAAGAAACCGAACAACCGAAACAAAGCGAAAGCACAACCGGTGTTTTTTCTCTCCTTATAACTCCTGTAAAAATTATGGCAAGCACAATAGCACAAGATATGTTCTCTAGCAACCTTAATCAACCACAAATCAACTAATGCAACCACAACAAAAATAAATAGAGACACTGATATTTTTACGTGGAAAACCCCTTTAAATCAAGGGTAAAAAACCACGGGACTTTAGAGTCCGATAAAGAGCTCTACTATCATCAAATGTTCGACTACAAGATCACAATATCAAGCCTACAACAAGCATTCAACTTCGACAAGGCTAACAACATGTAATCTTTAGCAAAAGAGAGAAAAATGAGAGAACATCACCAAAAAACGTAGCTGCTGAAAAATGAGTATTTCCGACGCTACAAGACTCGAATGAAAAATCCGATCGTACAAAGTCAAGAACACCTTATCACCTAGCTGCTGTCCAAAAATCAGCTCAATCGAACCACGGATGGACCTTCGATCGAAGAGTTGATCACTGCTGCACCAAGCTTGAAAAACTGATTTTTCTATTCTCTTTCTCTCTATTTTTTTTTAGCTCTCTGCAGAAATTTCTGCCCACTCCCACGTTAATAAGCCAAAAAATTGGCTTTTGACAAAACCAAAAGAAAAGGAAGACAAAACATTGTGGCAGAAAATATGGGTTTCCCACATAGTGGGACCCATACCCAACAAATCTCCCCCTCCAACTATGTGGGGAATGCCTCTATGCCGGAGGTCAAACAACATGCTTTAAACTTTCCTCTTGGTAAGGCCTTCGTCAACATATCAGCACCATTATCATTAGTGTGTATCTTATCAAGCTCTAACAGCTTAGCTTCAATAACATCTCGTATCCAATGGTACCTCACATCAATATGCTTAGATTTAGCATGAAAAGTTGAGTTCTTACCAAGATGAATAGCACTCTGGCTATCACAGTACAGGACATACTTCTCCTGAGTAAAACCAAGCTCATGCACAAACTTCTTCATCCAAAGCATCTCCTTACACACTTCGGTTGCTGCAATGAACTCTGATTCGGTGGTGGACAATGCAACACACTTTTGCAGTCTCGATTGCCATGCCACAGCTCCCCCTGCATAAGTGATTAAGTAACCTGAAGTAGATCTCCTCGAGTCAATGTCTCCGGCCATGTCTGAATCTGTATACCCAACAAGAACAGGTTTCTCATTGCCGAAACAAAGTTTCATGTTGGAAGTGCCACGAAGATATCTCATAATCCACTTCACTGCATTCCAATGCTCTCTGCCTGGATTAGAAAGAAACCGACTAACTGTACCAACGGCATAAGCCAAGTCTGGTCTCGTGCAAACCATTGCGTACATCAAACTACCCACGGCTGAAGAGTAAGGAATTTTCTGCATCTCTTCCTTCTCCTTTTCCGTGGAAGGACTATGCTTAACACTCAATCTAAAGTGCATAGCAAATGGAGTATTCACCGCTTTAGCTTTGTCCATACTAAACCTTTGAAGTACTTTCTCAATGTACCTCTCTTGTGATAACCATAATTTCTTGGCCTTTCTATCACGTGTCAGTCTTATGCCAAGAATTTGCTTTGCTGGCCCCAAATCCTTCATTGCAAAGGATTTACTCAACTCTTGTTTCAACTTCTCAATTCTAGAAGCATTCTGACCAACAATAAGCATATCATCAACATAGAGCAAAAGAATAATAAAATCATCACCAGAGAATCTCTTAACAAACACACAATGATCAGAAGTAGTCTTCTTGTAGCCTTGCTCCCCCATAACAGACTCAAACTTCTTGTACCATTGCCTTGGAGCTTGCTTCAAACCATACAAGCTCTTCTTCAATCTGCACACATAGTCCTCTTTCCCTTGTGCAACAAAACCCTCTGGCTGCTCCATGTAAAGCTCTTCTTCCAAGTCACCATGAAGAAAAGCAATTTTCACATCCATTTGTTCAACCTCTAGGTCATAACAAGCTGCCAAACTCAGTATAGTTCTGATAGAGGACATCTTCACAACCGGAGAAAATATTTCTTCAAAATCAACCCCCTTTTTCTGAGTATAACCCTTGACGACCAATCTAGCTTTGTATCGTGGAGATGAAGACTTCTCTTCTTGCTTCAACCTGTAAACCCACCGATTCTTCAAAGCTCTTTTGCCCTTAGGCAGTTTCACCAATTCAAAAGTATGGTTCTCATGCAATGATTGAAGTTCGCCTTTCATCGCTTCAACCCACTGATCTTTGCATTCACTCTCCATAGCCTCTTCATAACATTCAGGTTCTCCCCCGTCAGTCAAAAGAACATATTCATCAGGAGAATACCTGACAGAAGATCGGCGATCTCTAGAAGACCTTCGAAGTGGAACTGTTGGTGGAGCTATAGGTGCTTGTTGTTGATCATTCACAACATCATCCATGGGAGTATCAAAGTCACCTATAGTCTGATGGTCACCACTAACATCACCATGCACATCATCCTGATAGGATCTGGTGAAGAGTCTAGGGGAACCGGATTCACATCGATCAAGTCACCACTACCTTGTGAATCCACTTTCTCCGTCTTATCAATGTCATCAATGGTCTGATCCTCAATGAAGACAACATCTCTGCTTCTCACGAGTTTCTTCTGAACTGGATCATAGAGTCTATAACCAAACTCACCATCTAGACCATAACCAATAAAAATGCATTGTCGAGCCTTGGCATCCAACTTGGATCTTTCATCCTTTGGAACATGAACAAATGCTTTACAACCGAACACACGTAGGTGATCATATGACACGTCTTTACCAAACCAAACTCTATCTGGCACATCACCTTTCAAAGGAACACTAGGAGACAAATTTATCACATGTGTCACTGTATTCAAAGCTTCAGCCCAAAACGATCTTGGTAACTTTGCATCTGACAACAAACATCTGACTCTCTCAATCAATGTTCGATTCATTCTTTCAGCTAACCCATTTAACTGTGGAGTCTTTGGTGGTGTTCTCTGATGTCTGATTCCCTGTCGCAGACAATACTCATGAAACGACCCTGTGTACTCGCCACCATTATCAGTACGAATGCACTTCAACTTCTTCCCAGTTTCCCTTTCAACTGATGCTTGAAACTGTTTAAACACCTCAAAGACTTGATTTTTAGACTTTAAAGTGTAAACCCATAGCTTTCTTGAACAATCATCAATGAAAGTCACAAAGTAAAGTGCACCACCATGTGATCTTACTTTTATCGGACCACAAACATCTGAATGGACCAACTCTAGCAACTCTGATTTCCTATGAGGAGGATGGCTTCTAAATGAAACTCCTTTCTGCTTTCCTGCTAGACAATGAGCACAATTCTTCAGTGTAGCATTCTTTAAACCCGAAAGTTGATTCTTCTTCGCTAAACAGCTAAGCCCCTTCTCACTCATGTGACTGAGTCGTTTATGCCACAACTCAGTTGAGTTGTCATTCAGTGTCACATTCACCGTCTCTCGAGAAGTCAAAGCTTGCATCAAGTACAAATTTGAGCTCTTCTTTCCTCGAGCCACAACCAAGGAGCCTTTAGTCAGCTTCCACTGCCCTTCACTGAAGGTGTTACAGAATCCCTCATCATCAAGCTTTCCTGCAGAAATCAAATTCAAACGGACATCCGGTGCATGTCTGACATCCTTGAGAGTTAACTTTGTTCCATTGTTACTTACCAAGCTAACATCTCCCATACCAATAACCGAAACCAAACCATCATTACCCATCTTCAATACCCCAAAATCACCAGGAGTATAAGATGTGAAGAATTCCTTCCTCGACGTGACATGAAGTGATGCACCAGTATCAATCACCCAACTAGTCTCGTCGCATGCTAGGTTGACCAAATTCTGATCACAAATAACTAACAAATCTTCACGAGTAACAGTAGCAACACGCTCGGATTTTTCATCGTCATTCCGGTCGTGTTTATCACCACCACCTTTGTTCTCTTTCTTCCACTTGAAGCAATATTTCTTGATATGACCTTTCTTACCACAATGATGACACTCAAGATTCTTGTATCTCGATCTTGACTTGCTTCGACTTTTATCTCTACCCTTTCCATCTTTGTCTCTGTTTCTCCCCCTGTTCTCGATAACCAACACCTCGGACTGTGATGTAGAACCCTGAGATCTTCTTCTAACCTCTTCATTCAACACACCACTCTTAGCCAAATCCAAAGTAATAATACCCTATGGGGCAGAATTAATGAGTGAGACTCGAAAGGTCTCCCAAGAGTCTGGTAGAGTAGCAAGCAACCAAAGTCCTAAAATCTCGTCATCAAATTTGACACCCATACCAAGCAACTGATTCATCATACTCTGAAATTCACTAACATGGTCAGCTATAGACATTCCTTCTTTATATTTCAGCGCCATCATTTTCTTCAGCAAAAATAACTTGTTATTGCCCGACCTCGAAGCATACAAGCTTTCAAGCTTCTCCCACAATGTTCGAGCATGTGTCTCCTGATCAATGTGATTGTAAACATTTTCTTCAACAAATTGCCGAATAAAGCCACACACTTGTTGATGCTCAAATTCCCATTCTTCATCACTTTTCGAATCGGGTTTTTGAGTAGTAAAGACCGGAAGATGCAAAGCCTTCACAAACAACAAGTCCTTCATTTTATTCCGCCAAAGTTGATAATTTGTGCCATTCAACATAATCATCTTGCTCGTATTAATTTCCATAATTATCTGACACAATAACCAAGCTCTGGTACCAGTTTGTTGGGAAGAAACCGAACAACCGAAACAAAGCGAAAGCACAACCGGTGTTCTTTCTCTCCTTATAACTCCTGTAAAAATTATGGCAAGCACAATAGCACAAGATATGTTCTCTAGCAACCTTAATCAACCACAAATCAACTAATGCAACCACAACAAAAATAAATAGAGACACCGATATTTTTACGTGGAAAACCCCTTTAAATCAAGGGTAAAAAACCACGGGACTTTAGAGTCCGATAAAGAGCTCTACTATCATCAAATGTTCGACTACAAGATCACAATATCAAGCCTACAACAAGCATTCAACTTCGACAAGGCTAACAACATGTAATCTTTAGCAAAAGAGAGAAAAATGAGAGAACATCACCAAAAAACGTAGCTGCTGAAAAATGGGTATTTCCGACGCTACAAGACTCGGATGAAAAATCCGACCGTACAAAGTCAAGAACACCTTATCACCTAGCTGCTGTCCAAAAATCAGCTCAATCGAACCACGGATGGACCTTCGATCGAAGAGTTGATCACTGCTGCACCAAGCTTGAAAAACTGATTTTTCTATTCTCTTTCTCTCTATTTTTTTTTTAGCTCTCTGCAGAAATTTCTGCCCACTCCCACGTTAATAAGCCAAAAAATTGGCTTTTGACAAAACCAAAAGAAAAGGAAGGCAAAACATTGTGGCAGAAAATATGGGTTTCCCACATAGTGGGACCCATACCTGTAACACCCCTTACTCGTATTCCGGCTCGGAACAGAGTATGAGGTATTACTAAGTTTTTTAAAAAAAATTTCGACAGCATTTCTGCTTAATTTTGCTTAAACCTCCTGCAAATTTAAATCACAATCCAATATATATATCAACCAAACTCATTTATAATAATACTCACAATTTAACTATTAATGAACACCACATTTTAAATCAAACCATAACATATATTTACATGATGATTCCATATTTCATAGGTCGTCTATACATGCCATAATTTTCCGGAACGATAGTAGCAAAATACCCCAAGTGTGAAGGATAGTGTGGATGATTGTCTGACTTCGTTCCAAATTTCCGAGTTGTCGGAAGTCACTATAATCAAGGGAAAAATAAAATCGAGTAAGCATATAGCTTAGTAAGTAAACACATGATAAATAAGTAATTACTCCCATAACTACACCAAAATATAAACTTAATCATGAATAACTTTATTGTTTAGGCAATTTCCAGCAAGCTGTTTTTCTGCGTCATAGTCGCTAATTTATTTTTATCTGGAGCTACAGGGCTCCAAATTGAGTTCCGTAAATTTTCCCTGAAACTAGACTCATATACCATTTCACCATAAAAATTTCAGAATTTTTAACCCAGCCAATTAGTACAGTTTATTCATTAAACCTTCCCCTGTTTCACTGCCCAACGGTTCTGACCCTTCCTCACTAAAATTTACTTAACTCTCTGTACAAAATTTGAAAAATGGGTTTTCTTGTTTCTAATAAAAATAGACTCAATAAGGATTCCAGGGATATAAATTTCATGCCATAATTATTTTTTTTCAATTTTTGGTAATTTTCCAAAGTTAGAACAGGGGATCTCGAAATCAATCCAGCCCTGTTTTAGTAAAATTCAGATATCTCCAAAAATACAACTCTTTTGCTTATTCTATTTCTTTCATATGAAAACAGACACATCCAGCTTCAATTTCATATATTATTCAGCTTCCCATTCATTTTCCACCATTTATGGTGATTTTTCAAAGTTACCCAACTGCTGTTGTTCAACACAGTTTATAATTAAATCGTTCCTTTTTCGTTTTTGATATTTTCTCCCATCTCATACATGGATCGATTTAGTGTCCAACTCAATATTTACCCCATAAAATTTTCCACCATATGGCAATATTCACCTTCCACACTTTTTCGTTGAACACTCGGAATGTTAACCGTTATTGGTGGATCTCGCACTTAGCACCACCACTGAATCGGGGAATCATCACTTAGCAACCCCTCGGGGGAATCAGCACATAGCAACCCCCTTTTCATTTCAAATATACAATGGATATCGCACTTAGCAACCCCTCGGGGAATCAGCACATAGCAACCCCCTTTCACATTTCAAAGATATGGTGGATATCGCACTTAGCACCACCAATGAACCGGGGAATCAGCACTTAGCAACCCCTCGGGGGAATCAGCACATAGCAACCCCCTTTCACATTTCAAAGATATGGTGGATCACGCACATAGCACCACCCATAAATCGGGGAATCAGCACACAGCAACCTCTTTTATATACAACATACTACGGCTTATTCCGAGTGTTCAACCCATAACCCATATATTGCAACCCTTTATCACCTTTCCCGATTTAACAACATTTTTAGGATATTGCCAAACATTTATTTTAATTCCAAATAAATCTCAACATATATTAAATAATATCAAAATAATACATTAAGTCACGTGTTTACTTACCTCGGTGCAAAATATCGTAATTTTGCACTTTACTCCACTATCTTTTCTTTTCCTCGTTTGATATACTCTTCACGTCTTTCTTGATCTATAATAGCAAATTTAACTCGTTTAAAGTCCACATTTATTAAAATAATCCACCACCCAACTTTTTGAAAATTACAATTTTGCCCCCAAACTTTTGCATAATTACACTTTTGTCCCCAAGCTCGGAAATTAAACTTCATCACTTATTCTTAAGTTTTATAACATGCTGAACATTTTTCCCTTCTATGGAAACATCAAATTCCCACTCCAACACATACTTTTGAATATTAATTATTTTTACCGATTATGTCTATTTACCCGTTTTCGCTTAAAATTGCTTAGCAAAAATTGTTTAACATAATCTCTAGCTTCATATTCCACCATAAAACAGCAAAATAAACACATTTCACCTATGGATATTTTTCCAAATATGAACCCTAACATGAATTAATGGTAGAATAAGCTAAACCAAGTTACCGGGACTCCAAAAATACGAAGAACATTAAAAACGGGGCTTAGAATCACTTACTATGGAGCTTGAAAGCTTAAAAACCCTAAATATGGCTTCCCCCTTGCTGATTTTGTTCACCATGAAGAAGATGAGCATATTTTGCCATCTTTTTCCCATTTAATTCTATTTAATAACCAAATGACTAAGATGCCCCCATTTAAAAAAAAATCTATTTCACCCATTTCTTATGTCTATTTTTGTCCATCAACTAACTAATGGTCTAATTACCACATAAAGACCTCCAATTTAAAATTTCATATCAATTAGATACTTCTACATATAGAACTCAACTTTTGCACTATTTACAATTTAGTCCTTTTGACTAAATTGAGTGCCCAAACGTCGAAATTTTCGAACGAAATTTTTACGAAAATTTTTCGTGAAATTGTAGACCATAAAAATATAATAATAACCATATATTCCCTCGTCGGATTTGTGGTCCCGAAACCACTATTCCGACTAGGCCCAAAATCGGGCTGTTACAATACCCAACAGAAATAGGGGTTTAATTGAACGAAATTCAAGTTAGAATAGATATAAGGATTGAATTGCAAAGTAAGCTATAAGTTTTGTGTTTTAGGGACTAGATTGAGGAAAATTCGGAATTAAGAAAATATGTTGAAAATTTAATAGTTAAATTTGAGTTTAAATGAAATTTGAATAGGAATAAGGTGTGAATTGGTGTTATAAATTTGGTTATTAACATTTTTCATCAAAACAGTTTTGGGAAGTAGCAATGGTCTGACTTTGAAAATTCACTAAAAATTTTATAAATTGAACTAGAGGATGAACAAAATATGGAATTAAAGCTTATTGAGTCTAATTTCTTATAGTAGAAACAGTGTAAGCAATTAATTGATGAATCAAGAGATATTTGAAATTTTGTAATACTGGTTCGGGGTGATTTCGAGATGCCTGTTTTAACTTTGGAAAATCATTAAAAATTGTACAAAAATTATTATGGAGTGTAATTTATATATGTGAACTCCTTAATGAATCTAGTTTCAAAATAAATAAACAAGAACCTTATTCGAGTTCTGTACAATGAGATAATTTAGTTTTAGTAGAGAGAGGTCAGAACTGTCAAATGAAATAACAGGGGAGTATTTAACGAATAAACTGTATTAAATGGCTAGACCAAAAATTCTGGAAATTTTATGATTAGAAGATATATGAGTCTAGTTTTAAGGAAAATTTACGTATATTAATTTGGAGTTTCGTAGCTCAAGATATAAATAATTTAGTAACAATGACTCAAGTAGACAGCTTAATGGTGAAATTATATATATACATTAAAAATGGTTAAATTTGCATGTTTAGGCTCATGAATTAAATTGAATCATGTTGTATTGATGATTATAAATTATTATTTTCGTAGCCAACAAAGAACATGAAGCATCAGCATCGAAAGGAAAGGAGAAAGTCATCGAGTACTAAAACGGGAGAATTACGGTGTGTATTACTATAATTCGAATTTTAATTATTATTGATTGCTGAATTTTTTTTATTGTTATGTATGGTAAGTAAGACTTGAGGTAAGTATGTGAAATTGATATGAATATTGAGTGAAAATGAAAGTGATGCAAATTGAATCAAATTGAATTGAATAAGTGAATTATGGAAGATGTAATTATTTGAAAAGCGTATTGATTGAAAAATGATTGGTGATTTGAATTGTGAATTGAAAGTGATATAGGATTGAGAAAGTGAATTGAATACCCTATTAACTAGTCGGGCTGAGTCGGATATAGTTGGCATGCCATAGGATTGGAAGTGTTCAGGGATACTTTGACCTCGAGTCGATGAGACACTGGGTGTCACTATATTTCTTCGGATAGATTCGATGAGGTACTGGGTACCAACTTTACTTCGGCTAGGCCGATGAGACACTGGGTGTCAACTATTACTTCGAACTATCCGATGAGGCACTGGGTGCCATATTGGTGTGTTTGGTTGGATCCGTGTATCCGCCAAAGTCCGAGTTACGTTAATAGGGTGAAAAATTGAAATGTGAATTTGAGGCATTGAAACGAGAAAAATAAATTGAATTACGAATTGAAATTGGAATTGTGATAATAAGAGAAAAGTATGAAATGTATATTTATAAGTGATATAAATTTAAGTTTGAGAAAATACATTGATTTATGAATTAGTACATATGACATTAATTGTTAGGTATTTTAATATTTATGTTTTTACTATTGTTGATATAATTTGAATTATGGTAATATCACTGAGTATATCCATACTCAGCGTACGGTTGTTTCCGTGCGCAGGTTAGTAGAAGTCAAGTGTCCCGGTTCAGCAACCAAAACATTCCCGACTCCAACACAAATTTGGTGATGTATATTTTTCTTTTGGGTAAAGGTGGCATGTACATAGGTGTTATATAGTCACTTGAATATGCATATTACTTTGGGTAGTGAAGGTTGAATTATAAGATTTAGATGGTTAAATGAAATGGTAAGAAAAGTATATGATATTTTGATACATGAACATTAAGTTGCTAAATGAATGAAGTTTTTAATCAATTTTGAATGATGCTATGATAGTTATTAAGTTGAAATTATGTTAATGATATAAATATTAGTTATATGAATGTGAAAAATTGGTACTGGTTGTTTTAGTTTGAATTTGCAGAAGGTTTTAGGTAAAAATAAGCAGACCGAAATTTTTATAAAAAAAAAAATTCAGAATATTCGAACAAGTTCCGTTCTACTTTTAACACGTGCTTGAACTTTGAGAGTTCAAGATAGGGACTCAATTATTATATTATACCATAAAAGTTATATTAATTGTAAATTATTAGTAAGTTGTCTGATATGTCCGGTAATGCCTCATAACCTCGTTCCGGTAACGGTTTGGGGTTAGGAGGTGTTACATTGAGAGTCTTATTTGGGTGTACTTAGCTAACTATATGAATGCATCTTCATTATTCATTAAATACAAAATTGTTTTTGTTTATTAATAAAATTTTCAACTGTAGAAGTTAGTTTCTTTGTGTAAGATTGCGTTCTTATGATTTTTTAGACACAATTTTCTTCTCGATTTTTTTTATTTATTGGAGAGCTGATTAGAGTCATTAATTGAGTTTATTGGGGTTCATATCTCAAAGGGTCCATCTTCTACTCCTTATTTTATTGCTTATTTATTACTTTGAATATTTATTCTTTATTCTTAAATTTATTATTTTAGTCATTTTCTTTGTTTTTATTATTTTCCTAAATCTATTTGGTTTCTTGTTTTCAAGTCAAATCTGAATATTTCTTTCTCGAGTTTAACAACTTGAATAAAATCTTCTTCCACTGTCCCTTATCATTCCTTATTAAAAGTTGTATACATAAGTAAATCAATTTGATTTCAAAAGTAAAATCGAAACAAGCAATACTTGTACAACTCCTTACCCGAGAAAAGGATCCCACATTGATACACTTAGTTCACTAACTTCACATAACTTTATCAAAGCCTAAAAACTTTATTTGAACTTTATTAGAATTTTTTGAAGTAATTTGAAACATTTATAAGCTTCTTTTAAATTTTGGTTGCAATCAAGAGTCATTCAGGCCAAAATGAACAAAAATAGGAGAAAACATGGCACTTGTACCATACATCTTCCCAATATCAATACATGCATGAATGCAGAAAACCCAGAATTAAGCTTGAAATACCTCAAAAATATATCTAACCATCTTTACATATTTCCCGATCAATCTAAATCATATTTAAACCTTAAGATATCTCATAAATCAACATATATTCAAGGCATGACTCAACCTTGATTCACTACACCATCAAATTCTTTCAACTTCTTTAAGCATTTTTCTTTTCGTTAAAGTTCTTATACATTGCAACTCAAAATACTTATGTATATGTCATAATCTATACCAAAAATTCAATTTCAAACAAGATAGGAAAGTTAACTACCACGTAAACATTAACTCCGCATTAGCATAACCTCACTCTAATCAGCTTAACTTAGTGCATAATATATTAATTTTAACTATTAATGATATGTCTAGAATTCGCATCAATAATAAAAATATATATTAAATTATAATATATTTTAGAACAAAAATGGTGGCCGAATTGATTAGGCCATTGGTTTACTGGTTCAATTGCTTTGATCAATTCAATTGGTCCATTCAGTAATGTTAAACAAATCATTAAAAATTCATAAAAAAATATTATAAAAAAATTATTCAACCGGTTCAACCACTTAATCAACTGATTTATACTAATTTCTGAGTCAACTAATCTAATACATTTTTCTCTACCAATATCTTGACCGCTTCCTGATCCAACCAACCAATCCAGTCTGGATCAAGTAACAATGTTCAAAATCCTCCTAAATAATTAATTTTTTTAGAAAAAAATGTTTTTAAAGTTTAAAATTAGTTGATTAAAATCCAAATTTAAATTTAATTCTATCCAAATAATAAATTTAGATTAATCCAAAATTGTAAATTTCAAATATTATAATTACCAAATAAAAAAATATAAATAAGTCTAAAATTTTAAAATCCAAATGCAGATAAAGTCAAACGCTAGAGTACTCAGCTAACCTTGCAAATAACTCGAATTAGATTAATATGAAAATAAAATATTTATAACTCTAGTTACTTAAATTTCATAGGAAAACATATAATTTTTAATATAAAATTTCATATTAAATAACGACACATGTTATTTTTTTAATCTAATGAGCCGACCTGACTTTAAAAAAAAAAAGGGGAGTGGCTTGATCTCCTTGATTAAGAGACAAAAGGAAATACAAATAACGCTGGCTATTTGAATTATTATTTTCTTATGCAGTTGTTGTTATTTGACTTGGCTTTTAACTATTACACTTGTGCACAAAGCACGCAAGTCCCTTCTTATCATGGAACATTAAAACTGTTATCAGTCATTGCGATGCATGAATTATCTGTTCCTTCTTTTGTCTGATTCAACCAATCACCCAAAAATCCTTCCAAATTTCACACCCAGACAACATTCTGTACAAACAGCCACCCTTAACCACTTCTATCTTATATATCTATTCTTATACTTTTATATTATAATACAAATCTTGATTGAGTTGGTTTCACGAGTCAATCATGTATTAAATTTACAAAAGTATTCTGCTGTAATTAATATGATGGGATTTGAATCCCGACTAAGTGGATTAATAAAACCTTAATTTTACCACTTACCCAAAACTTCATTTTAATGTATTTTGTACATTTTTTTTAATGTGTACAATTTGCTATCTCCATTAGTTGTGTATATTAATAATATTGTTAATTGACGTTGGAGTCAAAAGTCAACTCTGACACTAACTCACAATTAATAATAAAACCATGATAAATAATTGTAGTGTATTTAGTATTGTTTATATGATGTATTTATGTGTTTAATTTTATTTTACTCATAATTTAACCTAATTTTTTTATTTTAATATAGTATATATTTCATGTGTTATTATAATTAATTACTTTCAAATCATACATTTTATTGTTTTATTGTATGTTATTTTTATACACACATTTGTATTCTAAATCATGGTTTCTACGTGCATACGCATGTAATAGGGTTTCTAACTATATATATAATTCATACGAAATTTGATACATTAAAAAAATCATATTACATATTTTGATAGGTTATTATATTTATATTGTGTTTGTGTTTATATTAATTTTTTTATCATATCATATTTTAATTATTTTTCAAATATTACATTTGTTGATGTTGATAACATGTTAAAATTTGTCGGAGGCAATTTAATCTAAATTTAATTCCAATTATATTATATTAATACATGACAACCTTATATGTGTATATAATTGCATATGCTTTTTTAATTAACCCTAAGCATACTTTATTTGTTTAGTTTTTCTCTTTGAACTTATCATGACCACCACTACTACTCTCGCCCAAGTCTACAGTGAACATCCTATCCACCTCCGCGATATCATTCCTTTGGATTTCAACTCCATCCGGTCAGTGCCCGACTCACATGTGTGGCCAATATCAGATGACTTCTCATCCGATCACCAGTTACTGGTCCCGATCATTGATCTTAAAGATCCCAATGCTGTAAAACTTGCAGGACATGCTTGTGAGACATGCGGTGCGTTCCAAGTTATTAACCATGGAATTCATTTGAATCTTCTTGAAGAAGTGGAGTCGGAGGCTCGACGGCTGTTCTCTCTCCCTACTCAGACGAAGATGAAGGCGTTACGCGAACCGGCAGGTGCCACCGGGTATGGTCAAGCTCGGATATCCCCTTTTTTCCCAAATTATATGTGGCATGAAGGGTTTACCATCATGGATTCACCGACTGATCATGCTAGGGCACTTTGGCCGACGGACAGTGCACGTTTTTGGTAAGTCCTTGCACTTTTCTATCATTTCATGCATGCACGTAGACAACCTTCGATGAAAATAATGATAAAAAAAAGTACGAATATAGCTTATTCATTGAAGCTTAATTTCTTCATTTCACTAGTAAAATTTTCACGTTTCGTGTTGGAGTGATTATTTTTTTGTATAAAATTATAAAATATAAATTTGAAAGTTAAAATATATTCTAATTCTATATCCTCTATTTTTCGGATTTAAAAATATAAGTTTAATTGTTACTACTATTTAAAAAGGTAAGCATCGACTTAAACCCTAAAAAAAATGAAAAACCACGTGTTAGTCTTAAGCTTTTAAGATATCAAATTATATATAATCATGTAATCTTTTAACCGAAAAATTAATTATCTTAACTATTTGAATTAATTAATAATATTATAAAAATATATAGATCAAATTATATTAAAATTTAAAGTATATAAATTCAATTTCAAATTTAATCATATTAAAAGAACCAAAATGAAATTTAATGTTTTTATAAAATAAAAAAATTATTAGTAAAAAAAACCACCTATTAAGAAAAATATGGTCCTTCCTTTTATAGATCGGAATATAGATTTGAAACTTTCCCTTTTATCAATAAGAATCGAGATGGATTTTGATCTATTTATATGAAAGTGGATTTTATTTTTACCCAAGAAAAATCTGTCACTTAATGGGAGTAAGGACCTTTTAATCATTAGATCCTTGATTGGCTATTCGATGGAGCTTTGAGTAACGTTAGCTAGAAACTAAGTTTAAATTAATACTTATTTTTGGAGATTATTAACATAAGATTAAATTTTATGAATGTACTCAAATAAAAGATTTTTTTAATATCATATATTAAGTTTCAAAATTTTTCTTTTCTTTTCAAGTAAAAATTAATTAAGTTGTTATATATTTTATTTTAAACACGTTAGATAAATTTAATTTTTATTACAAATTTATTTAAACATATTCGTAAAGATTTTTGTAAAATTTTAACTTTTATATGATTAATTTAAAAGATTTAAACTCTTATGTGAACTATTAATTAAAAAATACTAGGACCTATTTTGAGTATTTAACCTAATTATAATATAAGCTTATTAATGTAATTAATTCTCCTTTATTTTTTGTCTTTTATTCATGATTTAATTTATCATTGTTTGATAATTTGAGAACCAAGAAGAGAAAAAGACAAGATTAATTTAAGCACAACACATGATAGAAACAATTTAATACAAACTTCTATACATGCTAGCTTTAGAGTGCGTCTAATTTTTTATATCCAATCGAATAGGCTTTCATGCGCAGGTTGAAGTAAGCTAATAAGTTAAAAATTGCCTGTTGAACTCCCTATATTAATCTCATCAAATAAAATCAAATTCAAAATTTTAAAAATCTATCAACTATTTTTCTCCAGCTCTATAAAAAATTCATTTTAGATTTTCGTTAGTTTTTAAACTTTGTGAAATTATCCCAAAATAGATTAAAAAAGTAACGTTTGTTAACTTTACTAAGGTGACATTCACGCGTCAATACTTAATTAAAATATTAAAAAAATTAAATATATATTTATACTCTTTAATAATATTGATAATTTATTTTATAATTTTTGGGTTTTTATTTTTAAATTTTTTAAAAATAATTAATTATGTGGCAATGTACAAAGTCAATAGATGAGTATTTCTGTTTTTAAAAGAAAGTCGAAGATTGAAGTTGGAATATTTTTCTTACTTACATGCATTAAGGGGAAAGAAATAATCTTATTTAAGCTCACATTTGACACCATTTCGTCCATGCGTTTTTCCCTTTGTTACATACAAACAGCGATGTAATTGAGAGATATCAGAAGCAAATGAAAGTTCTGGCAGAGAAACTCACAGATCTCATCCTCGAGTCGTTGGCAATCTTCCGAGAAGACCTAAACTGGGACGTAGGTTCACCTTCCACCGCTCTTCAGCTCAACTCCTACCCTCCATGTCCGAACCCAAATCGAGCCATGGGTCTAGCCCCACACACCGACACATCCTTCTTGACCATTCTACACCAAGGCTCCACAAGTGGCCTCCAAATCTTCAAACAAGGGACCGGTTGGATTTCGGTACTACCCGTTAGCGGTGCCCTGGTGGTGAACGTCGGCGACCTTTTGCATATTTTAACCAATGCTCGGTTCCCTAGCGTGCTTCATCGAGCTGTTTTGAACCAAGAGGGGTTTCACAGGTTATCAGTGGCTTACTTCTACGGATTACCCATTGATTGTAGAGTATCGCCATTGTTAAAGCTCTTAGATTCAGGCGAAAGTCCTAGATACCGACCTGTGACAGTGAAAGAATATGTGGACATTAAGTCTAAGAATTTCGAGGAACCACTTACTTCGATTAGAATTTAATATTAAAGTGACATTTTCTTTTAACATTAACTCGTTTTAAACTGGCGCGGCGCATCAATATTTAATTATTATAATAATATATTTTAAAATGTATTATTCAATCAAATACTAAAAACAATGTTTTCTACTTAAATCAAATATAAATAATTAATCTTAAATAGTATAAAAATAATTAACTAGAATAAAATGAATTAAAAATAAATGGACACATTTACCATCAAAATATCAAATGCAATAATAAAAATATGGTTCCTAATACTCATTTACCACTAATATTGTATATCTATGTCCTAATAAATATGATTAGTTTTGTTAGAATTAATTTTATCTACCAGCTGCAATGTCGATTGTGTCTTGAGAAATAGTTGACAGAAGGATAAAATTTTGACTTATATGAATCGACATACTTTTGACACAATCTATTTCGACCTTTGTTTGATGGATCTTAAAGTTTGTAAGTAGCCTACTAATTAATGAAGCGTAAACATGTTGAAAACAAGAAAAGTAAGGATTTGATTAAGACTTTCAATCTTATAGAGGGCAGTGTCCACAAAGCCCAAGCAAAATCCCAAGTTGCTTTCAATTCAAGAAACAAACCAAAACTTGTGGGAAGCTCTAGGCCGAGCTCAAGGTGACTTGGCCAGCAAGCTTTCTAGTTAGGACTTGAAATGAACAACAAAGAAAATTACAAATCTAACACAAAGAAATCGAATATGAAAACAAAGGAAATTGAATAGTGAAAAGATAAAAGAATTGTCTAGAAGGATGAATCCTAGTTCGATTAGGATTCGAAGAACAAGCTGCCGATTATGTGAATTCAACTTGTAAGAGGTTTTCGATTGTGTACTTATGTGGAATGGATGTTAAAGGGGTGGCTGGAAACACAACAATCAAAGGGAGGTATGATGATCGAATGCTTTAAGAGTCTTCCAAGGTGTATCTGAATTTGAATGGGAGTTTCTTGCAACCAAAGAAAAATTAAATAGGAGGGAAGTTAGACATGTGACGACCCATTTTTGTCGGTGTCATAGAATTCAATTTTGGGCTGGGTTTCTTAAACCGAGCTACCCAAGAAGTTAAAACGAGAGGTGTAATAGCTCGATTTTTAGTGCTGCTAGAAAAGACAATTTTAGAACCCCATTTCCATAAATCGAGTTTGTTAATATTAAATATAAATATTTTTGAAGTTAGTATAAAAGAAAATTAAAGTTTGGTCCTTCAATTTTGTCTATTAATTGCTTAATTTAGGTCTAGGGACTAAATTATAAAAGTTTTATCGCTATAAATTTTTAAATTAACTAAAGACTAAGGGACTTAAATAAAAATTAATCCAAAGCCTAAAATGGAAAAAAAAAACCATCTTCAAGAGGTTATAGTGGACGGTAAGTTAAAATTTCTTAAATATGATTATTGTTAAAATTATAATTAAATTAACTAAGTATAAAACATGTATAAAAACATGAATTAAGTGGAAAGAAAGAGAAGGTCCATCTTCTCCATCTTTCCATACCGAAAATTCAAGAAAAAAAAAGAAAATTGTCCTTAAGGGTTTCAAGCTTTCGACAATGATTTGGTTAGTGCAATTAAGTCATTTCCTTGTAATTTTTATGTTTTTGAAGTCATGAGAGCTTGATTTAGCTAGCCCGTATATCAATTTGCAAAATTATTAAAGTTTTTTAAAGATTTCATTGTTGATTTCTTTAAGAAATTGTAGTTAAATTGATAGGTTTTAAGCTTAGATTATGAAAAAGGACTAATTTGAAATGTTTGGTGTGTAGTTTTGTATAAAAGGATAAAGTGAATAAATTGTGAAATTGATGTGAAATTTAGTAATAACAGATAATGGAGGGTCTGTAATGAATGTAGTTAAGGTCGATTTTCAAACTAAAGCTCAAAATTTAAAGCTATGACTATTTTGGCTTTAGGGACTAAATTGAATAACATGTAAAACTTTATGGGTATTGAAAAATGAAATTCCATAGGTTCATTCATGTCATGAATGTATAAATGTTTAACATTGATGAATTGAATGGAATAATAGTATAAATCAAGAATTGGATCAAACTGGAAATAATCGAAGAAAAACCAAAATTGTCAATTAGTCGTTGAAGTTTCAACTTGTTTATTGTTTTGGTCAAGTAACTTTATATGGAGCGTACTACTTTATTTTATGCTATGTTGAATTCTATTCTATTCCATTTATGTGTTGGATTGAAGTGAATTAGTGAATTTGGCACTAATGGCTTGAAATGGACTGAATTGTAAATTCATGTAAATATTGGTTATATGTAAATAGAATAGGATGTAAATGAGATTTTTGACTAAATATATGTCTCGTACAAGAAATGAATTTGTGTACAGGAATTGATAAAGCCAATTATATGAAAATGATACCTGAATAAACTTGGTAAAATGTTAGGATATGTATGACATGTCATTAGGGTTATGTAACATCTCTATTGTAAAATATGAGTAAAGTTTTTTAGTTATGTATTAAGTAAGGCTAAGAGTGAATAAATCTTAAGGGTTTTCGTGAAAAAAGATGTATATTTGTATGTTAAGAAGGGTATCCGTCATAAGGATCTGTAAAAATGGAAAGTGAGTGCTATTGTGTCGTCATCTAAAATTATTCTGAATCTGAATTAATGTTATATTAAGTTATAGGATTCTGATATAACATGATATGGAATTTGTCAAAATGGTCTATACAGTGATTTATCAGTATGGATATGTGTGGTACTGAATCGGGGTAGATCTGAGTATGAGTTGGTGGCATTAAATTCTGCGTAAGTATTTGCCAAACATACATGTATCCGCCCGTGATAAATGTCAATGGAAGTGGTTTTTGAGGGTATGTTCTGTTCAAAAAGTATTATGGGACAAGAGATTGACGAAATGTTTGGAAGGATTCCTCAGTTACTTAGATAAGGAAGACTGAGTATGATGAGAGTATGATAGCTAGTGTATAAGAGAATGGTAAACTGTGGTGGTATCTGTCAAAATAAATAATGCAGAATAATTGGCACCCAGTAGATCATACAAGATTGCAAAGTATCAAATGTATTGTTATAATGAGATCACTAAGTACTCCTATACTTACAAGATTTGTTATTGTTTTTCAAGTATTTGAGAGAAGACTTCACCTGGAGGGATGATGCTAGGAGAACGGCAAAATGGTGGCAGAGTAGGCTATTATGCATATAGTGGAGTTGTCTCGTAGTCTAGGAGTACGCCATTTAAGTTTGTATTAATTAAACTATTAACTTGTAAAGATTTGTGTCAAGATTGTTGTATCCAAATATATATTTTAAATACTTCCTTTATTTTCATATAATAAGTTTTCAGTTAAATTGTTAAAGAACATGTGTAAGGAAATTAAGAAATTTGTAAATTATTTTTATTAATGGTTAAATCTTATGTGCTAACACTCGGAATCCAGACTCGATGAATCAAGTTGGGTTTAGGGTGTTACATAATGTAAAACATTTTTTATTTGAAAAATCATTAAAAACTTATAAAAAATCTAAATCAAGAGAATCGTGATGGGCTTCATTTGAAGTTAGCGTTAGACCAAAATCTTTCTGACAACAGATTGGAGCTAGAATAGATCTTGTTGGTTTTTTTATCAAATGTTCAAATTGAAAATAGTTAGGGTTATGAGTTAGGTTTTAGAGTTTATAGTTATAGGGTTAAGAAAAGAGTTGAGTTTGAATGTATTTACAAGAGAAAATTTTCCTTGACCTTGACATTTATGAATATTGAGATCAAGAATCATTAGCACAAGATCTAAAAATGTAATACTTTAATAAATTTTTTCGTCTAAATAACTATGATTTGATATATTTAAGTATATCTAACAACAAAATGAATATTATAATGACATATTTAAGTATAATTTTACTAATAATACTTGTATCATATTTTTATTTTGTTATTTAATACACTTAATACTAATAAAATATAAATTAATTCAATGTGCATATATAATTGAATCGTGCCATAATAATACGTTTGGTGGAGGAATGGATTATCCTGAATGAAGAAATAGTTATTCCGTGGAATGCTACTCCTTAGCTATTCCTACTTATCATGTAATGGTTATTCTTTAGAGATAGCTAAGAATAACTATTATGTGCAACATTGAACAGTAATAGAAATAAAATTTCCAAACACACCCTTAAAAGGAGATAGTGCAACGATAGAGGGAAGGGAAGGAGGGAAGGAGGGAAGGAATGAGAATCGACATTCTTGTGTCGACCGACTAACCACTCAAGGCTAACCGAAATATGAAAAAAAAAATCAACATATCAGAAAACCCAGCATCAACATATTCAACATAAAAAAATAATCATTCACAAAGTCCAAAAGAAAAACTAAAAAAAAAAACACTTGAAAAGAAAAAATAAAGAGGTGAAGAACTGTTTCTGGTGAAAATTTGATATCAATGGGACATCAACCACCGGCTGGTGGTAGGCAGTAGTTTATAGTGGTCAATGACAATTAAACCACTGGAAGTTGGCGGAAAGAAAACGAAAAACTTAGAAGCCAATGAAGAGAATTTGAAGAAGGGCACTTAGAAGTGTGAAGTATAGAAAAATGAAATCCTTAAAAAAAGGGAAAAAAATTATCTATTTATACAAAGATTATTTTTTTCAAATACAAAGATTAAATTCATAGAAAAATATTTTAATTATTATTAAATTTTAAAAATACTAAAAATAGTTTGATAAAAAATAAAAAATAGTATATATTAATTTTAATTTTAATTTAACAATAATATATTATCTTTCATTCGTGGAGTTAAATTTTATAATATTACCAATTTTAATTTTAATATTTATTTTTATGAATTAACATTAAATAGAATATGCATATTTTTAATATTCAATTCCTACTGAATAACTATTACATTTCTACCCTATTCCATTCAAATGAACTAATTTATTGTGCTTTAGCTTAGTTCGCACGATGATTGTGTACACAAAAATAAAAAATTAATTAAAAATTATTGGCATAATACTTATTTGACCCTCCAACTTTATGAAAGAAGTCATTTTAGCCCTCTATTTAATTTTTCACATTTTTTAGCTCTTTAATTTGTGTTGTTTGTCAAATAACCCGAAAATAGATGAAAAAATTAATGTATATTAACTTTACTAATGTGGCATACACGTGGGTGTCATGTTAACAATTAATTATTTTTAAAATAAAATGTTAAAAAATTAAAAATTTTAAAAAATATTTTTTGAATATTTTCTAAATTTTTAAAAAATTAATTAATTGCTAACATGACATATTGCCATGTGGATACCATGTCAACAAAGTTAACAAACGTTAATTTTTCCATTCTATTTGGGGTGATTTGACAAATAATACAAGTTTTAAAGCTAAAAGAGCGAAAAATTAAATGGAAAGATGAAATAATTTTTTATAAAGTTAGAGGGCCAAATAAATTATTATGTAAAAATTATTTTTTATTATTGTAATTATAAAGCTTAAGATCTATTGACATAAAAATAATAATAACAAAATGAGTAGATTCAGCCTTAAGTCCCAAATTAGGCCTAAATTATCGATAGTTAGTTAGCTCAAGAAGAAAACTAGAATGAATTTCATTTTTCAAAAAATAAGATAATTAATTAATTTTCTCTAGTTTCGAGATTAAATCAAATAATTAATTCAACTATTAATCGAATTTAATGATTTGGAATAAATGTAGGGTAGGACTGAAACTTCAAAATTTCTAGAGCTTCAATCATGTCATTGATGGAAGGGTAGTTGGTATTATTTAGCTTCTTTTAACTTGTTTTTGAAAATTGTATTAAATGTATGTGTTAATCACTATAGCTATAACTGTAATTATAATTAAAAGTATAAATAATATGATAATCTTACCATTTAAATGAAAATTTTTGATAAAAATAGTAAAGAAATTATTTTTAATTCAGGTATATATATAACACTTAACCAAAATATAAACAAATACCAAAAACACACAAAGAAACAATAACTTGAAAAGATCAAAGAAAATCTGAAAAAAAAAGAGAAAATAATAATAATAATAATAATAAAGAAGTCGCAATACTTTGATGGTGACCCACCCGGCTTTTGGCGGAAAACGCACAAAGCGAATCGTATAAATATCGGATAGTTTGTGTTTTCGATTGCTGCTTTTGTTCTCTGGAATATTTCAAATTCGTTTAAAAGAAAAATAAACAAACAATTTGAAGATCTCTACGTTTGGACTTCAATTTGGTCATAAAGACTATCCTCTTCTTTCTCTCAGGCAATTCCCAAGGTTAGTCATATCCTTTCTTCCCTTGCACAATTTCTTTAATATTACATGCAGTGGTAGATTTTTGCTATATTGTTTTCTCTAAACACTTTTTTTTTAACTCATTTTTCGATCTGGGTTTTCCTAGATCTTCCAAAATTTGCATGTCATGGGTCATGTTGAGATCTGGGTATTGACAATGTGGGTGATATTTCAATCGGGATATGGGTTTTATCTGCCTGGTAGTTACCCTCACAAATATGTTGTTGGGGATCCTTTATCTGTAAAAGTAAATTCCTTAACTTCCATTGACACCGAAATGCCCTTTAGCTATTACAGTTTACCCTTTTGTAAGCCTAAAGAGGGTGTTAAGGATAGTGCTGAGAATTTGGGTGAGCTTCTCATGGGAGATCGGATTGAGAATTCACCATATAAGTTTAAAATGTACGTTAATGAGTCTGAGATCTTCTTATGTCAATCTAAAAAGTTATCGGCTGATGATTTCAAGTTGTTGAAGAAGAGGATTGATGAGATGTATCAGGTAAACTTGATTCTCGATAATTTGCCTGCAATAAGGTATACCAAGAAAGAGGGTTTTATGTTGAGGTGGACCGGGTATCCGGTTGGAGTTAAGGTTCAGAATGTGTATTATTTGTTTAATCATTTGAAATTTAAGGTGCTTATTCATAAGTACGAGGAAACAAGTGTGGCACGTGTGATGGGAACGGGGGATGCTGTTGAGGTTATGCCCACTGTTACCAAGGAGGGGTCAGATATGCCTGGACATATGGTTGTTGGGTTTGAGGTGGTTCCTTGTAGCGTGGTGCATGATGGTAATTTAGTTAATAAATTGAAAATGTATGAAAAATACCAATCTCCAATAAAATGCGACCCAAATGCTGTCTCAATGCCCATCAAGGAAGGTGAGCCGATTGTCTTCACCTATGAGGTTGCTTTTGAGGAGAGTGATATCAAGTGGCCATCTCGATGGGATGCTTATTTGAAGATGGAAGGATCCAAGGTCCATTGGTTCTCGATCTTGAATTCTCTTCTGGTGATCATTTTCCTTGCTGGTATAGTCCTTGTGATCTTTTTAAGGACTGTTAGGCGGGATCTGACCCGGTATGAGGAGCTAGACAAGGAGTCCCAAGTACAGATGAACGAGGAGTTATCTGGGTGGAAGTTAGTTGTCGGGGATGTTTTCCGTGCCCCATCCAATCCTGCACTTTTGTGTATTCTGATAGGGGATGGAGTTCAGATCCTTGGTATGGCAATTGTGACAATATTGTTTGCTGCTCTCGGATTTATGTCACCAGCATCCCGTGGCACTCTTATTACAGGTATGCTATTTTTCTACCTAATTCTAGGTATTGCAGCTGGCTATGTTGCAGTACGTCTTTGGAGAACGATTGGCTGTGGTGATCATAAAGGATGGATTTCTGTCGCTTGGAAAGCTGCTTGTTTCTTCCCTGGTATTGCTTTTTTAATTCTAACCATTTTGAATTTCCTGTTGTGGGGAAGTCACAGCACAGGAGCCATTCCATTTGCTGTTTTTGTTATTCTACTTCTGCTCTGGTTCTGTATCTCAGTTCCACTCACCTTACTTGGTGGATACTTTGGGGCTAAGGCGCATCATATTGAATATCCTGTCCGAACCAACCAGATCCCTCGTGAAATCCCAGCTCAAAAGTACCCATCATGGCTGTTAGTTCTTGGTGCTGGGACCCTGCCTTTCGGTACCCTTTTCATCGAGCTATTCTTCATCATGTCTAGCATATGGATGGGACGAGTCTACTACGTTTTTGGGTTTTTATTTATTGTTCTAATTCTTCTTGTTGTGGTTTGCGCCGAAGTATCTTTGGTGTTAACTTACATGCATCTGTGTGTGGAGGACTGGAAATGGTGGTGGAAATCCTTCTTTGCTTCTGGTTCAGTTGCTATCTACATCTTCTTGTACTCCATAAATTATCTTATATTTGATCTTAAGAGTTTGAGTGGACCTGTGTCTGCTACTCTTTACTTGGGGTATTCTCTTTTCATGGTTCTTGCAGTCATGCTCGCAACAGGCACCGTTGGATTCCTTTCTTCTTTCTGGTTCGTGCATTATTTATTTGCTTCGGTAAAGCTGGATTGAAGAAAGCTTGTCCAGCCACAAAAATTGGCACATTTAAGAGGTAGGCAGCCCTGAACATAAAAAGTCAAAATCATCTCTTGACTTCGAGCATTACTTTGCTAGGGAAACTTTAGTAAGTGGAATAACCAATAAGTCGGCCCAGTTTTGCTTAAATCTTTATTAGATGTCTATGATGCATGACAACACAATACCGAGTCTGTTTTTGCAGTCTGATGTATTATTGGAGGCCACTTTTGTGTCGTTTTGGTAACATACATTTGGGTAAATTTTATGTTGGAAATATGTTATCAGAGTTCAGGTTTTTTAGTTGTTTTTTTCAGTGCTTTTCTCCCCATCCAATATCCAACTCAAAAGAGATTTGCTTAATTTCTGAAAAAGATCAAATTTGGAAAGCAGAACAGAAACCGTCTAGAGCACCCACTGCGTGCCCGGAATGTGACACCATGCCAGGAATTCCTTGTTTTATGCCTCGTTTGCTTACTATTGTTATAACACGAAGAAGAAGCTTATTTATTACATATGTTTTACAATATGCAAACATAAAATAAAGAATAGTTAATAGAAATTTAAACTTTAAATTAAAAATATGTGTAAAAACTTTTGTAAAAAAAAAAACCTCTTTAAAATAAGCGAAATATTTTCTTTCGATTTTCTAAAAGTAAGTCATAGGAGTAGTTAAATATTACCAGTTGAGTTAGATTATTGATAACTCATATACTAAAACATATGTAAAAAATAATACTCTTAGCAAACATAACATTAAACACGGATTTTTAGTTCATACAATTCAATCTGAAGTTAGGTCATGTCATATTTAGCTCTAATACTATTGTGTAATTTCAGTTAAAGTTTATTAGTATGAAATTCATTGGCAAAAATGATCTTTAGATAACAGAAATCTAGTCTTCGTAGTTGATTCATTTGAATTAAATTGTTAAGAAAGCTGGCATTGAACACGTGCTAGGTGTGTATAATTAATTAAATATATATGTTAATACTTAGAATTGTTTTCTAACTTAATCTATAAATTGATACTTAAATTATACTCTTTTTTATCATTTTGGTACTTAAACTATTTTTTGGACATACTATTATGAGCTTAAGGAAAAATGGGAAATTAGGGAAATCGAAACCCAATATGAAGAATTGGGAGAAATTGATTGAAGTGGGAAAAGAGAAAACAAGCTGAATGGAAGTGGGCCTAGTTAAAGATTGGGTCAAAACAATGGGCTCAAGAATTCAAGTATGAAGAGAAGATCACTAGGTGTTAAAGGACGTCATTATTCCAACTTAGCATTACAACAACTAACTGTACTATTGATTTCAACAGCTAGCCAACCATGGCTAATGACGATTATCCAAAAATAATTTAATAGTACTAGTTTGTTATTTAGTTGTAAGAACAAAATGAAATATAAATTATAATGTAACGAGCCACTATTTTCATGAATGAAATTACTCAAAATTTTCTTCTTCTTCATTTATCAAATCTCTAAATTTTTTAAATTTAACATTGAATTTATAACAAATTTAGTATCAGAGCCTTCAAAAGATCCACTCTTCAAGTTGGGTGAATTGAAAAGAACATTCAATATGACTGGTTTTAGTAGAGCTAGTATGCAACATTATTTAATCATAGAATCATTCCACTAAAATATCGTAATTGAACTCTTATTTATTATATACCATTACAAAAGTCACTCATTAAGTACCCGTTCAATAACCTTGTCATAAGTGTGTTATCTTCATGATAACTATTACATCTTCCTTCATGAAAAGTCAATTACTAACAAATAGTAATTAAATATTTTATCTCTAAGACAAACAACTCGTGGCTATGTTACTTTTCTTCTATCATGTAATGTCAATGAGATGACATCATTTACCTTTATTAGACTATGAATTCTATTGTTGTGGAATGATGCTAATCATGCAGAAGTCGTATACCCAACGTAACAGCTTTCATTTCCTTATCTATTTGAACTCAAGTTTTCATTTAGATCAAAGTATACAAGTCACACATGTCCATTATCCATTCATAACCAAGGTATGTCATACTATAAATGTAACAAGTGAATAAATACATAAACGATGATATATTTTACTTGGGTACTCTCCCATGTATTGTTAGTCTAATTAGTCGCATCTATATCTCTATTTTATAGGAGTCATCCACTCTGATACTCAAGATAAGGTATCTCCTCAGTTGGATTTAATAGACAACATATTAATCTTTCAATTTATTTGCTCAATTTCGATTAGGCTAATGACATGTTGAGATTATCTACTTGTATCAGTTGTTATTATTAAGTATATATAACTTAAAATTAAAGCATGTTATGCGTATTTTCACTTATGTCCCTTATAATCAAGGTAGTCAATACCACATCAATGGATGCTGTATTTTTCTACTAAAACTAGTAAATAATTGTAGTGGTCTGTTTTGATGTACAATTTTAGATTTATCATTATTTAAAAAATTGTTTAATATATATAAAATAATTACAAATATTGAATAAATTTTAAATATAAAATATTCGCCAATTATATAAAATACTAATTAAACTCCACAAATATAATTTTATCATTTAATAAATTCAAAACAAACAAGATAGCTCGAGGTTTAAGGATTTTTCGATAAAAAAAGTTGAAGGATGGATGAAACATTTTTCTTTGATAATCAAGGGAGTGGTTTTTATATATATAATATTCTAAATGTGAATATATGTCCCAAAAAATTAAAAATGTTAAATTTTATTTTCTAGTGTAATAGTTTTTTATTGGTTAACACATTCAAATTAAGTTTCTAGCATAATGGTTAAAAGTTTTATATTTTTTTAATATTATTCATGCATCAACTCATGCATCATGTTCTGTTTGATACGACTGGAAGTAACTGAAATAAACTAATGCAATCAGTATAGACTAAAATTTTTACTGGCACGAAAAAGGGTGTTGCTTGTTTCACTTTAACACTAGAACGGTGCACATTGACTAATACGATCAGAACCGGTGTAGAATCGACTACCATACTTATAACTCTAATGCCAGTAATTCTCGTATCTTTCATCTTCCCGATCTAATATCTACCTATCAATTCATAACCTTCAACTCCAAAGTTCTCATATCTTACTTAAGTCCTTAAAACTCAACCATTACCCCTTTAGCCTAAGCTTAATCAAACTTGTTCCAACATTACCCAATTCATTTCTAGCATGTTTCTCACATAAACTAAGCTTAACAATCAAGTATTTTATAGTTTCAAGTTTCAATTTTCTATGTTCTCAACAAATGTAACTTGACCAAATTTGCACAATAGAAAATTCTAACTTATTGGGTTGTTAAATTTAGCTTCCTAGTTTGAAAATCCATAAAAATCTTCAAAGAAAACTTGCTTACCTTACAAAAATGGTGGACGGCAATGGTGGAGAAACCTAAACCCTTTCTTCTTCATTTCGGTTGGAGAAGATGAAGGAGAAATTATATAAACATGTTTTCTCTTTCCCACTAGCTTATATATTAACCTTTAATTAAGCTTAATTAACTTAATAATCACAAATTGAATGGCTAGAGTCTAACATGACATTAGTTAGTGGAATCCAATGGGTCAGGTCACTTTGGTCTACAAATATTAACTCAATCGTGGTTAAATTGCTATTGAGGCCTTGGCTTATTTGCACACTAAGATTTTGCTAAATTTCTTAATAAAATCTCATTTGTTTAGTCACCTTTCAATTTAGTCCTCATACTATGTTTAATAACCTATTTAATAATTTAATAAATAATTCAATTTTCTAATCTCATAATCATCTAGTAACTATCTTGGTTCAATATTCCAACATTTTCGATTAAGAAATTAAAACCTTAAAATTAAACTTTCCCACGCCAATGAAATTTAGATTGTTACACGGTTTAATCAGTTTGTACCGATTTTTAAGTCAATTGATTCAATATCTTTCTTCAAACTAGTACCTTTATTAGTTCTCGATCTAACTGATTCAACTGATTAATCCATTCCAAGTAGTGCTGAAGATGTCATTTGGAGATGGAGAGAGAGAAGGTTACTTTAGTGTGTGGTAGGCTTGCATGCGTGTAGCTACAGCTTAGGGATTGAACCCCATCCCATGTGAATATTTGATTTCATTTAATTATATTAAATCTGAATTTTTTTTATTCAATTTGTTTTTAATTTTTAGAAAGAAATCATATTATCAACCAACTAAATGAAAAACATCCAATTCATTTTTTCCCACTCATCCGATTCTTTACATCATTGTGAATTTAGACTTACGATCAAAATATAAGACAAAACTAATGGTTATTTGGTTCATAAATTAAAAAATTGTATTATTTTTATTTTTTTCTTAATTAATTAGATATACTTTATATAATATAAAAATAAATATTGATATTTAAATTAGTTTATATAATTTTAAAATACTATATATCCGTCCAAACTAGTAAATTTGATTAATATTTTTCTTTTCCAAGTAAAAACATGATATTTCATTATAATTTTTTTTAACCAATGAGGTTTCTTTGAATAACGATAATTTGAACTCAAATTAATTTCAAGGCACATTTGTAATATTTTTTGATAATTAAATTTGGATGTAATTGTTTGTAATTACACATGTTTGATATGTTTAGATAACTCTCGCAATTAGTGCGTCTCATTAAATTGGATGTGATTGAAGCACCCTAATTACACTTTCTAATTTTTAAAGGAGTTAAAAATTAGAATAATTACACTTAAAAATCTAATTACACTATGACTTCACAAACACTCGTATAATTTTCAAACTCCCAAATCCATCTATTTTTTATACAAGGTATAAATTTTATATTAGAAGCATAGACACGTCACACGTCTAAATATAAACAAACATGAATGGACAAATTATAAAAATTAAAATATAACTATAGTTATATGTATTTTACAAAGTTAAACAAAATTATATTAAAATTTTCGAAGTTAGACAACACTTTTTTTTTAATTTATTCTTTTGTTCAAAAATCATAAAAACATAGTAGCATAGACATGCTGGGCCGACTCTATTAATGAGCATCTAAACTCTTAAATATATGGCCAAAAAATAAATATGTATGTTTTTATAAAGCTATGATTATATTATAAATATTTATAAAAGGTATTATGTATTTTTTAATTTTCATGAAATACTATCTCATTATAAAAACTTTAAATTTTGTGATAATATTATTCACTATTGTAAAAGCCCAAATTTGCTGGGCCCATTGTCCAAATGAAATAAAATACAACAAACCCAAAATTCAATCCCAATAAATCAAATCCTATAGCCCAAATACCACCAGCCCAATACTCAACTAGCCCAACATAATAAAAAAAAGGGAAACAGACAACAAGAAACCTTGGCTACCACACCCCACTTTCCTCTGACACTAGCACTATCTTTGGTCACCACCATGTCGGCTACCACGCCCCATGCTTCTGCCAACACCATCCCCGCATGCCTGGCACCCCCATACCTTGCAAGCAGCAATGAAGAGATAGAAACTAATAGAAAATGAAATGTAAAGGCTATAAAAGCCATGGAAACAAGTGTAAAAGGGAGGGGGGGATTTTAAAAGATTGAAAAAGAGACAAACACAAAAATCCCTCCGAACTTCGAATACAAAGGAAAAATCAATAAAAAGGTTTGCATTTTTTTTCTTTTTCTCTCTTCTTTCGAATTTTTTTTTCTTTGTTTTTTCCCTTCTTTCTATATACATATACTATATATATTATTAAAAAAATAAAAAGTTACCTTTTGAACTTCCGGCCACCATGTGCGGTGGCCGGCGACGGTGGCGGCGCGACCAACGGCGGTGGCCCAGTGACCGGGATTTCACCGGAGAAGAAAAGGCTTGAGAGGATTTTAAGGGAGGGGAAGAGAGCATGGAAGCTTTTTTTTTTTGTTTTTTTTTAGATTGGGGGTTGAAAATGAAACACAAAAAAATATTTGTTTTTAAATAATGGTGTTGAAACGGCACTATTTTGTTTGGTGGGTGGGGTCTGTGCACTTTCCCTAAAAGGGAAATTTATGTGTTTAGTCCTCCTCCCTCGCAACCTCATTCAATTAACCCCCATTTTCTATCTTCTTTTGTTTTTTTAAGTTTGGCCTTCAGATCTTGTTTGGTTTTCGTTTTGATCCCTAATTAACTATCCAATATTTATACTTTTATATCCCAAATTTTCATTTGTTTTTAACCATGTCTTAAATCTATTTAATTCATTTATTAACCCTTTTTAAATGTTTCATTTATATGTTATTTCAAATATTTTATATGTTGTTTATTTACATCATTATTGTAAATATTTTATATATATATATTTGTACATTTCCTAATATTTTCTTTTATTGTAGATATTATTATTACTATTATATTACATTACTATTATTATTGTTATCTATTTATTTATATTTATATTTAAAATTTCGGTACATATATATACTTATATATTTTTATATATTTTACAACTTATGTACATACCTATATATTTATATACATATTTTCATTTTCATAAATATATACACATACACATTTTTCTCTAATATACATATGTATATATATATACTCATATACATTTCTTACTATATCTTATAATTTATATATATATACACGTACATATTCTCTATTTATTTTAAATATTTTTTTATATTTCATATTTTCTACATGCATATATATATACTTATCTATTTACATATTTTAATTCATATACATATACATGTATACATATTTACATATATTTTTATATTTAATAATCTCACAATACGTATACATACATAGATTTTTCATATTTTCATAATTTGTGTACATTCATGTATATACGTTCTTTACATATATTCATTATTTATTTATTTATCTTCATTTTCATTATTATTTATATTTAATAATCTTATTTCCGTTGCTATTATTCGTGTTGTTTTTATGCCATCATATTCATTATTGTTTTGCTATGCATATTAACACCATACATCAAAAAGAAATTTTTTAATTAAGGAAATATTTTGCGTTTGGAAAATTCGAGAAAACGTGCCCTAACGTGCTGGGTTTCGGTTTCTCGTTCGACCAAATAGCCGAATATCTTTTTTAAACTTTCAAAATAAGGTAATATTTCGTATTTAGAAAATTCGAGAAAATCGTGCCCTAACTTACTGAGCTTCGATTCTTCTCGCGTTGATCTTAAATAACCGAACATCCTTTTGAAATTAAAATAAATGAGGTTTAAACAAAAAATAAAGGCAAGCTTACTCTCGAAAATACGATGTGTTGTATCCTAACTTACTGGACGTGACATCTTGTTACTTCGAGATAAGGAAGCATTTTCCATTTTGATTTATTTGAGTAATTTTAAAATAACAATATAAGGAGGGATCGTATTTTAAATTCTTTTGAGTTTTTAATTTTCGACACCAAGACATTAAGAAATCAACTAGGTACCAATTTTGGACGTATCGAGGGTGCTAACCCTTCCTCGTGCGTAACCGACTCCCGAACCTGTTTTTGGATTTCGTAGACCAAACTCGTTGTTTTAATAAAATCAAATTGTTTATCAAAAACAACCATTTTACGAGGTGACCCGATCACACCTCATCAAAAAAAGATTGGTGGCTACTCCCAATTTCGTTTCATTTTCAAAATCCAAGTCGACCCCGTTTTCATCCAAAAAATGGTGTCAACAGCTTGGCGACTCCACTGGGGATTATAAGAGAGTCAAGCCACGTGTTGATTATTTCTTGTCTTTTTGTTGAAAGTGGAAAATTCGATTTAAATTTACGATCCTCTCATTGCATCTCTTTTTGTTTTGAGTTATATTTTTTTATCATGTTCTGTATTTTATTTTATACCTCTGCACATTGTATTGCATGACCGTTGGTCACACCTTTTAAGTGGGAGTGAGAAACTACGCATTCGTGAGGTTTTCACCTCCGCATGGGATAATGAATCGCTTCCGGGATACATCCGTACCTATGTCTTCGTGAGATTTTCATCTCCGCATGGCCATAGGGAAATGTATTCCCCTGAACTGAACTCGGTCCATATGAGCCTATAATGGGTGAGGATCGAGGAATCTGCTGGTTCAGGTACTCTTACTTTAGAACCAAACCTCATGTAGTGAACCTTAGGAGCCCACCCTAGGTAGAACCACTTCGAACCCCTAGTATTCACCCAAATAGGTGTTCTATTTATTCTTGCTTGCTTTTGCTTTGTACTAACATGTTTTCTTTTTATTATGATTGCATTGCATTCTCATCATAAAAGAGGTGTTGATTCACGTTCAATTGCTAAATAGAGAGCCTGTCATAAGAAAATGGGTTTCTTGATAGAGTGGATGACGATACGGTTGTCCTAATACGGTCCGAGAAGATATAACAAAAGAAGGATGATAGTTCAGTAGAGGACTATACGACTTTGCCTCGTTGCCTGAAGACTCAAGATGACAAAGATTATTCGAGAACCGCTAAACTTTTTAAAGAGAAGCCAACGAGCATCACAAGGATGAGTGAGTAACGAGTCGCGGCCTGGATCAAGCAAAAAAAAGAGATAGAAGAGATGTTCCTTTTAAAGAGTTCGTGAGATTTATCTTAACGCTCGAATGAAGAAGAGGATCGAATGTCTCCGCATATGAGGGCAAAGTCGTATATATATATCCGTTTTATTTAAAGAGATTTATTTTCTAGTAAAGTTGTTCTAATAGAATTGAACCAAGAATCAACATCTTTTTTTTTTGCATTCATGCATCAACATTACATTTCATCGCATGCAATAAATTTCCTAAAATCCAAAAATACGCATTCATGCATCAACACTACGTTTCATTGCATACAGTAAATTTCCTAAAATCCAAAAGTACGTCGAGTTTAGAACTCTAGTACAGAACTAGATGGATGATAAAGAATTGGAATTATTTGAATATATCGATGGTTCGAAAGGTGAAGATGTTTGTGCCTTTGAAGAAGAACTAAAAAAATGAAAAAGCCTATCATGAATTTGTTTCTGCATCCCTAGAGGCATTCAAACAACTGGACTGTGGAGGAGATTCTTGTAATTTTTAGGGCCATTTCAGAGTAACATTCGGAACGCTCTTATTGCTCTAAGCCTAGGAGCAATAAAAAATCCTTTTGTGAAAAAGGCGTATGTCCACATTTTTTTATTTCAATGAAATGCATCTTTGTGTCTGGTTTTGGCAAATATTCTTTTGTTCCTTCCATTTCATTCAAACTCATACTACACAGATAATTACCCTTTGATTCATTTGTCCTTTGAGTCTTCTTTCGTCCCTAGAATAGGTCTCCAAATATCAATGATATGAGCGACACTACTATTGACTCAGAATCTCCTTTTGAGCAAGATATGTGTCTAGGGGAACTTCAAGACTTCGAAGATGATCGAGACTGTAATTTATCTCCTGATTTATTAAGGATGGTAGAGTAAGTCGAAAAGTAAATCCTACCTTACAAAAAAATCAGTTGGAAATTGTGAGCTTAGGAGAAGAGAAAAAGGTGAAGATCAGAGCCTGTATCACCGCAGAGACGAAGCGAGATGTCATTGAGTTACTCCAAGAATTCAAAGATGTTTTCACGTTATCAAGATATGCTTGAGCTACAAAGACGTATGGACGCCCTTAAGGAAAAGAAGATCTTGGAAGAGGTCTATACGGGTGTCTGAGGAACACATGCATTGATTTTGCAATGGCCAAGTGAATCATGAGATATGGGTACTTCTGGTCCACCATGGAAGGGGATTGCATAAGTTATACCAAGAAACGCCACAAGGGCCAAATTTACGGGGACAAAATTCATGTACCTCCATCTATTCATGTTATGACTTTTCCATGACCTTTCTCTATGTGGGGGCATGGAGGTCATTGGGCTAATCTCGGCAAAAGCTAGCGGTCTTCGAGTCATCTTTGTAGTCATCGATTACTTCATTAGGTGGGTGGAAGCTGCTTCATATGCCAATATCACAAAGCTGACAATCAACAAATTTCTTGAAGAATCATATGTCAATATGAAACGCCAAAAAGGATCATATTAGACAATGCATTGAATTTGAACAACCGCACGACATCAGAAGTTTGCAGTCTGTTCAAGATTAACACCATGCCGCCCAAAATGAACAGTTCAGTGGAGGCAAAAAAAAAAGGACAAAAAAAGACAAAAAAAGGTAAAAAAACGAGAAAATAAAAAGCAAAAAAAAACCAAATAAAAGAAAAACCTCTACTGGAGCAACTCAGTTCTCACTAGTATATGGAATAGAGGTAGTTTTACCCATCAAAGTTGATATTTCTACCCTTCAAGTCTTGTCAGAGCTGAATCTGGATGAAGCAAATCCAAACCCGATATGATCAGTTAAATTTGATTGAAGAGGAAAGATTCAAGGTTATCCGTCTTGGTCAAAAGTACCAAAAATAAAATAAGCGAGCTCACCAAAAAGTTCGCCCCAGAGACCTGATATCGAAGAATATTATTGCCATACAAAGGGACTTCAGAAGAAAATGGATGCCGAACTGGAAAGGACCTTATGTGGAAGGCCTTATCTGAAAAAGCGTTGATATTGACAAGATGGATGGCAAGAACCTGCCTAATCTCGAGAATTCTGATTCAAGAAATAAATACTTCACTTGAAAAAAAAACAAAAAGAAAAATGAAAAAATAAAAAAAGAAAAGAAAAAAGAAAAAGAAAAAGGAGAGGCCAAGGTGAAAACCCGCAAAGGGCGCCTTGAGACCAAAGGGTTTTGAATTGAAAACCCATGAATGGGTAGTTCAAATTTTGTTCAAAGGTGGGGCATGTGGTAGTCTTACCCTTTCTGAATTAATAAGAAGGAGAGATGCTACATCTTGGGGCATCAACAAAGCCTTCTAGGACTTCTAAACACATATCAAGTTCAAAAGGGTCCTTAAGAAGTTTGGGGCAGAGAAGCTCATGCTACGATATCTGGGGCACCTATTCCCATTTTATTCATTTTTTGTATTTTTGACAAAATACATCATCTTGATTAATTTATTCTCATTTTGTATTCTAGCAAAATTTGCTATCCTGATTAATGTGTTCATTTAGAGTTTTGCTCTCAACAAATTTTCATCTTATCCATTGTGATAATATTTTCCATCTTATTCATATCGTATTTCAGCAAAATTTGCTATCTTGATTGATTTGTTTGTTTAGAGCTTTGCTCTCAACAAAATTTCATTTTGTCCATTTTGATAATCTTTTTCAAGCATTTTTCATTGAGATAACGATTAATGGACTGACAATACACACGCAGAAGGAGTTCTGCATATTACTCTAAAAGTTTCTAAATAATACGAGGACCTGAAACAGGACTATTGTTTAGAACTAACCAAACCTAAGGGTTGGAAACATTTGAGAAATGATAGTCTAAATAGCGTCTATTTCTTTGGGTTTTCTGTCAAACTGGCTGAACAAGAAGGCATCAGTGATAGAACCTTGATGAACAATGAGGAATGACAACCTAAGCATTAAAAATGGATCATTCTCATGACATTCTACAAATATAATACATACACATCTAGTTAGGAGCATTTGATTCATTCTGATCATGTCATCCTAAACACTAGGCGTAAATAGGTCCTATCTTCCTATATTGGTAGGAAGTGGATCGAAGATTGCAGATCTTGCCTTCCTGTATTTGGCAGTGGAATAGATTGAAGATTGCAGATCTTGCCTTCCTGTATTTGGCAGCGAAGCAGATCAAAAGATGGCAGATTTTACCTCCCTGACCACAGTGGAGTACATTGAAGCCGATAACTCTATCTCCCTGCATCTGGCAGTGGAATAGATTGAAGATCAAGTATGGCAGATTTTACCTCCCTGACTACAGTGGAGTACATTGAAGCCGATAACTCTATCTCCCTGCATCTGGCAGTGGAATAGATTGAAGATCAAAGATGGCAGATTTTACCTCCCTGACTACAGTGGAGTACATTGAAGCCGATAACTCTATCTCCCTGCATTTGGCAGTGGAATAGATTGAAGATCGAAGATGGCAGATTTTACCTCCCTGACCACAGTGGAGTACATTGAAGCCGATAACTCTATCTCCCTGTATTTGGCAGTGGAATAGATTGAAGATTGCAGATCTTGCCTTCCTGTATTTGGCAGCGAAGCAGATCAAAGATGGCAGATTTTACCTCCCTGACAACAGTGGAGTACATTGAAGCCGATAACTCTATCTCCCTGTATTTGGCAGTGGAATAGATTGAAGATTGCAGATCTTGCCTTCCTGTATTTGGCAGCGAAGCAGATCAAAAGATGGCAGATTTTACCTCCCTGACCACAGTGGAGTACATTGAAGCCGATAACTCTATCTCCCTGCATCTGGCAGTGGAATAGATTGAAGATCAAGTATGGCAGATTTTACCTCCCTGACTACAGTGGAGTACATTGAAGCCGATAACTCTATCTCCCTGTATTTGGCAGTGGAATAGATTGAAGATTGCAGATCTTGCCTTCCTGTATTTGGCAGCGAAGCAGATCAAAGATGGCAAATTTTACCTCCCTGACAACAGTGGAGTACATTGAAGCCGATAACTCTATCTCCCTGTATTTGGCAGTGGAATAGATTGAAGATTGCAGATCTTGCCTTCCTGTATTTGGCAGCGAAACAGATCGAAGATGGCAGATTTTACCTCCCTGACCACAGTGGAGTACATTGAAGCCGATAACTCTATCTCCCTGCATCTGGCAGTGGAATAGATTGAAGATCAAGTATGGTAGATTTTACCTCCCTGACTACAGTGGAGTACATTGAAGCCGATAACTCTATCTCCCTGTATTTGGCAGTGGAATAGATTGAAGATTGCAGATCTTGCCTTCCTGTATTTGGCAGCGAAGCAGATCAAAGATGGCAGATTTTACCTCCCTGACAACAGTGGAGTACATTGAAGCCGATAACTCTATCTCCCTGTATTTGGCAGTGGAATAGATTGAAGATTGCAGATCTTGCCTTCCTGTATTTGGCAGCGAAGCATATCGAAGATGGCAGATTTTACCTCCCTGACTACAGTGGAGTACATTGAAGCCGATAACTCTATCTCCCTGTATTTGGCAGTGGAATAGATTGAAGATTGCAGATCTTGCCTTCCTGTATTTGGCAGCGAAGCAGATCAAAGATGGCAGATTTTACCTCCCTGACCACAGTGGAGTACATTGAAGCCGATAACTCTATCTCCCTGTATTTGGCAGTGGAATAGATTGAAGATTGCAGATCTTGCCTTCCTGTATTTGGCAGCAAAGTAGGTTGAAGACGGCGGATTTTACCTCCCTGATTATAGTGGAGTACATTGAAGCTGATAGTTCTATCTCCCGGGGCAAGAAGTAGATCGAAGATAGCTGATCCTATCTTCCTATATTGGCGAAGTAGATCGAAGAAAGCAGATCTTGTCTTCATGTATTAGCGTGAAGTAGATCGAAGATAACTGATCCTATCTTCCTGTATTGGTAGGAAATGGATCGAAGATGCAGATCTTGTCTTCCCATATTGGTGGCGAAGTAGATCGCAGAAAGCAGATCTTGTCTTCATGTATTGGCGTGAAGTAGATCGAAGGTAGCAGATCCTATCTTCCTATATTGGTAGGAAGTGGATCGAAGATGCAGATCTTGTCTTCCCATATTGGTGGTAAAGTAGATCGAAGAAAGTAGATCTTGTCTCATGTATTTGCATGAAGTAGATCGAAGATTACAGTCTTATCTCCCTAAGTAGTAGTGGAGCAGACTAAAAACACAAATCTCATCCCCATGGAGTCGTAGCAGAGTAGATTGAAGCTACAAGGCGTATCTGAAGTTGCAGAAGAGTGGATCGAAGCAACAAGACGTAGCAGGCTGGAATAAGGCTACTTGAAGAAGAAAAGCACCCAAAGAAGTTAAGCCTCAACGAGACCAGGCAAATTTGGTCTTTCTTAGTCTTTGCTCTGTTCTCGTTACACGAAAACGAGCAAAGAGGGGCAGCTGTAAAAGCCCAAATTTGCTGGGCCCATTGTCCAAATGAAATAAAATACAACAAACCCAAAATTCAATCCCAATAAATCAAATCCTATAGCCCAAATACCACCAGCCCAATACTCAACTAGCCCAACATAATAAAAAAAAGGGAAACAGACAACAAGAAACCTTGGCTACCACACCCCACTTTCCTCTGACACTAGCACTATCTTTGGTCACCACCATGTCGGCTACCACGCCCCATGCTTCTGCCAACACCATCCCCGCATGCCTGGCACCTCCATACCTTGCAAGCAGCAATGAAGAGATAGAAACTAATAGAAAATGAAATGTAAAGGCTATAAAAGCCATGGAAACAAGTGTAAAAGGGGGGGGGATTTTAAAAGATTGAAAAAGAGACAAACACAAAAATCCCTCCGAACTTCGAATACAAAGGAAAAAATCAATAAAAAGGTTTGCATTTTTTTTCTTTTTCTCTCTTCTTTCGAATTTTTTTTTCTTTGTTTTTTCCCTTCTTTCTATATACATATACATATATATATTATTAAAAAAAATAAAAAAGTTACCTTTTGAACTTCCGGCCACCATGTGCGGTGGCCGGCGACGGTGGCGGCGCGACCAACGGCGGTGGCCCAGTGACCGGGATTTCACCGGAGAAGAAAAGGCTTGAGAGGATTTTAAGGGAGGGGAAGAGAGCATGGAAGCTTTTTTTTTTGTTTTTTTTTAGATTGGGGGTTGAAAATGAAACACAAAAAAAATATTTGTTTTTAAATAATGGTGTTGAAACGGCACTATTTTGTTTGGTGGGTGGGGTCTGTGCACTTTCCCTAAAAGGGAAATTTATGTGTTTAGTCCTCCTCCCTCGCAACCTCATTCAATTAACCCCCATTTTCTATCTTCTTTTGTTTTTTTAAGTTTGGCCTTCAGATCTTGTTTGGTTTTCGTTTTGATCCCTAATTAACTATCCAATATTTATACTTTTATATCCCAAATTTTCATTTGTTTTTAACCATGTCTTAAATCTATTTAATTCATTTATTAACCCTTTTTTAAATGTTTCATTTATATGTTATTTCAAATATTTTATATGTTGTTTATTTACATCATTATTGTAAATATTTTATATATATATATATATTTGTACATTTCCTAATATTTTCTTTTATTGTAGATATTATTATTACTATTATATTACATTACTATTATTATTGTTATCTATTTATTTATATTTATATTTAAAATTTCGGTACATATATATACTTATATATTTTTATATATTTTACAACTTATGTACATACCTATATATTTATATACATATTTTCATTTTCATAAATATATACACATACACATTTTTCTCTAATATACATATGTATATATATATACTCATATACATTTCTTACTATATCTTATAATTTATATATATATATACACGTACATATTCTCTATTTATTTTAAATATTTTTTTTATATTTCATATTTTCTACATGCATATATATATACTTATCTATTTACATATTTTAATTCATATACATATACATGTATACATATTTACATATATTTTTATATTTAATAATCTCACAATACGTATACATACATAGATTTTTCATATTTTCATAATTTTGTGTACATTCATGTATATACGTTCTTTACATATATTCATTATTTATTTATTTATCTTCATTTTCATTATTATTTATATTTAATAATCTTATTTCCGTTGCTATTATTCGTGTTGTTTTTATGCCATCATATTCATTATTGTTTTGCTATGCATATTAACACCATACATCAAAAAGAAATTTTTTAATTAAGGAAATATTTTGCGTTTGGAAAATTCGAGAAAACGTGCCCTAACGTGCTGGGTTTCGGTTTCTCGTTCGACCAAATAGCCGAATATCTTTTTTAAACTTTCAAAATAAGGTAATATTTCGTATTTAGAAAATTCGAGAAAATCGTGCCCTAACTTACTGAGCTTCGATTCTTCTCGCGTTGATCTTAAATAACCGAACATCCTTTTGAAATTAAAATAAATGAGGTTTAAACAAAAAATAAAGGCAAGCTTACTCTCGAAAATACGATGTGTTGTATCCTAACTTACTGGACGTGACATCTTGTTACTTCGAGATAAGGAAGCATTTTCCATTTTGATTTATTTGAGTAATTTTAAAATAACAATATAAGGAGGGATCGTATTTTAAATTCTTTTGAGTTTTTAATTTTCGACACCAAGACATTAAGAAATCAACTAGGTACCAATTTTGGACGTATCGAGGGTGCTAACCCTTCCTCGTGCGTAACCGACTCCCGAACCTGTTTTTGGATTTCGTAGACCAAACTCGTTGTTTTAATAAAATCAAATTGTTTATCAAAAACAACCATTTTACGAGGTGACCCGATCACACCTCATCAAAAAAAGATTGGTGGCGACTCCCAATTTCGTTTCATTTTCAAAATCCAAGTCGACCCCGTTTTCATCCAAAAAATGGTGTCAACAACTATTTTATTGGATTAACATATTGCATATAATTATTTGATTTTAATATTTATTACTTGTATAGAAAAAAAATTAATTGTACTTATAAATTTTTTTTATAGTAATTAATATTTTTTAAATTATTTAAATTAATATTTTTAATTTAAATTGTATAATTATATAATTATAATTTTGTACTATAAAACATGACATATATAATTACACTTTATCAGTAAAATATGTTTAAAGAAGTATAATTTCTTATAATTACTACCCAATAATGACACTAGACTCAAGATTGAAATCATGAGGGCTTTGAAACCTCAAACCCTATATAAATCACGTGTTAGTCTTGACTCTAAATTTTATTTTGGCATAAACTCCAATACGAGTGAGCCTTATTTTAATATATTCCTTTTATTAATTTGATTATGCTTCATTCATATATTTATTATTTGTATATATATTTGTAATTTAAGAAAAAAAAAATAACAAGTGGCTCAAGAAAGTAACCGCAGGTCTTTTTCTTAAGTATTTGGATTGAGTTTGTATTTTAAAATTATTGTTATCGAGAATATTTTATCTAAATACTTTCTCGATTTGAACGTAATTGGCTTTAAACAGTAAAATAGATAGCAACCTTACTATATTTAAAAAAGGAAAAAAGAAAAAAAAAACCGCCCACGTGAAGGTTGATTTACGAATGTCAAGTTGGTTATTTGGGCAAAATCCAAGGGATTTCTCATAGCTGAGCATGCATATAAGCCCCTTCCTCTCCTCTGTTTTGCTCCAACCAACTTAAGCTGACATCTCTTTTTGTTCCTAAATCTGTCAGAAATTACACACTAGAATTGTAGCAATGCAAGGGCTCGTCTTACTATTGGTGCTCCTTTGCGCCAGCTGCCATATCTCCCTTTCCTTGACCAATAGTACTGCCGGCAACGGTACAGTGGCGGACGGTAAGACTATATATCTATGCATTCTTTTAATATCGAACAAAATACATTCACTCCTTACCGACACTAAGAGTGCTCAACTCTTAATGTTCAACAAAAAATATTAGGAAAAAATGGAAAGAAATTATACAGTTTTGATGTTGTGGTTTAAGCAGCTGATCTAGATCGTTGCCATGGGTCTAAAACACTTCTTATTGCATACTGATCTGAAACTGTTGCTTTTTACCTCTTGACTGCTTTTAATGAGCTGAATTCATAGGAATATGGAGATTTAAATCGGGATTATCAGTTGGTACAAGCAATGCTACAAAGCTAGCAGTAGTATACGTAATTGTTATACTTTCTTTTACCAAAGAGGGTTAAGGGAAGGAATTGTAAAGTCGGATACTTTGAGAGTAATAACGAACGAGTATTGGACCAAACCTGAATTCTTAATTGTTACGAGTTATAAGTTTATTTAAATTGGTTATTTCGTCTATAAAGCAGAACATTTAATGAGGCAATTCCTACTAGGATATTGAGCTAGTATTTTAGAACGAGAATGACCTTATTATGTCCGATATGTAAAGAGTGTTGATGCAGGGTATTTAATGCGTTCGCATGTTCATGACTGGATAATTTTGCAGAGAGCCATCAACCTCAATGACAGAAAAAATTTACCATATCAGCGGTGCAGTATGCTAAATTATTTCTTCTTAAAGTATCATGTTTTATTTCTTTTCTAACTCGCACATCTTTACTTTTTCATCACTGTCTGTTCATTTCTGGAACACCTAATGAAATTTATGATTGAAGAAACTAGAATAAATGATAATGAACTTTTATTAACCATATGCATTCCCTTTAGGAAAAATGTGAGTTTGGGTTTCAACATGTTTGTCTTTCCCTATGATAATTGGGTTCAGGACTACTGGAAAATGGCAACTTTGAAAACGCCCCAAATGCAACAAACATGAAAGGCACCGTGGTTGTTGGACGCTATGCAATACCAGGGTGGGTGAATGAGGGGTTTGTGGAATACATAAAGTCAGGGCAAAAGCAAGGGGACATGCTGCTGGTGGTGCCCGAAGGGGCCTATGCAGTAAGGCTAGGAAACGAGGCATCCATCAAGCAGAAGATAAAGGTGATCAAAGGGATGTATTACTCCATCACATTCAGCGCAGCTCGGACTTGTGCTCAAGAGGAGCGTTTGAATGTAACGGTGGCGCCTGATTCCGGCGTTCTGCCCATCCAGACTGTGTACAGTAGCAGTGGTTGGGACAACTATGCATGGGCGTTCAAAGCAATATATGAGGTTGCAGAGTTGATTATTCATAATCCAGGAGTGGAGGAAGATCCAGCTTGTGGACCACTTATAGATGCTATTGCAATCAAGGCTTTATATCCTCCTAGACCAACCAATAGTAAGTGTTTCAATTCACCATCGGCCTACGTTTCAATATTACTTAATTAGCTTTGATTTAACTTTTAAGATTGTTTTTCACTTGGGGAATATTCATTACATAGAAATTGGGTTCCGTCTTTTTCTGCTTAACTTTTTGTGGGACATAGGAGCAACTGTCCAAAGTAAATGGTGGATGAGTGGGCTACGGATAATGAAAGAAACCCATGAATCATGACTCCTTCCGGCTGGCTCTTGTAGGAATAAAACTTAAATTAGGATTAATTATTGCATGTTGCAGTCTGATTCTGTTAATTAAGACTTACATTCACCATTGTTCTTGCTGAAAATTGAATTAAAACTTTAGCATTTGATACAATCTTTAAGAAAGTCTTTTTAGTGCACTTCTTTCCGATCCGATGCATTTGGTACAAATTCTAATTCTAGAGTCATCATTGTTAGGAAAGTCATCATTTGGACCAAATACCATCTCGACCTGAACAAAATTGATTTCAGATTGTAAAAATGATGAGGACACCTGTAATTATAGAAGAAAACAAGTTTTTGGTATGCTAAAACTTGAATATCATATTGACTAAATTCCATCTTTTAAGAGTGATTGTATGATCAAGCTAAGCTCAATTAATGTTATTACTGTGGTTGAAAGCACAATACTGAAATTTTGAGACGAATTTGAGATAGAGATGGTACTTCTACAAGAACATGTGGTGTGGCCTTTGTTTTCAAAGTTATGATTCAGATTTGGGCCAGCGAATTGTTGCAGACAATTAAGGAGCTAGCTACTGGTATACCTAACACCTTGGTCCCGTTTCACGTGGCATTCAATGCTATGCCTCTTCACTTGTTGTTTTGATTTCAAACATAATAGTAGAACGTGTCATGGTAGAGTGAATTTAAGGACTGACTATTCAAGTTTCTATTTCTTTAGAAAACAGTGTGAAAAATGGAGGTTTTGAAGAAGGTCCCTACGTATTCCCCAACACTCCATGGGGTGTCTTAATTCCACCCAACATCGAGGATGATCACTCTCCTCTGCCTGCCTGGATTGTTGAATCCCTCAAGGCCGTCAAGTACATCGACTCAGCACATTACTTTGTGCCTCAAGGGCGAAGAGCAGTGGAGCTAGTTGCTTAAAAGAGAGTGCCATCGCTCAGATAGTCAGGACCATCGTCGGAAAAATGTACAGGCTCTCGTTTGCGGTTGGGGATGCTAACAACTCCTGTGTAGGTTCTTTGGTTGTGGAGGCATTCGCTGGAAAAGACACACTCAAAGTCCCCTACGAGTCAAAGGGTAAAGGTGGATTCAAGCGTGCTGAGCTTAAATTCAAGGCTGTTTCCAACAGAACAAGAATCATGTTCCTTAGCACTTTTTACACCATGAGGAGTGATGACTTCTCTTCCCTATGTGGCCCAGTCCTCGACGATGTGAAGCTTTTGAGCATCCAAACTTCCCCGAATCCTTGATCATCATCGACCTGATTTACAGCCGTCGATGAAGCAAGCCACATATACCCTAGAATCTGGCTATATTGAATGTTTTGGTATCCTACATTGTTTCCCCCTATTTTAGCATGCTTTGTGAGAGTTTAATTAGTTTATTAATCCAACAAAATATATACTAATATCAGGGTGGTATACCATGTGAATTTATTACTTGTTTATGTATTTTATTTAATAATACTATTTTATATCAATAAAATTTTACAATTTTCAAAAAATGAAATTAACACAATTTTTTTTACATAAATTTTCTTAACTAATTGTAATTTAAATTTAGGGGAGCATTCGATCGAATCGAATCGAAAATTTTCGAGTTAATCAAATTTTCGAATCTTATTTTATCATCTTAATTTAATTTGAAGTTTTCTCGAATTGAGTCGAGTGAGATAGAATTCGAATCGAATCGAATCAAATATATTTGTTCGAGTTAAATTTTTAAAAAAATAACTTTTGTGTTGTTTATTTTTATGTAATTTTTTTAAAAAAATATTTTTTCATACAACAAAAAATTGAAGTAAGTAAGTAAGTAAATAACTAAAAAATAATTAAGAAGAAAAAGAATAAGGAAGGAGGGTTTATTTTAGGGTTTTTTGAGAAAAATATATTATAAGATTTGAATTGAATGGAAATGGAGAGAAGAAGAAAAATAATTTGGGGTTTGGACTTTGCTGGGGGTTTGATTTGGGAGAGAAATTGAGATTTGGGAAAATAAATCTTTGGGGCTTGGGCAGACGGGCTTGGGGAAATGGAAAATATAAAATGTTTGGGCTTGGGTGAAATTGAGTTTAAGTAAAAGCCTAAAATTTTAAAAAATTAAAAAAATATAGTTTATATTCGGTTTATTCGAATTATTCGAGTTATTCGAATTCAAAAATTCAACTCGACTCGAACTCAAAATTCGAAAAAAAAAGTCGAGTCGATTCGATTAACTCGATTCGAATAATTCAAAATTCAAAATTTTTTTCGATTTTTTCAAATCGAATCAAATTTTGCTTACCTTTATTTAAATTTACAATTATAATTATCATAATAATAATTTTTTTTCTATATTTTATACTTAAAATTTTATTTAACTAAAAAATTTATTTTAAAATTAGCACTATTAATTATTATAAATCATAATTATTTTTAAAAGTTTAATTATCACGACCTCTAATAAATTTTAATTATTTTTAACCCTATAATTATCACAATTTCTATTTTACTTCAATCTTTTTATTTTTAAATGAGGAACTAGTAATAGGATGGAAAATAAAGAACATTCTCGCCAGTTTAAAAGTTTTTCATACTCGTCTTTTTATATATATTATAGATTATAGATAACAATAAATGAAAAAAATAATTAACAATCCATTATATATAGACATGCATGTACATGCAACTGCAGATAAGTATACCAGGTGTTTACCTTCCATGGATGTAACTATCAGGAAATGTGAGAACAGAAACCTTAGATGGCAACCGCCTGTGAGGTATAACCGCCTACCGATGCGAGTTGTAATCAATCACCAAAAAATAAATTTCAAAAGCTCCAATTAAATGACCAGACCTTGCATACTTATACTTGAAAAAGGCATGTTCGGGAAAAAAAAATTATGCATAAATTTTTTTATTTTTTTTTACGAAGGGCACATTATTAGGAATATTTTTCTAAGAATTAAATTGTTTCTTTTAATGTTTGATTTTAACTATTTCACTTAACAAATTGAAATACAAAAAATAAAAATAAAAAACAAATAACTTCATTTTTTTAGAAAAAATTAATTCAAGATAAATCTCGAGTATATTTTCTCTTTAAATCAATAAGATATCAAGAAATATTGTTAATTAGTGACAGTAAAACAAAGATTTTAGTTAAGGGAAAAAGCTTATCATGTTCACATATATTCCCACCATTATTATCAAACTTAGATATGACATTAAAAATGTAAATAAATCATGTAATCCATGCAGTTTTTCAGACTAACTATCATCCTTATCACATACTTAAATGCACATACAGAACACCAAAAGCACATTTCGACATTAATTTTACCTTCACGCCTCTTGCAAAAACAGCTTCAAAAATCCAAAAATTGAAATTTTTTAAAAATTTTGCATGGATTTTTAATAACTTTTTAAAAATACTTTTGTAAACATATAATATTTATTTAAATCTAAAAATATTAAAAAAATAATTTTTAAATTGAAACATATAATATTAAAACTAAATTGTTTTTTTATAAAAAAATGTTTTTAAAACTTTTTAAAAATTAAAAATTAATTTCAAAATTTTCAAAATTATTTTATATTTAACGGTAAAAAAACATTTTTAAATATAATATAAAAATAAATTATCAAAAAGTTCTGATCATTTTAAAAGTTTCAAAAAATTGAAATACTATTTTTAAAATAATTTTACAAAATTTAAAAGTTCAAAATATTATTTACAATTTTCTATTAAAAAGTTTTAAATAATTAAATAAAAATACCTTATCAAAATATAAATAAATTACATAAGTTTAAATATTTTTTTAATGAATATGACTATTAAATATTTTTAAATAGTTAATTAAATAATAATTTTATAAAATACTGCATGACAAGAGACAAAAAAAATATTTATTATATTAAACCTTTGTTTAATTCCAGCGAATCGATCATTTGGTTATTGTTTCTAATATAAAAGAATAAAGCATTTATAGTGTTTTTTTTTTTTTAACAACAAAGCATTTGTAGTTGGGTCTATGGCGCATCCAAAACCGAATAGATACCTGAAGTTAGCCTATTATAAAACGGATCCCAATCCATAGAGGCAGAAACTCAATGACAGGATAGTCCAGTACCCAATATAAGAATCCAGGCCAGGGGAGGGGAGGCTTCCTTTATAATCCGAAAGAAAGTCCATTAGGCCTTTGGTTTCGTTTCCTCTCATATAATCATCACTTCTTTTTAGTTTTTTTCTCTCTGTGGCTCTGCATTTCTCAGGTCAGGTGAACATTCTAGGGTTTCTGCCTTTATCACTTACTATTGCACTATATTCCCCTTTTCTTTAAAGAGTATTTTGCTGATGCAATACTCGCGTAGTTATTTTTTTTATTTTTCTTTTTTGCTTACTTCGTTTTAAAATATTTACGTATATTTAGTTTTTTTGTATGATTCTCCAGTTTTTGAGTTTATGGTTTAAGGTAGAGTTTACTATAAGCTTGTAGTTTAAGTGTTTTTGCTGGTTTTTCTAGGGTTTAAGGTTTTCAGCTTGATTTGGTTATGATATTATTTGGCTCACTGTTTTAGGAGAGTGTGTGCTTCTGTTTTCGTTTGGGAAGTATGTCTCTAATGAGTAATGGCCATTGTTTTTCTTTTTCTGATATGGGATTCTGATTTTCTGCAATCTTCCACTAGTTTGATTATGTAATTGCTCTAATGACTACGGCTTAGGTTCCATATTTTTCAAAAATTTCAAATTGATTTTCTTCATGTTTTCTTGCTTCCTGCAATCAGTATGTTTGGAAATGCTAGGATGATTTGCACAAAGCTGAAATAGGACAAGAAATATTTTTCAGGTTTCATAGCTACCTGCAATGCTTTCCATTTTCTCCTTCCTAATCTCGATATATACTATGCATAAGAAAATCTATTTTTATACGCTCCATGTTTTGCAAAACCTTCACTAGTATCTTGAAACAGTTAAAAGAATGAAAGAAATGACGCATATAAAGGGAAAAATGTCCCGTCTGCTTTGCTATATTCGTTAATGAAGATTAGTGAGCTTGGGAATGCTTTAATGATGAAGTAGTTTTACGTTTTTTTCTTTGTTAGCTAATTTTAATTTTAATCTGCTGATTCTAGATGCTTGTTATTTGATTAGATTGTTGGTTATGCTGGCTTGAGTTGTGAATCTGGTGAACAAAGATGGCAAAGAAGAAGAACCCCCTAGTTTTTATGGATGTGTCAATAGATGGTGATCCTGCTGAAAGAATGGTTTTTGAGGTATCATTTTAGTTACGGAAGCAAGTCAACAAAATTTTACATTTTTGTATGGTGCTTTGCCCATGTACTCTTGTTTTGAATTACTATGCATTGGGTTTATATATGTTTATATTGGAGATTATGTTTTTGCTTATATTTATCAGTTCTCTTTGATTTTTCAGCTCTTCCCTGATATTGCTCCCAAGACAGCAGAAAATTTCCGTGCCCTTTGTACAGGTTCTGATATTCTTATTTCCCATTGTTATGATGTTGTTCTCCAGAATTTTTTACATTACTGTTTTAAGAATAATTCCTCTTCTTAACTCTTTTAAGTTTTTGTTGTATATGATCTTTTTCACGTTTGAAGAAGCATTTGTGGTCAGGGGCAAGGTAGTTTCTGGGTTGTAATTGTTTACTATATGCTAGGTCAATACACACTCACCATGTGGGTGAAAAAATAAAAGAACATAAAAATTACTCAACTAATGTTCTTTTTTTCTTTGAAAAAACTAATTATTATTAATGAAAGAGAAATTAAAGTGAAAATGGTTTTAAAACTGCATGTGAAAACTAGGTGTGACTTTTAGTTTTTTTTAAACATTAAATTTCTTATTTGATCTTATTGATGTAGTAATTTTCTCTTGTAAATTTATTTTATTTGTCTTTCCCCTAACTGAGTTGGTGTCCACTTCACTTTTAACACCAAACTCAGTCAGTCATGGATTTCAAGTTAGTATAGATAAGCACAATTGCAGGCATTTATGCACATATATATTCACGTGTTTGTATTTTTCTGCTTTCTTAAAATATGTCTTGGTCTACAGGAGAAAAGGGCATTGGTCCTAAAACTGGAAAGCCATTGCACTACAAGGGTTCCTTTTTCCATCGAGTCATGAAAGGTTCCCTGGCCCAGGTTTGTTGTTATATCTTACTTCTAATCGGGATTTTCCACTAGCTGTTTCTTGTAGAACATGGCTTAGAAGTGGAATGTCGTTTAGTCAGTTACTATTGTTTATGCTGTAGGAAACAGGGCTGATGGTCACGACTGCTTTTCTTGTGATGTAGTTTTTAAGGTTGTATTTACCATGTTGTGAATCCTCAAAATTTTACTAAACTTCGCTGTGTCCAACCCAGTTTTTTTGCACATAAATGTCTTTTTTCTTGTGGACTAATATCTTATGTTTGTTGTGCAGGGTGGTGATTTTGTAAGAAGAGATGGTATGCATTCTTTGCAGAGAGGACTTTTATTTTAATTTTTTGCAGCTGTTAATTGATTTTACTTTAGATAAGATCTCTTTAAAGGTTGCCATTTATGTGACTGCTGGTTGAAGTTTCTCTTGAAAAGCACATTGATATTTTAACTGTACTTTTTCCAGGAACTAGTGGGGAAAGCATATATGATGGAAAGTTTCCAGGTAAGTGATCTCTTCCCATCCTTCCAAGGTTACAGTGATAGACATAGTTTGGGTTGTCATAAATTAATGAAGAATAGATGCAAGATTCTCCTTTCTTTTAATATTTTAAAATTCAATCATTTTGTGGAAATGATTTAAACATTGTACTATTTATGCTATTGTTGTTTGTAATTACTATTTGTTCATGAAAATTCAATGATATTCTAACTATATCAATAATTGTGTACATGATGGAAGTAGTCATATGTGCTAATAATATACATAGTATCGTAGTCTCCGTAAGTGACCAAAGTCTCTAATTTTGTTATCGAGTTGTGTTTCTAATGGTCAAAATGTCAAATCTTTATTTTCAATTTATAATTTGTTGCTATATAATATGAAATTGATCAATTTTTTTGGACTTAATTTCAGGTTTGGTATTAGGGTTATTTATACCAAGATAACACCGTATTAAGTTTTTTACTTGAATCTAGATTTGGGTGTATCTGTAATTGAAATGTTTCTGAGTGAGCAATAGGTGTTTTCAGGATCTTTGCAAAAGCTTTCTTTTGCGTTAATATCGTATATAGTAGGTGCTTTCCATGGCTCTTGATCTAAGCCTATCTTCACCTAAAAGGCCTTTTTGATGGAGCAATATGCATTCTTCAAATCACTTTACAAGTTTTATTTTGCACCATCAATGCCTAGGTCATAGCATTTTTTCTCAATAATCTGGATGTCCTTGAGAATTGGTTGGTGCTAACATAATGACCTGATGGCTAAATCATTTAAGGACTATTAAATGCTAAATTTTATGATCTCCACAAACTATCAAGGGACATAATTCAAAGAAAGTATGTTTAATGTTTGAAGTCGAATGCTTTCTTAATTCCAAGCTTATAATTATTCTTTTAGAAGTTGATAGTAGGCTATTCTTTTCACTAATAATTGATTAGTAACAAGGGATAATTTCAACTCTTGTTCAGATGAATCACCTAGGCTAAAGCATGATGGACCTGGTCTTTTATCTATGGCAATTGCTGATCGTGACACTGTTGGTTCACAATTTGTTATCACCTTCAAGGCTAATCATGACCTTGATAGGTAGTTTCTTATCTTCAAATATTTGTTCTCAGTTCCCTACCTTCCCAGATATATGCTTTGCTGTTATTCATTCTCGGATCTTGATCTTTTGCATTTGTGGCATGTTGCAGAAAGTATATAGTCTTTGGACAGCTTATACAAGGAAATGAAGTGCTGAAGAAAATTGAAAATGTGGGTGATGAGGAAGGAATACCAACTGTGACAGTGAAAATTATTAATTGTGGTGAAGTCATTGAAGGTATAGGTTGGAGGGTGTATTTCTTAAGATGGAATATCATGATCTAATTTATGGTAGACCTGCCAAGGTTACACCTGTATGGTGCTGCATGAGGCTTGGCCATCATTCCTTTTTAATTTTACTTTTCAATTTTTTATCTTATTTGCAGACAAGAGGAAAAATAAGTTGAGAACGGGCAAAGATGCTTCTTCTGGTGCTAACAATTATGAAGTGCGGAGGAAGGGGAAAAATAAAAAATCTTCAAGAGACAAAAGAAAGAAGAGAAGAAGACATTATTTGTCTGATGCAGATAGTTCCTCATATTCTGAGATAGAATCATCTGAATCTGATAGTGATTCTGACTCATATCTCTCATCTTCCTCTGACATTAGTTCTTCAAGTGATGATGGGCACAAAAAGAGGAAGAGATATTTTAAAAGAGGAAAATATAGGCGTGGAAAAAAGAGAGAGAGACGACGTGACAAAAAGAGAAAAAGGCGTGATAAGAGAGCAAAGCGTAAATCAAGAAGGTTATATACTTACAATCTATTTATTCTTCATGACATTGTCTTCTCTTCCAGCAAATTACCAGTTAACCAACATGAGTCCTGTGCATGTTTTGTTGAGTTTTGTGCTTGTTCAGCTGTGTATGAGAGGACTTTAATGTTTTCTAGATGTAATCAATACTTTTATGCTCCTGTTACTGTTTCCTTGGCTTCCAGTGTGATGCGTTAGAAGATGTTCTTTTCCTTTTTCCCCCTTAGAAAAATAAGTATTTGATTACTAATGGTAGGCTTTTGTGATCCAAAACCTGCAATCTTGGTGAATTACTAAAATTGTTCAGGATTTGTTTGTTCTAAGTCATAACGCATGAATAGCAACTATAAATATTATGTAAAATGCATATTTCTATAATTTCTTTGAAATGCAGTTGTCACTTGTGTCTTTGTTGAAGTAGATCCATGTGTTTCTCTCTAGTGCTTGGTGAACATTTGTTGAGATAATATCATGGTTTCGTCCCTCGAAATTAATTTTGTTAATACATCTGGTGTGGTATTTACCAAAACCTTTTCCAATCCACACAAAACAAATTGGGTTATGATGCTTCAAGTTCACGGGTGAGCTGATTAGCTTTCTTAAGTATCTTATAGAACTTAAATTACTATATCCTCTTTTTTATCAGGGCATCAGACAGCCTTACAGATGATGACAGTGAGAGTAGCAGTGAAAGCAGCAGTGACAATGATGATCAAGGAAAACCACAGAAGCATGAAGGGCCTTCTCAGAAAAGTGGTACTGCTTTCTCAAAATTTTGATTGAATAGAAGTTTTCTAGGAAAATTTGACATGGTCCTGAAATTCAATGTCCTAAGTTATTTGTTTCCTATTTCCCTTGATAATGCTATTACTTTGCATGCACCTGCCCAAAGGATGTCTGCTTGTTGGGTACTTGGCACGGGCAAATGTCATACCCATCATTTGATTATTCTCTCCACCCCCCCTTTCCTGTAATGCTATCAAATAAGAGTTCTGGAACCTGGATATTCTTGTTTCCTACTTCCAATTTTCTTGCTTTGTTTGCTAAAGTCTACTGATATGGATAATTCTCTGTTATTTAAACTTTTTTTTATTTTTACTACACTATATCAATGGGGTTGTCTACGATTTGCAGTTGGGAACCAATCCCCTTCTGCTACAGTGAGAGCAATTCCTCCCAGAAAGACTGAAGAGGCTGGTTTGGTGAAGGAGTGTGAAGCTCCTAGGGAAAATGGAGAGCGAAAGAGCAATGGCATTGAAGAAGATGCTAAATCTGACAGAAGTGCAGAGAGACAACCTGATGTGGTAGATGATCGCCCGAGCAAATCTAGGTCTACTTTTCATTCTTCTCCCTCAGTTATTCTTTGTACTTACTGATTCTTCCCGATCTGGTATTTTATTAAAAGTTGATGAGCAGGAGCAGAAGTGCAAGTCCTAAGAGGACCATGAGTAAGAGTATAAGTCCATGGAGGAGTCAAAGACGGTGCCCAAGTCTAAGCCCAAGGCGAAGTGTGAGCAGGAGCCCAGTTGCAAGTAGAAATCCTCCATGTTTTCCAGAAAGAAGTGGGAGCAGGAATCCTGCTAGAAGCATCAGCAGAAGCCCAACGAGGGTTAGAAAGAATAGAAGCATCAGTAGGAGCCCAGTTAGAGGACATCCTCGAAGAACCATTGGTAGGAGCCCTGTAAGGTCCCGGTCCCGAAAAAGCCCAAGTAGGAGCCCACCCAGGTCAACATTAAAATCAACTAGTAGAAGCCCTGTTAGACTTTCAAAAAGAAGCACAAGTAAAAGTCCTGCAAGATCTTTTCGGAGAAGCATTAGCAGAAGCCCCATAAGGTCTAGGAGAAGCACTAGCAGAAGTCCTGTAAGATCTTCTAGGAGAAGCATAAGTAGGAGCTCTGCTAGGGCTCCTCCTAGGAGAAGCATCAGCAGAAGTCCCTTAAGGGAACCAAGTAGGAATTATCGTCGTAGTTATTCAAGGAGCCCCACCACCGTGCGGCGGGTAAGGTCACCTCCTGGTCGAGGTAGAAGTTTGTCAACAAGTGTTTCTCCTGACGCATCACCTAAGCGTATCAGAAGGGGTCGGGGTTTCAGTGAGCGCTACTCTTATGCACGAAGATACAGAACCCCTTCTCCAGATCGTTCTCCTGTGAGGTCCTCTCGTTTCAGTGGCAGGATTGATCGTGAGAGGTACATGTCCCATCAGGTTCTTTTATGTTATACTACCTTTTTCTTTTCCAGAAAACCATTATATATTTTACTGATGGGTGGTTTTTCTATTAATTGCCAATTCTAGGTATTCAAGTTACAGGCGGTATTCACCTAGGCGCTATAGAAGCCCCCCAAGAGGAAGAACTCCTCCAAGGTCTGAATCTGTAGGCAAATTATGTGTTTGTGTGTGTTTTTTGCTCTTCTTGTAGCTATGGTCATTGGGTGGTTTGAATTTTGTTACTTGATTCCTAATAAAAATAATTTTTGCAGGTATAGAGGCAGAAGAAGCCGGACAAGAAGTCTGTCTGTATCACCGAGCCCGAGGTATAGAAATCGTCGATATGGTCATAGCCGCAGTCGTAGTCGAACCTCTATTCGCAGCCGTAGCCCAAGTCGAAGTCGAACCCCTGTTCGCAGCCGTAGTCCAGTTGATTCTCCAAGGGCTGGACGGCGAAGGTCCCCTTCACAGAGCAGGAGCCGATCAGAATCAAGGTCTTCGTTGAACTCTCAGTCTCCAAAGAAGGTGAGCAAAGCAAAGTCAAGGTCATCATCAGGAAGTCCAGACGGTGGAAAAGGACTGGTCTCTTATGATGATGGTTCACCTGATTCAGGAAGGTGAAATCGAGTGAAAGTTGGTTGAAGATTTTTGCTTAGTGTTTGATGAGCCCCATCTTCTGTTGATGCACTGAACTGTGCAGTTTTACGAACTTCTTGTCTCTGATTTGTGTTGTTGCCAGAGGTTGTGGTTAGTAATTACATTAATCCGATTCCAAGTATTTTCATTGAGATGGTTGTTGTTGTTGTTGGCCTGTCATGCTCGTTTAGGATAATTTTACTTCGTTATAAATAAAATTAATGAATAGTATGCGAACCTTGTTGCTGTTAGGGGTTAGGAAGAGTCTCTGTATTTGTTAGTGCAGTAGCATCATCCCCCAAGAATCTTGTGTAGCTTTAGCGAGTCTGTTGTCAGTTCTAGCTTTTAATTAATGTGTTGGACAAATTTTCCTTCAATTGATGACCATCGGGAACTAGTCTTCTATTTTAGTTTGCGGTGTGCCTTGTTGGTTACAGGAAATATAATCAATATTTCTTGCTTCTTAACAAAAATTATTTTTATTTTTTATTTAATTTGTATGTTAATTTTAATTTTCTCTGTGTAAATTATTTTATACTTAAACTTGAAATTTTTATATAAAAAATTGAGAAATATTTTTGAAAAAGATTTTAAATTTTATTAAATAATGTTCGAAATGTAGAAAAGAAGGTTTTTCTCTTCAAAGTAAGTTTAAAAACTCATTCCAAAATTTGGTGTCGATAGTCTGATATCTATTGATGCGATTTTCATGCAAGTCTGAACTTCAGACATTGGATTTTAGAAGTAAATTTGAAATAACTCATTTTATTACAAGTTAAATGGTTTTGAACAGTAATCTTAATGATATGTGGGATCACTTTTTTTTTGTTTATTTTCTTTTGAAAATTAAATAAAAATTTAAATTTGTATATAAATATTGTTTTTATTTTTTATTTTTTAATTTTAAATTTTAAAATTATCTAGTATTTGAAATTGTTTTTGATAACCTTTGTCACGTATTAGTAGTCTTTTGGTGAGGTTACACACAATTTTCATTTAATTTATTAAGAAGGAACACCTTGACAGCCAACAAATTTAGCTTGAGGTTGTATTTTTATTGTATTTTAATTAAAAAATTATTCTAGGCAATGATCAACTTTGTCCCATCTTTTCTTTGCCGATAATTTGCTACTTTTTGCAAAGGCGACAGAGATAGTGTGAGTGATAAATGATTGTTTTAAAGAGTTCAGCTTAGTGTTAGTTTTGACTATTAATCTAGAAAAACTTAAGCTCTTTATCTCGCCTAATATCCATGTAATGGTCGCTTCTCGTTTAAGTCAAGTATGTGATATGTTTTTAACAGATGATTTGAGAAAATATCTAGGGTGCCTCTCATTCATAAAAGAGCCTCCAAGGAGATGTACCTTACAACCTTGAAAAAATGTCAAAGGAATGGTGTTTAACCAGTTGGATGACATTAGTGGTTTCTTTATAAAAAAAATATCATTATTTTATCCCGCCACAACCACGTAATAGATTAACTCAAAATATTATAAATCTATAATTTTGATATTGTTACTGTAAACACAGACATAAAAAATTGAATATGTTTTTTGAACATATTTTCATCTATAATTTTCTCTCTATTTTTGAAATTATATTCACTTACATTTTTAAAATTTTACATTCGTAAATATATCCATTCATATAAAAAATTTGAAAGAATCACCACCTTTTGATGTTTGCATCTTTCCTTTGAGCTAATGTGTCTTTAACAGTATGTACTTATTAAGACAAGCAATTTTACTTAGCAATCCTGCATGCTTGATACTTTTTGGCATTTCTAAAAATCACATTATAGAAAATTTAAAAATAAAAACATTACTTACCCTACAAATAAGAACATGTCCTAGATTCCTAGATAATATATGGTAGAGAAGTAAAAACTCTTACCTTATCCTAATGAAAAGAAACTTGAATAATTTTATCGCACTATTAAATATTTGATCATGTTGATAATGTATTATAAATATGCGAGTAAATAAAGAAAAATCAAAATAGAGATATTGTTAGTAATTTTAATTCTTTAGGACATAGTTGTTACTATTCATTTTTATTGAAACATGTCTATTGGTTATGAATACATAGAGGATTATACATTTCACAGTTTAATGTAACATGACACATACATGAATTACAGAAAGATGATTCATTATGCTGGGGAAAAACCAGAAATTTTTTTTAGGTGTTAAAATTAAATTGTAATTTTTACGATAGAAAAAAATATAATTTTACTATTTTAATATACTATATCTTTATCATTTTTAAAGAATTAAATCAAATTTTTATATTTTTAAAGAGAGTCAAAATATAATTTTATTATTACTAATTTAAAATTAAAAAAAATTAAAAATATCATATAAAAAATTTTCAGTTTAGGGGCGGGACCGTGGGAGCAGCTAATTTCGCCACTAATCGTATTAGAATATGAGTCTCATAACATGCAAAAATCCATGTATTACACATTTATAATTTTTTGAAAAGAAAACCAATCATAATTGGGTCGATGGTGCAATGCAAGACCTAATAGATACCCGATGTTAGCCCATTATAAAACGGGCCCCAAGTCACACAGGCAGAAACTCAAAGTCAGGATAATCCAGTAATTTTGTTGCCAAATGTATCCAGGCCAGTGGATGCTCCCTTCATTAGCCGAAAGAAAGCCCGTTAAGCCTTCGGTTTCATTTTCTCTCGTATAATCATCACTCGGGTCTTTTTTCTCTGTGGCTCTGCATCTCTCAGGTCAGGTGAACTTTCTAGGGTTTCTGCCTTTATCACTTAGTATTGCACTATTTTACCCTTTCCCCTTTTCTCCAAAGAATATTTTCTGATCCAATACTTGTGTAGTTATTTTTTTTATGTTTCTTTTTTGCTTACTTCGTTATAATTTGTTTATGTATATTTTAGTTTTTATTCGATTCTTCGGTTTTCGAGTTTAAGGTAGAGTTTAGTATAAGCTTGTAGTTTAAGTGTTTCTGCTGGTTTCTCCAGGGTTTAAGGTTTTCAGCTTGTTTTCGTTATGATATTATTTGGCCCACTATTTAGGACTGTGTCTGCTTCTGTTTTCGTTTGGGAAGGATGTCTCTAATAGCCTTGTTTTTCTTTTTCTGATATGGGATTCTGATTTAGTGCATTCATTCACTAGTTTAATTATGTAATTGCTCTAATGGCTAGGGCATAGGGTCCATCTTTTCAAATCTTTCAACCTGATTTTCTTCATGTTTTCTTGCTTCCTGCAATCAGTATGTTTGGAAATGCTAGGATGATTTTCTCAAAGCTGAAATAGGACAAGAAATATTTTCCAGGTATCATAGATACCTGCAATGTTTTCCATTTGCTTCTTCCCAATCTCGAAATATACTGTGCATGTGAAAATCTATTTTTATACAATCGATTTTCTGCTAAATCTTGACTAATATCTTGAAACAGTTAATTCAAACGAAAGAAATAATGCATATATAGGGGAAAAGGTCCTTTCTGCTTTGCTATATTCTTTAATGAAGATTGGTGAATTTGGCAATGCTTTGACGAAGTAGGTTTCAGTGTTTTCTCTTTTTTACTTTCATTTACTGTGGATCAATATTAATTTTGATTGGCTGATTGTAGCTGCTCGTTGTTTGATTAGATTGTTGGTTGTATTGGCTTGAGTTGTGAATCTGGTGAGCAAGGATGGCAAAGAAGAAGAATCCTCTAGTTTTTATGGATGTGTCAATAGATGGTGATCCTGTTGAAAGAATGGTTTTTGAGGTATTGTTTTAGCTACATAAACAAGCCAACAAGACTTTACATTTTTGCCCATATACTCTTGTTTTGAATTAGTATACATTGGGTTTATAGATATATGTGTATTGGAGATTACGTTTTTACACATATTTATCTGTTTTCTTTGATTCTTCAGCTCTTTCCTGATATTGCTCCCAAGACTGTAGAAAACTTCCGTGCCCTTTGTACAGGTTCCAATATTCTTATTTTCTATTGTTGTTATCTTTTTTTCCCTAGAATTTTTTAAATTACTTATCAAGAATAATTCCTCTTCTTTACTCTTTAAGTTTTTGTTGCATATGATTTTTTTCCCATTCAAAGAAGCATTGGTGGTTAGCGGCAGGATAGTTTTTGGGTTGCAGTTGTTTACAATATGCTATTTCTATACACAGCCATGTGGGTGAAAAAATAAAAATAAAAAATAAAATTACTTGACTAATTTTTTTGAAAAAAAGTAATTATAATTAAATGAAGAGAAAAAATGAAAATGGATTTACAACTGCATGTGAAAAGGTAGCAGTGGTTTTTTTTAAAGATGAAATGACTTTTTTGGCTTTATTGATGCACTAGTTTTCTCCAGTAAATTAGTTTAATTTGTCTTCCCCTGAGTTGGAGACCACTTAACGCACCAAACTCAGGGAATTTAAGTTAGTATAGATACACATGCATAAGAATTTGAGTTAGTATCAGACATTTATTCATAGACATTTATATGTTTGTATTTGCTGCGTCCTTAAAATATGCCTTGATCTACAGGAGAAAAGGGCATTGGTCCTAGAACTGGAAAACCGTTGCACTACAAGGGTTCATTTTTCCATCGTGTCTCTAAAGGTTCCTTGGCCAAGGTTTGTTTTATCTTCAAAATGGGATTTTTCACAAGCTGTTTTCTTGTAGAACATGGCTTAGAAGTGGCATGTCGTTTGGTCTGTTATGATTGTTTATGCTGTAGGAAACAGGACTGATGGCCACGACTGCTTTTCTTGTGATGTAGTTTTTAAGGTTGTATTTATCAAGTTGTGAATACTCAAAATTTTAATAAACTTCGCCATGCTCAACCCAGTTTCTTTGCACATAAATGTCTTTTTTCTTACTCGTGGACTGACATCATATGTTTGTTGTGCAGGGTGGTGATTTTGTAAGAAGAGATGGTACGCATTCCTTGCAGAGAGGAATTTCATTTTAATTATTTTTGCAGCTGTAAATTGACTTGAGATAAGGTGGCCTTGAGGGTTGCTGTCTATGTGACTGCTGGTTGTTCTTGAAAAGCACTTTGATATTTTAATTGTACTTTTTCCAGGAACAAGTGGGGAAAGTATATATGATGGGAAATTTCCAGGTGAGTGATCTCTTCCCGACATTCCATGGTTACAGTCATAGTTTAGGTGCCCTAAATTAATGAAGAGTGGGTGCAAGATTCTCCTTTCTTTTAATATTTTAAAATCCAATTATTTCATGGAAATGATTTGAACAGTGTCCTATTTGTGTTATGGGTACAGGATTCTCCTTTCTTTTAATATATTAAAATTCAATCATTTCATGGAAATGTTTTAAACGTTGTAGTATTTGTGTTATGCACATGCTTTTGTTGTTTGTAATTACTTTCTGTTCATGGAAAATTAATAATATTCTAACTAGATTATAATCTGTGTACATGATGGAAGTGGTCATGGATGCTAATATAAGTAGTATTGTATCCTTCTTAAGTGATCAAAATCTCTAATTTTGTTACCAAGTTATAATTGTGTTGCTAATGCATGTGTTTATATTCTTGTGAATTGGTCAAAATATCAAAACTTTATTTTTAATTTATATTTTGTTTCTATATAATATGGAATTTGTCAATTTGTTTTGGACCTGACTTCAGGTTTGGTATTAGGGTTATATATACCGGGATCACATTGTATTAAGTTCTTTCCCTTGGCTCTAGAAACTTTTTACTATTTGTGTTACTTACATGCTTTTGTTTGTAATTACTATTTGTGCATGAAAATTTAATAATATTCTAACTAGATTATAATCCTGTACGTGATGGAAGTGGTCATACATGCTAATATACATAGTATTGTACTCTCCATAAGTTATTAAAATTTCTAATGTTTTTATCAAGTTATAATTGTGTTGCTAATGCATATGTGTTTAATGTATTTATATTCACTTTGTGCGTTGGTCAAAATCTCAATCTTTATCTTCAATTTTTAATTTGTTGCTATATAATATGGAATTTATCAATTTATTTTGGACCTAATTTCAGGTTAGGTGTTAGGGTTATTTATACCTGGATAACATTGTAATAGGTTCTTTCCTTGGCTCTAGATTTGGGCATATCTACTCTTGAAATGTTTATGAGTGAGAAATAGGTGTTCTCAGAATCTTTGCAAAAGCTGTCTTTTGCATTAAGATTGTATATAGTAGGTGCTTCTATGGCTCTTGATGTAAGCCTATCTTCACCTAAAAAGGCTTTTTTGACAGAGCAATATGCATTCTCCAAATTACTGTATAGGTTTTATTTTTGCACCATCAATGCCTGGTTCATACCTTTTTTGGTCAATAATCTGGAGGTCCTTGATAATCGTTGGTGCTAACATAATGACCTGATGGCTAAGTCATTTAAGGGCTGTATTAAATGCTAAATTTTATGATACTCCACAAACTGTCAAGGGCGGCATTCAAAGAAAGAATGTTTACTGTTTGAAATCTAATGCTTTCTTAATTCCATACTTATGGTTATTCTTCTAGAATGTGACTATAAGCTATTATTCTTTTCACTAATATATATTTTGGAAGCGTTCACTAATAATTGATTAGTGACAAGGGGTAATTTCAACTCTTGTTCAGATGAATCACCTAGGCTACAGCATGACGGACCTGGTCTTTTATCTATGGCAATTGCTGATCGTGACACTGTTGGTTCACAATTTGTTATCACATTCAAGGCTAATCATGACCTTGACAGGTAGTTTCTTATCTTCTTTAAATATTTGTGCTCAGTGCCCAACCTCCCCTGATGTATGCTTTGCTCAGTTTAAATATTATTCAGTCTTGGATCTTGAGTTTTTGTACTTGTGGCATGTTGCAGAAAGTATGTAGTCTTTGGACAGCTTGTACAAGGAAATGAAGTGTTGAAGAAAATGGAAAATGTGGGTAATGAGGAAGGAATACCTACTGTGACAGTGAAAATTATTAATTGTGGCGAAGTCAGTGAAGGTATAGGTCATAGTCATATCTGAATGGAGTTACACCCTGTATGATGCTGCATGATGCTTGACCACCATTCCTTTTTTATTTTTCTTTTCAACCTTTTATCTTATCTGCAGACAATATGAAAAATAAGTTTAGAACGGGCAACGATACTTTTTCTGCTGCTAACAATTATGAATCACGGAGGAAGGGGAAAAATAAGAAATCTTCAAGAGACAAAAGAAAGAACAGAAGAAGACATTATTCGTCTGATTCGGAGAGTTCCTCAGATTCTGAGACAGAATCATCTGAATCTGATAGCGATTCTGACTCATATCTCTCATCATCGTCTGACATTAGCTCTTCAAGTGATGATGGGCACAAAAAGAGGAAGAGATCTTCTAAACGAGGAAAATATAGACATGGAAAAAGGAGAGATAGACGCCGTGAGAAAAAGAGAAAAAGGCGTGATAAGAGATCAAAGCGTAAATCAAGAAGGTTATATGCTTATAATCTATTTATGCTTCATAACGTTGTCTTCTCTTGTGGCAAATTACCAGTTAATCAACTTGAGTCCTGTGCATATTTTGTTTAGTTTTGTGCTTGTTCAGCTGTGTATGAGGAGTCAAATGTTTTCTAAATGTAATCAGTACGTTTTGATCCTGGCACTGTTTCCTTGGCCTCCAGTGTCATGCGTTAGAGGATGTCCTTTCCTCTTTTTTCTCCCTTAGAAAAAGAAGTTTTTGATTTCTAATGGTTGGTTTTTTTGATACAAAACCTTCAGTCTTGGTGAATTACTAAAGTTGTTCAGGATTTGTTTGTTCCTAAGTCATAATATGAGTTGCATATGTAATCTAATTATGTCCATGCATAGCAACTATAAATATTATGGAGAAGTTATTTGCATATTTCCATACTTTGAAATTTGTCACTTGTGTCTTTGGGGAAGTAGATCTTTATGTGTTTCTCTCACGTGCTTGGAGAAGATTTATTTAGAAAATATCATCGTTTTTGTCCCTTGTAATTATTTTTGTTAGTACATCTTGTGTGGTATTTTCCAAAACCTTTCCCATCCACACAACCCAAATTGGGTTATAATGCATTGAGGTCATGAATGAGCGGATTAGCTTTGTTAAGTATCTTATAGAACTTAAATTACTATATCCTCATTTTTATCAGGGCTTCAGATAGCCTTACAGATGATGACAGTGAGAGTAGCAGTGAAAGCAGCAGTGACAGTGATGATAGAGGAAAACCACAGAAGCATAAAGAGCCTTCTCAGAAAAGTGGTAAGTGTTGGAGCTTTTGGACTGCTTTCTCAAAATTTTGATTGACTAGAAGTTTTCTAGGAAAATTTGACATGGTTCTGAAAGCCATCACTTTAAGTTATTTGTTTTCTATTTCCCTTGATAATGCTATTATTTTGCATGCACCTGCCAAAAGGGATAACAGCTTGTTGGATACTTTGATATTCTTGTTTTCTACTTCCAGCTTTCTTGCTTTGTTTGCTAAAGCTTTCTGGCATGGATAATTCTCTTTGTTATTTAAGCTTTTTGATTTCTACTACACTTTATCAGTGGGGTTCTCTCAATTTGCAGTTGGGAACCAATCCCCTTTGGCTACAGAAAAAGCACTTCCTCACAGAAAGAATGAAGAGGCTGATTTGGAGTGTGACGCCCCTAGGGAAAATGGAGGGCGAAAGAGCAATGGCATTGAAGAAGGTGCTAAATCAGACAGAAGTGCAGAGAGACCACCTGATGTGGTAGATGATGGCCCGAGCAAATCTAGGTCTACTTTTCATTCTTCTCCTTAGGTTATTCTTTGTACTTGCTGATTCTTCCCAATCCGGTATTTTATTAAAAGTTGATGAGCAGGAGCAGAAGTGCGAGTCCTAAGAGGACCATGAGTAAGAGTATGAGTATTAGTCCATGGAGGACTCATAGCCGGAGCCCAAGTCTTAGCCGAAGCCGAAGTGTGAGCAGGAGCCCAGTTGCAAGTAGGAATCCCCCACGTTTTCTAGAAAGAAGTTTAAGCAGGAGTCCTGCTAGAAGCATCAGAATAAGCCCATCGAGGACGAGAAAGGATAGAAGCATCAGTAGGGGCCCAGTTAGAGGACATTCTAGAAGAAGCATTAGCAGGAGCCCTGTAAGGTCCCTGTTGCGGTCCCGAAGAAGCCCAACTAGGAGTCCACTCAAGTCAACAAGAAAATCAATTAGTAGAAGCCCGGTTAGACTTTCAAAAAGAAGCACAAGTAGAAGTCCTGCAAGATCTCGGAGAAGCATTAGCGGAAGTCCTGTAAGATCTTCTAGGAGAAGCATAAGTAGGAGCTCTGCTAGGGCTCCTCCTAGGAGAAGCATCAGCAGAAGTCCATTAAGGGAACCAATTAGGAATTATCGTCGTAGTTATTCAAGGAGCCCCACTGCTGTACGACGGGTAAGGTCACCTACTGATCGAGGTAGAAATATGTCAAGAAGTGTTTCTCCTGATGAATCAGCTAAGCGTATCAGAAGGGGTCGGGGTTTCAGTGAGCGCTACTCCTATGCACGAAGATACAGAACCCCTTCTCCAGATCGTTCTCCTGTGAGGTCCTATCGTTATGGTGGCAGGATTGATCGTGAGAGGTACATGTCCCATCAGGTTCTTTTATGTTATCCTACCTTTTTTTTTTCTAGAAAACCATTATATATTTTACCGATGGGTGGTTTTTCTATTAATTGCCAATTCTAGGTATTCAAGTTACAGGCGGTATTCACCTAGGCGCTATAGAAGCCCCCCAAGAAGAACTCCTCCAAGGTCTGAAGCTGTATGCAAATTATGTGTTTGTGTGTGTTTTTGCTTTTGTAGCTATGGTCATTGGTTGGTTTGAATTTTGTTACTTGATTCCTAATAAAAATAATTTTTGCAGGTATAGAGGCAGAAGAAGCCGGACAAGAAGTCTGTCTGTATCACCGAGCCCGAGGTATAGAAATCGTCGATGTGGTCATGGCCGCAGCCGTAGTCCAAGTCGAAGTCGAACCTCTATTCACAGTCGTAGCTCAAGTCAAAGTCGAACCCCTGTTCGCAGCCATATTGCAGTTGATTCTCCAAGGGTTGGAAGGCGAAGTTCCCCTTCACCGAGCAGGAGCCGATCAGAATCAAGGTCGTTGTTGAACTCCCAGTCTTCTCCAAAGCAGGTGAGCAAAGTGAAGTCAAGGTCATCATCAGGAAGCCCAGATGGTAGAAGGGGACTGGTCTCTTATGATGATGGTTCACCCGACTCAGGAAGGTGAAATGCAGTGAAAGTTGGGAGAAGATTTTTGTTTAGTGTTTGATAAGCCCCATCTTCTGTTGGTGCACTGAACTTGACTGGACTGTGCAGTTTTACCAACTTGTCTCTACTTTCTGTTATGGTATTTTAGGAATTTTCGTTGAGGTGGTTGTTGTTGGCCTGGCATGCTTATTGAGGGTAATTTTATTTTGTTATAAATAAAAATAATTAATAGTATGCGACCTGTGTAACTATTACGGGTTAGGAAGAAATTCGGTACTTTTGTTAGTGCAGGAGTATCATACCCAAGTATCTGGTCTAGCTTTATGTGTATTAACGGAAAGTTTGTTGCGGAAGAGGCGATGGTTTCTGCAGCATCATTTCCATAATTTCATTTTTGTTTCTTTGCCCCTAATTCATTATAATTTCAACCCAATTTTCCAAAAGGCCTGACTTTGTATCTAAACACTAATAACTTTTATATTTTATGATGTTACGTAAAGTGAATAAAATATAAATAAATAAGACTTTATTTTTTGAAAATGTAATCCTAAGCATTGCATATTTATGTTAAAATTTTATTAATAAGAAAAGTAATTAATAATATTTTTATATTAAATTATAAACTGAAATAAATTTTAAAAATCATTATTTTAGTATAAATTATTTTAATATATATGTATAATAAAAATTAAAAATTAAAAATTATTAAAACTTATAAAATTAACTTCAATGATAATATAATAATATATTATATAATTTTTACTGAAATTGAAGCCAATTATCTAACTTTAAGTTGATATACTAAATTAGCATATCACTAATACATAAAATAATAATATATAATCATCGTTACACATATATACTATTAAAATATTGTATACTAGATGATATAATATGGTAGAAGGACTAACTTTCAAATGTACAAAAATGATAAAGACTTAGATCATATTTCAATCGATATAGTAATAACAATAATATATAATATACTACTATTATATATAGGGCAACGAAAAAGAGTAAAAGGATTACCTAGCACTATAGGCAAATATATGAAACACTTTATGATAGAAATCTATTTAGTGAAGTATTTAATAGACCACCAAGTCATTGATTTTGGAGTTACTGACCATGTATGTATTTCTTCACAATGGTTTAAGAAAATGAAATATGTTAGAGATAAGAATTCTTGTTACAGACTAAATATGAAACAAGTATAACGATTGAAGTAGTGAGAGATGTACATATTTATTTTGATAATTTTGGGAATATTATTTTAAAAGAAGTTTTCTATGTACTTAATTTCAATAGAAATTTAATTTTAATTGCATGTTTATTTAAAAACGATTTGCTCGTGACTTTTAATATTAGTATTAGAATTTTTGGAATTATACTCTTATTAGTAATGGATGGTGTCAAACCAAATATATATACACCGCTTAAAATTGAAATAATAAATAAGAAACTCTAGACTTCTCACTCTAATAATTCGTATATTTGACATTTGAGACTTAGTCATATTAATTAAGAAAAAATCACTAAACTTGTAAAACATGACACCTTAAGTTTGTTTGAGGAAGTTGATCTTCCATAATGTTAATCTTGCTTGCAAATTAAGATGGTCAAATAATCTTTTAATGCAAAAGGGACCCTTAAAACTTTTGCAAATTGATTATTCCAGATATAGATATGTATATCTAATAGACCGCAAGAGTGAAACTATTGATAAATTTCAAGAGTTTCATGTGGAAAGGGAGAAACAATTAGTCTTACCCATAAAGATACTTCAATCGAATTGAGGTGGAGAATACTTACCAGATGAGTTCTTAGGTTATCTCTTAAAAAAAAGAATATAATCCTAATTAACCGCACCAGAAACTTCACAACAGAATGGTGTGATAGAGAGAAAGAATGAAATCTTGTCAAACATGGTTCAATTAATGTTAAGTTATTCGTAGTTATCGTTATACTTTTAGAAATATGCTTTACAAACGATTTGCTAAATTTTAAATGATGTACCAACTAAGACCGCACCTAAGAATCCATAAAAATTGTGGCATGACAAAATACCAGGCCTAAATTATTTTTGGATTTGAGGATGCCTAATCCACATATTATCATTTAGTGAGGATTGTAATTTTAAAATTTGAAATATACAAAATCTAAAAATGACCAAAGTATATGAATTAAATATACAACTTTTATAAAATACATAGATTAACAACAAAATTTGACCTAAAGAAAATAAATTTATTTGTATGAAAAAGAAAATAGATTTTTAAATATTCTCTATCTGATTAAAAAATTTTATAATATTAGAGTGTATTTGAGTGAATGATTTATTTCTTAATGGATTTTGAAATCTCAAAAATAATTTTACTTGTTTGATAACCCAAAAGGGAATTTTAAAAATTTAAAAAAGTTCCAACAGAGATTTTGAGAAGTTCAAATTCTTTATTAGGTTATAGCTTAAGAAATGATTTTTCAAAATTCTTTTTATTTAATATATGTGGTCACACAGTAAAATAAAAGATAATAACTTTAAAATTAATTTTTATTTACTTCTAATATATTTTTTATATTATTAATATTTTTACAAATCTAAAGATAAACCTATTACATATTTTAACAAAATTACTTTCCTTTATAATTATTTTTTAACTTATTCAGTTAATTTTTTCTTAAAAATTATTTATCTGAAGGAAATAAAGCATTTTAAAGTTGTTTAGCCGCATAAAATATCCACAGAAATTGGGAAAACAGAGCAATTTGCAGAAGGGGTTGGACATTTTGACGGCCCAAAGTTCCTAAAAGGTCCAAAAGTATCATATTCACAGGCACAACCACGCAAGCAATCACGGCTCACGCGAATTCATAATTTGGTATTTCAGTTTACGAGTTGAGGATAAGCAAGCATATTCCAGTTGTTGTGTGTGCGCACAGGAGAACCAAAGCCATGGCTGGGATTACCACCAGCTTCCCTTTCAAGACCATCCCAACTCGACCCACCAAGACCATACCTTTACTTCTCTCTTCCCTCCAATCCAAGCTCTTTGGTATCCATGTCCGCAACCCTAACAGTTTCTCCTCTCCTCTTCACTGCTCTGCTACTATAAATGCCCGTTACGGTGCTGATTCTCGGTTCTCGCCTCCCGGTCGTTCTAAGAAGAATGATGAAGACCAGGCACTTGATTTATCTGCCATCAGGTTTGTCCTTGTGTTATTTGATTTAACTGCAACTTTGGGATAGCTTTGTTTCTTCATTATGTTTGTTTGTGTTTTTCTATGGTTTTAGGTCGGATTCCGTCAGACTTATTGATGAGGAGCAAAGTATGGTTAGTTGAATTTTCCTTCATCTCTTTTTTCACTTTTAAATGCTAAGAAGGCATTTTGTGCATTACATTGAAATTCTTTTATCAGTTGAAAATTTGATTAAATTTCTTAATCTGTAGATTGGGATAGTCTCTAAAAGCCAGGCTATTCAAATGGCTGAAGATGCAGGGCTCGATTTGGTATGTTTTTCTCAGTTTCTGTTAATATTCTCTTCTTTCTTGACTCTTGACTCTGAGTTTTTGACTTAGTGATTTGCCTTACCATGTCAATGACAAGAACTTATCCATTTTTACAAACTGGACAATGTGTAATTTTTTTGCTTGTGAGGGACACTAAGCTTTTCCATTTGTTTTTGTAAATATATAGTTGTGTTGGTAGCAGGATATTTTCAGTAGAGTTGCGAATTTTTCTTGACAAAAGTTGAATGTGTTTTTAATTTGTAACAATTTCAAAGACACTATTTTCTTCATGCATAAACACATCATGTTTCTATTACTTTTGGATGGAAAAAGCATGGACTAAAGGTAATAATCAAATGGAGCCTTTGGCATTTCCATGTTCTACAATTGGTTTTATTACATGTTTATATTATGTGACATTACAGAGAGAATATATGTAAACCACTAACTTGCTTACTGGGGTTGGGGAGCTTTACAATTGTAATTTAACTTCCATGCTTTAGGTATCAGCGTTATTCTAGTTCTTCTTTTGTGGTTACATGAATGTTAAGTGAAGTGCTTGTTTAAAACCTAGTCTCTGCTTGCTAGAAGTGGAAGAGCGAAAGTTTAATAAATGGTTAGAAGACAGAACAACGAAATCATAGTTGCATGCTAGAATAGGCATATACAAGCAACTTGCTTGAGAAGGTATCAGTGTCATTGTAGTTTGGGTTTTTTCAGTTCAGGATATTGGATTCGTTTATTCGTATTTGGTAATTTGTTTTGCCAGTTTTTCTTCTGCTGCATAAGTCTCTAGATGCTAGCTTATATCCTTAAACTTCATGGTAGGACATTTTAGTCGGGTTGTTTTATTTCTCTTGAGAAAACTGGATGTCAAAATGGTGAGTAGAAAGAGAATAATATGAAAAGATCAACCACATGTTCAACCTAGATTTTGCTCTGTTATAAGTAGATACCTTAGGATAAAAAAAATAGATTGTGTAGGGAAATTCAAGTTGGTATTTCATTATACTCGTATCTGTTCGTTGTCTCAGTTTTTTTGCTTTGGGTTCTTTTTTATTCTTTATTTTATTTTTTTAAGTGATTAGAATTAAGTAGCCTATGCCAAGTACATTGAAACTAATAATTTTTCTCTTAGAAATCGAAGTTTCTTTGAACTTCTTGTGTGTGTAATGGTGATACTGAAAATTGTTTTAATACCACTTTTGCAGGTGATATTATCCCCTGATGCAGATCCTCCCGTTGTCAGAATAATGGATTATAAGTATGATATGTTTTATGCTAACTTGAGAGAAAAAGTATTTGTATATTGTTATTCATACATTTATGGAAAATTTCTCCTGCCAGTTTAGAAGAAATAGTTTTGAAATAAAAACGGCTGCCAAATGGTGATCTTTTTTGATAGTTAAGCTGGGGAAAAAGATATAAGTTTGGAGTATCCCTTTTAAATGAGACAGAAGTAACACTATGTACCCTCTCAATGTAATGTAAATAAAGGTAGGGGAAAAAAGTTGAGTCTACCTGGTCTCTTCATCTACCCTACTGAAGAAACTGAAATCCCATAAAAAAATTTCAAAAATTGATATCTTAATGATGTTGTTTATCAATTAGTCATGTCCCCCAGGAGTGAAGCTAGAAATTGTGTTAGGAGACCAAGATAAAATCATATATTGTCATTGGTTACGGGGTGGGGGGAGCCATAGCCAAAAAAAGATCGTGTTAAAGACCCAAATTCAATTATTAATTTTTGACAGGGGTCAAAATGCAATTTCTCTAGTTTAACCAAGGGGCAGTCAAGGCCCTTGCCTGCCCCCCTTTGGATCCGCCTTGATGTCCACGTTATTGAAGACAGCACTATTAGACTCATATTAAAAAAAGAAGCTAAATTAATAGTCTTAGTCTTACATATCTTTTCCTTCTGAAATTTCATTTTGAAGTGTATTAATGTGCTTGCTTTTACCCTTTCCTCAGTAAGTATAGATATGAACAGCAAAAGAAGAAGAAAGTACAGCAGAAGAAAAGTGCGTGTTAATGTCCTCTTTGCTAGAGTTTTTTTTTTTAATTATTATTTGGGAATGCTAAACTCATATACCATCTGGCTGGTGGCAAAGTAGCTCTGTTCTAATTTAATATCTTTATGATATGATTCTGAGGGCCCAACCAGATTGACTGTGGATTTAGCACTCCCTTTATTTCTCTTTGATTCATGATTGAAACTTTCTTTTCTTTTTGTGGCTTGATGCTGACTAAACTACTATTTTAACTGTCAGCTAATCGAATGGATTTGAAGGAACTGAAAATGGGGTAAGTATTTTGCATTATAGCTTAATGAAGTTATTTGTCTTTAATCTCCCCACTTTTTGGCTTTTATAAAATTACAGTGTCTTTTTGGTTTTGTTAATGTTCAATTATCATCTATAATTACAAAATAAGTTTCTCTTCGTGAATTTATTTCATAAGCATACTTCATAGATATTTGGTTGCTGTTAAAATTTTCTGTCAGTTTCCTGGTGACTGTAGTCTGTCCCCAAATATCCTTTGTGCGGGTATCTAATTTTTGTTTTAAACACCCATGACTTCATAAATGAACTATAATCCTACCGTTTAATATCTTGATTTTTGTTAGTTTATAAGTGTGAGATGTTTTATCATTTTAACATTAATATGCATTTTATTAATTTACGAAAAAACAGTTGTCTCTCTTGGAAAGAAAGATGACAGACCCTGATACCTTCCGTTTTTTTACATGATGTTTCAAGAAGCATATGCACAATCCACTCTTGTGCATAAACCCCATTCTAGGCTTGCAATTTAACCTATTTTGAGCTGTTTTCTGGAGCCTGCCTTTCCTATGTTGAATTTGCATATAAAGGAAAAGCTTGATATTAATAGGGTTTAGGCTTGTGACTTGATAAAAAAGTGTCATTTCAATTATCATTTATTAACACTGGAGGTAGAAAACTCTGGTAATTTACCATGGTAGTGTCATATGAATGGTACTATCTCAGTGAAGTACTCGTGCTTGATATTGAATCCAACTTTGCCCAGTCTCTTTCTTGATATATGAGTTCTGTAGAAAGGAGCCGGATTAATTACTCATAGGCTGTAATCTGGTAGATTAGGATTTATTCTTTAGTTTCTTAAGAAATAGGATCAGTCATTAACTGATTCCTAATTAATTGCTTTCCTAGTTTGTTAAGATTCCTGAGTTTGTGGGATTGTCCTATTATTTTTCCTAGAATAATGGATTGGAATGCCGGTCATCCTCATATAAGTATTAGGCTGTATTTCCTTCACCAAAATTCTCATGGTATCAGAGATAGGCTCTAAACCCTAATACAACATGGATACACAAACCACCTCCTCCTCGGAAGTCAATTCCAGACCCGAGCAAAATCCCTCAGCCAAAAACTATGAAAACTCCTCAGCCAATATCATCGAAAACTCTCCTCTTCCGATCACTCGTCACAAACTCAATGGCCACAATTTTCTTCAGTGGTCACAATCCGTCCTTATGTTTATTTTTGATAGAGGCAAGGATGATTATCTCACTGATTTTCCTATTCTGGCAACAATGGATCCCAAGTATCGCATGTGGAATATTGAAAATCATATGGTCATGTCATGGCTAATAATCTCCATGACCACGGAAATTGGAGAAAATTTCTTTCTCTACAAAACAACCAAGGAAATCTGGGATAGAGCAAGAGAAACTTACTCTAGTTCCAAAAATACCTCTGAACTTTTTGAAATTGAAACTCGACTTCATGATCTTCGACAAGGGGAGATGACTATCACTCAATATTTCAACACAATAACCTGGTACTAGCAGCACCTTGATATGTTTGAAATATACCCCTGGAAATGTCCAGATGATGCAACTTTACACAAAAAGATGTTGATCAAAAGAGAACATTCAAATTTCTTGTTGGTCTCAATAAGGATTTGGATGAAGGGGTAGAATCTTGGGCAGCAGGCCTCTGCCTTCCGTCCGAGAGACATTTGTTGAAGTTAGAAGAGAAGAAAGTAGGAAGAAACCGATGATGGCAGAAAATATGAGTTCCCCAGTTGCTGAAGGCTCAGCCTTGTACACACATATCTGAGGATAACAAGCAAAGAATAGGAAGGCCACGGTGTGACCATTGTAAGAAACCTGGTCTGTTCAGAGAAACTTGTTGGAAATTACATGGGAAGCCTGTTGATTGGAGGCCTAACCGAGCACGCTAGGATCGGGACAATCGTGCAAATGTTGCCAACACTTCTGACAACATCAACACTAGCACTGAAATCAATCCACTCACCAGGGAGCAAATTGAGGTGTTGTAGAAATTACTTGGACGTATATCACCCACTACCGAACAATGTACTAACATGCTAGTACATCAAGGTACATTTTCCTTTGCTCATATTGCAGCAACCAGAAAATTAAGACCATGGATGGTTGATGCTGGAGCTTCAGATCACATGACCGGAGACATTAATGTCTTTCACAAGTTTAGTCCATATTCAAGCCCCTCTACAGTATGAATAGTAGATGGATCACTCTCAAAAGTGGCAGGAATTGGATCAATCAAATTGACAAAGGACCTCTCATTAGTCCTTTATGTTCCAAAATTAGACGCAATCTGATTTCTATTAGTAAACTCACCTGTGACTTGAACTGTGTGACTAAATCGAGGAAGGTGATTGGCAGTGCTGAAATTTGTGGTCTCTACTTGCTCAAAAGGAACTCTCTTCTACATGGACAAGTTCATTCAAGTTGTGTTTCTGAGTCTATTTCTAACTCTTTCTCTAATTCTGTTTCTGTTTCAAATGAGAATCAAGTCATATTATGGCTCTTCTGCCTTGGTCACCCAATTTTTGTGTACCTTGAAAAATTGCTTCCTCCTTTGTTCATCAATAAAAATTCCAAGTTTTTTCATAGTGAAATATGTCAACTTGCAAAACACAAGACATGCTTATCCTAGCATTCAATATAAGCCATCACATCCATTCTCTATAATTCATAGGGACATTTGGGGACCCTCACGAGTGAAAAATATTAATGGGGCTCGTTGGTTCGTATCTTTCATGGACGATCATACTAGAACCACCAGGACATTCCTTATGAAGGAACAATCCGAAACTGGGGAAATCTTCAAGTCTTTTTATTCTATGATTCACACCCACTTCAAAAGTAAAATTCAGATTCTTAAGACCGATAATAACAGGGAGTATTTTACATCAGCCTTGGGTTTCTATTTCATAACACTAGGAATTATTCATGTGAGTTCTTGTGTTGACACCTTTCAGCCAAATGGGATAGCCGAGAGAAAAAAAATACACTTACTTGAGGTAGCTAGATCACTAATGTTTACTAATCATGTACCTAAACACTTTTGGGGTGAAATCATCCTTACTGCCAACAATATCATCAATAGAATGATTAGTCAAGTGCTACAATTCCAGAGACCTCATGAAGTCCTCCTACAGGCCGGCCTTCATGCTGAATCTTTTTCTTCTAATCTTTCACTTAGAGTCTTTGGTTGTTCAACATTTGGTCACATATACCAACAACATTGAACCAAATTTGATCCCAAATCAGTAAAATGCATTTTCCTATGATATTCTTCTAATAAAAAAGGGTACAAGTGTTACTCACATGTTACTCGAAAGATGTACAATTCCATGGATGTCACTTTTTTTGAACACCAATCCTAATTTTCCAAATCTGCAATTCAGAGGGGAGAACTCAAGGGAATTTTAGCTTCGGGACATTCTTCAAGAGACTCAATCCGTGTATATTTCACCCCAAAGTGTCAATCCGACATCCTTACCCTGTTCCGAGTTCTCAAATATCTCACCTCGTTTGAGTCCTAAAAATCCGAATCTCAGTTCCACATCAGGTCCAAATGACACACCATTCAAGTCTCAGTTGCATGAGTTCACTCAACCTCAACTTGGTGCAAATCATCAGGAACTTTTGTGTCTATTCTAGGAGGGGAAGACCTATTGAAAATCTAGAGAATGCCACTCAAATCAGAGATTGTCAAGAATTTGAACCAGAGCCTCCTGCTTCGGAATTTTACACTGGTATGGATTCTTTAACTCGTGAGCTGCTTGTTCCTTTTGTTGATGATTCTGATTTGCCTATTGCTCAAAGAAAAAATGTCCGAACATGCACAGACCACCCTATTGAGAAATATGTGGCATATGGGAAATTGTTCCATTCAAGAAGCTTTGAAAAATCCAACATGGAAGAAGGCCATTAAGGAAGAAATCAGGGCTTTAGATAGCAATGAAACTTGGACTCTGTAAGAGTTACCTCAAGGGGAGAAGCCAGTGGGTTGCAAGTGACTATTTACAGTTAAGTATAAAGCAGATGGAAGTATTGAGAGGTTTAAAGCCAGGCTGGTGGCTAAGGGCTTTACTTAGTCATATGGAATCGATTATCAAGAAAATTTGCACCTGTTGCCAAGTTAAAACATAGTTCGAGTACTATTGTCACTAGCAGTAAATAAAGATTGGCCTTTGCATCAGCTAGACATCCAAAAAGAGATCTTGAAGAAGACATTTACATGGAAATACCTCCAGGTTTAGAACACTCCTCAAACAGCCATCAAGTGTGCAAGCTGAAGAAGTCATTTTGTATGGGCTAAAACAATCATCTTGTGCCTAGTTTGACAGGTTTGCCAAAACACTAGTCACAAATGGATACAATCAATGCCAGGCAGATCATTCCTTATTTGTGAAATCCTCATCAAAAGGTAGAATTGCTATTCTCATTGTCTACATTGACAATATCATTCTAATTGGAGATGACTTAGAGGAAATTATCAAACTCAAAAGATTACTTGCTACTGAGGAAATTAAAGATCTTGGTTCTCTCAGATATTTCCTAGGCATGGAGATTGCTTGATCTAAGGCAGGGATTGTTATATCCCAAAGAAAGTAGATATTAGATTTGCTAATTGAGACGGACATGCTTGGGTGTAAACTTACAAAGATGCCTATGAACCCCAACCTAAAGTTTAAGGAAAAATGAGGAGAGTGTACCAGTGGATAAAGGACAGTATCAAAGATTAGTGGGCAAGTTGATCTATCTCTCACACATGAGGCCAGACATTGCATTCTCAGTAAATGTTGTTAGCTAGCACATGAATGATTTGCATGAGGAACATTTAGAGGCTGTGAATCTGATTCCAAGATACCTAAAGATGACACCAGGCGACGATTTACTCTTCAAAAAGAGTTAAATCCGTGAGATAGAGGTATCACTGACGCAAGTTGGGCTAGAGAATCGATTGAAAGAAGATCCACAAGTGGTTTCTGCTCCTTTGTTTGGGGCAATCTTGTTACATGGAGAAGCAAAAAGTAGTCAGTGGTGTCAAGAAGTAGTGCAGAGTCAGAATATCGTGGTCTTGCTTTGGGCATTTGCGAAGGAATGTGGATTCAGAGATTTCTAAGGGAATTGAAAGTTGATTTTAAGGACTAGATAAAAATACATAGTGACAGTTAATTTGCAATAAGCACTGCTAAAAATCCAGTACACCACGACAGGACCAAGCATGTGGAAATTGATAGGCATTTCAATTTAGAGAAGGTCAACAATGGAATAGTCCAACTGAGCTACATCCCTACTCTACTGCAGCTTGCTGACATTCTAGCCAAAGCTCTTCCAAGAATCAGCTTCGATGAATTCAACTCTAAGCTGGGATTGTATAACATATACACCTCAGCTTGAGGGGGAGTGTAGAAAGGAGCCGAATTAGTTTGTATATATTAGGAAATTACTCATAGGCTGTAATCTGGTAGATTAGGATTTATTATTTAGTTTCCTAAGAAATAGGATTAGTCATTAACTGATTCCTAGTGCTTTCCTAGTTTGTTAAGATTCCTAACTTTGTGAGATTGTCCTATTATTTTTTCCTATAATAGTGGACTGAAATGCCAATCATCCTAATATAAGTATTAGGCTGTATTTCCTTGATTGAAAGAAAAATTTTCCTTCGCCAAAATTCTCAAGTTCCTTTGTTCAATCAAATGTATCTTCTTGATCAACAGTTGGGGTAAAAATTTGCAAGAGTAACTCGTATCACCTTAGCTTCTATCAAGAACTTTATTTTAAAGCTATAATGAATAACCATTTTTGAGCACTTTCTAGTTTTTTGGCTGAATTGCTTTTGTTTGTTTTGAACAGTTATAACATTGATCAACATGATTATTCTGTTCGTTTGAAAGCTGCAAGGAAGTTTCTGAATGATGGTGATAAGGTGGGGTATTTTTTTATTTTTTATTTTTTTTGGGGGGGGGGTGTTATAATAGTTATGCTTGAAGTGAAAATATAGGCCTTATTTTGTTTTGGAGTTCAATAGCAGTGAAATGTTTTGATCTATGCTTTCAGGTTAAGGTCATAGTGAACTTGAAAGGTCGAGAAAACGAATTTAGAAATATGGCTATGGAACTCATCAGACGTTTTCAGAATGATGTTGGGGAGGTAATTCATGAAGTATTTCTTTTTCCCCCTTTCATCAATATCAAATATGCTATGTTCAAGGTGGAAAGAGTTATTAAAATCATATAAAGTTCTCAAATTTCCAACGGTGCCATATTGTAAATTGTTTTTAGAAGAAATCATGAATTAAGCAGTATGCGTAGATGACAAATTGAACTTCTTTTCAAGTCGAAATGAGAGTTGTTTTAAGCATTTCCAGGAACGAGGTGACATTAACTAGTATTGTGAGTTAACCAAGGTAATATCTTTCAAGTACTTAGTCTTTTTTTTTATAATCACAAGCATTTTATTTTCTTTTTAAAAAATGTAATCAAGTAGTTTTTCAATACAAAATCATAATTAAATGTTCTTTAGCCAGATTGGATAGTATGTGTTGGCGAATGAAACGGAAAAATGATCTCTGAACAGAATAATTAGCAACTCACCTGCTTATGGTGTTTGAGTCTTAACTTCCAATGGTGTTCGTTCCCTTCATCCATTTTATGCTGTTCAATGCATTTGTTTGGGTTTCACTTCCATTACCTGAAAGCTGCTCTTTACATCCTAAACTCTGTCCTGATCTGCAGCTTGCAACTGAGGAAAGCAAGAACTTCAAAGACAGGAATATATTCATAGTTTTGGTTCCAAATAAGGCTGTTGTACAAAAAGCTCAACAAGATCCCGGAAAGAAAAAAGATAAACCGACCAAAAATGAAGTCTCAGCTGGTGTCTGAATATGGAATCTCAAAGAGCTCTCTTTTGGTGGCATAACAATCAGGCAGTGAGATTAAGTTCTTCTACCATGGGGTGGCCACGTCCTTGAAAGTCTTTGTATAATGTATAGTATATTGGTCTGTCACAATTTGTATTGAATATTGGTTTTACTTAATAACAGAAGCAACCTTTCCTTTATCAAATACTTGCAACATTTATAGGACCAGATTTGAATTTTCCTTTTGCCTTCCTCTTTGTTCCATGAATGTGATTTGGTTGATATATAGAGCAATCCCGAAGGTTAGTTCTATTAGGCGGTCCTTGGGACTTGATGCATTGCTCATTTCTGGTGTATGGTAGAGGACTACTTGTCGAAGCAGACACATCTTGGTTAATAGTAATCAGATGTGAGAGGTAAAATTGAGATCTCTCAAGAAAAAAAAAAAAGAATCTGGTGCAATGTTGCATTGGTGTTAAAATCTGATGTGCACCGTTTGAGGGGGTTAGTGTTGCTTTTAAAGTTTTCAGAAAGCAGGCTGTCTAGAAGATGGAGAGATTTCAACAAATCCACCTAATGATTTGAGCTTTAGCTTTGGTTTTAAGTTCTTCCATACCAAGCATACTGTCTCTCTCTCTTCATTTTTTTTTGTCACCATTTTCAACTACCAAATAAAGCAATGGGGTTATGCTTTTGGTTGTATTGTTTCGCTATCCGATTTTTTTTTCTTGTATTGTAATCCTCTTTCCACCTGCAGGAAATGCAGCTGCCTGCTGGACGTCTGCTAACAGCTTCTCTTCATGATGGATAGAGTACTATTAGACTAAGCATACTAATACTCTATGATACCTAAATTCGATATAATGCTGGTATAATGTATTGAATATGGGATATTTAATTTATTTTCTTTTAAATTTACTACCTCTTTAAGTTGGCATTGGATAAAAGTTTTAGTAATTCAAACCCAAATTCCAACTATTTTTGCAGAATCAAATAAAATTTTACGTTATCTACCTTAATGCCAATAAAGTATGTTTCGTGTCAAAGACAATATTGGACAACAAATATTTTCCTTCATGATCCAAGTAGGCACATTCTTATGTTTGACTTCGTTACCTTGAAATATATCTTATTGGACAATTTATAATTTATTCAAACAAAGCAATTAAATAGTACTATATATCATGAATCTCTATCCCTGGCTACTTTTAACATAAAATCCAAAATTTTGTGCTATTGGGAAATTTGTTTCAAATGTCACTAGAATTTTGATAAGGTCTAACTATCAATTTCATCCCTCTATGAAAATTAAGAATATAGTTCCTCTATTTAATTCATCATAATTTAGTTTTTGTATTATATTAAAATTAAAATGTTAGTCTAATTCTTGCTAAATATATAAACTTGAAGGGTTATTTTTTTGTCAGTTTATTGCATATAAATTGTTTAGCTATTGATATTTACTAATTTGTATATATAAAATACTAAGCTATCGAGTTTTAGGTTAGCGATTTAATTTAAGGTTCAATAGTATTATCTAATTGGACTATCTTGTGAGTTATAAAATTCAAAATTAGACCATTTTAACCATTATAATTTATTATGTTAGGGTGAGAAAAAAAATCGATCATAATAAATTTAATGAAAAGAAATTAATTATTCTAGACTCAATTAGTAACCACAATTTGAAAAATTATATAAGTTTTTAGTATGAGATTCAAAAAAAATATTTTCTTTTATAAATATGTTTATATAATATACATATTAATAAATACTTTATTCATATTTTTATTATTTTAATTTTAAATATGACATATTTCATTCAAAATTCATGCTTGGTTGGTCTATGAGATTTATTTATTTGGAAAACATATTTAGTGACGTGATATTATTTTTTCACTGTATATATACCTTGCTACATCTATTGTCTTCGATTGATTAATTTTCAGGTTGAAAATTTTGAGGTTATAAGTTGAAATGTATAATTATTGTGTGTAAGTTTGATGGAGATGTGTTGTATTTTAATTTGTTAGTTAGAATATAGTTAATTATTTGTGAGATTATTATAAGTGAAGAAAAGAAAAAGAAAAACATCCATAAGGTTTGAAGAAAGCCATGGGGAAATTGAATACACAAAAGAAGCATGGTTGGTTATGGAAGTAAAGTTAAGAAAAAAGGAAAAAGAGGGGAAAAGAAGAAGATGAAAAGAAAAGAGATAGAGAGAGGAAGGTCGTTGAAGGTTGAAAACTTGTATAAGCCGGCAGTGAGGGGGCAATGGTCGGTGGAAAAAGAAAAACAGACGAAAGCTTAACTTCAAGGTAATGGCGACACTGCAACCAACGACACCATCCCTAATGTGGACACTTTACATAAGAGAGTCACAGTGTTGAGCTCCCAAATCTCATATTTCTTGTCATTCATAAAGCAATACTCCATTGTTTGAGTCCTCCTTGCTAATTCACTTCCCCAATGGAAGCCAGTGCTGGACTTGTCGCCGGCTCTCACAACCGCAATGAACTTGTTGTCATCCATGGCCATGAAGAGGTAAATAATACATAGAAAGAGGAAGAGAAGAAGATATAGTTTCTTGTTTTTACTTGAGTGACAAATTTGTTTTGTGTGTGCCTACAGCCTAAGCCTTTGAAGAATCTGGATGGTCAAGTTTGTGAGATTTGTGGTGATGAGATCGGGGTGACAGTAGATGGAGATCTATTTGGCCTGCAATGAGTGTGGTTTTCCCGTTTGTAGGCCTTGCTACGAGTACGAAAGGAGGGAAGGCACTCAACAGTGTCCTCAGTGTAAAACTAGATACAAGCGTCTCAAAGGAAGTCCTAGAGTGGAAGGGGATGAAGATGAAGAGGATGTGGATGATATCGAACACGAATTTAACATCGATGATGAACAGAACAAGCATAGGAATGTGGTGGAATCCATTCTTCATGGGAAGATGAGCTATGGAAGAGGCCCTGAAGATGATGAAACTCCTCAAATTCCTCCTGTTATAACTGGTGTCCGATCTAGACCGGTCGGAAACACTTCTTTCCTTGCCTTATGTGAAAATCCTTATGTGAAAATCCTTCCATGATAATATCTTTCCTTTCTATTCTCTTGTTGCAGGTGAGTGGGGAATTCCCAATAGCAGGTGCTCTTGCTTATGGCGAGCATATGTCAAATTCTTCTCTTCATAAACGAGTGCACCCATATCCCATGTCTGAAACTGGTATGCATGTTGTATTCATGTAACACATTGGACTAAAACGTACTTGTGGATTAATTCTAATAATAAAGATTACTGAATAGTATTATTATTAAATATTTTATTAAAATAGTAGTTAATAATAAAGATTATTAACAATTTTAAAAAATATATAAATATTGTTTTTTATTTAATAAAAATAATTTTATAAAATATTCAAGAGAATGTCGAGTGTCTCAAAAATATAACCTTTGTAAAATTTTATACTAAGTACATGATGTTGTAAATTAACTTTCCCAACAATGAAATTCCCATGATTCAGGTTTAATGGCATTTTATTTCAATTATAATGATTTGGGTCGGCTTGAAATCTAACTTTTCCTCAAGCCTATATAAGTTTTTTGCATCCAAATAGTGCGACTTCTGTAATGGCTCAGTATTTGTTTGGCACTGGACAAAACTTGCAAACAGAAGGAGCAGCAAGATGGGATGATAAGAAAGAGGGAGGATGGAAAGAGAGGATGGATGATTGGAAAATGCAGCAAGGGAATCTCGGTCCCGAAGCTGATGATGCGTATGACGACATGTCCATGTAAGTAGTGCTCGGCATGGGAGAATTTTGTTATTGCATGAACCAGTTTGTTTAACCAGTACGAGTGATTTCTACGTAAACTTTCTTTCTTACAGGCTTGATGAAGCTAGGCAACCACTTTCAAGGAAGGTGCCAATAGCATCTAGCAAGATCAACCCTTACCGTATGGTGATCGTGGCTCGTTTACTTATCCTGGCTTTCTTCCTCCGCTATCGAATTTTGAACCCGGTGCACGATGCTATTGGACTGTGGCTAACTTCTGTGATATGTGAAATCTGGTTTGCCTTTTCGTGGATCCTTGATCAGTTCCCTAAGTGGTTCCCAATAGACCGTGAGACATATCTCGATCGTCTTTCCCTGAGGTATACAAATTTTGCAGATATTCTTGTGAAAAATCTCATGAATGGAATCAGTTTATTATGACTGCAATCATCAGTTGATCTAAAAATTATGTTTCTTTTGTCCCATAACCAAAACTCACAATGGTTGGTGCAGGTATGAGAGGGAAGGTGAGCCCAACATGCTTACTCCAGTGGATATCTGTTAGAAATCAAACCCACTCCAAGCATAATCTAGAAGCATGAGACGTGGAGCAATTTTGTGCCATGCAAAGTGCTGAAATTTTAGCCATACAAAGTGCTTCATTATTGAGATGTTTTGTGGCTGGAAATTAAGTGGATTAAAAGCCACATTTGTTGTCACTTTATCAGCCTATAAATAGAGGCTTGAACTTGTGTTGTATTAAAGAAAAATGAGAAGAAAAAAAAAATAAAAGAAGCAACGTGAGTGAGAGTGAGAAGGTTAGCAAACCTTGAGTGAGTTAAAATCTAGCAGCAGCTAGACTATCTAGTCATTGAGAAAATATTTGTAATCTTCGTATTGTAATATATTGAGTGTGTAATAAAAAGTAAATTTTCGGCCCATCACGTTTCCAACAAGTGGCATCAGAGCTACGGTTCGGAGCTTGGTTCGGAGTTCGGTTCGTGTCCGGTTCGTGTCCAGTTCGGAGTACCTTTGGTGTTCATCTAACAAGTCGATATGGGCGACGTAATTCAGCTACAAGTTCCACAATTGACGAAGACAAATTATGGAAATTGGAGCATTCGAATGAAGGCTTTGCTCGGTTCGCAAGATTGTTGGGAGATCGTTGAAAAAGGATACATCGAGCCCGGAGATGCCGCTACAGAAGCAGCTTTATCAAATGACGCTAAGAAGGCGTTACGAGAAGCACGAAAGAAGGATCAAAAGGCCTTGAATAGTATTTTTCAAGGTATGGATGAATCAACCTTCGAGAAAATATCAGATGTGAAGAACGCGAAGAATGCATGGGAGATTTTGCAAAAATCATTTCAAGGTGTAGAAAAAGCTAAAAAGGTACGCCTTCAGTCACTTAGAGCTGAATTTGAAATGTTAAAAATGAAGAGCTCCGAGAATATCGATGACTATGCCAATCGTGTAAAATCGGTGGTAAATGAAATGAAACGAAATGGAGAAACTCTTGACGAGGTAAGAGTGATGGAGAAAATTCTACGGTCACTCACACGCAAATTCGAGTACGTAGTCGTTGCCATCGAAGAATCAAAAGATTTGTCAAAGATGTCGCTCGAAGAACTTGTGGGTTCTCTGCAAGCCCATGAGCAAAAGATGAAGCTAAATGAAGATAGTGAAAATCTTGATCAAGCCTTGCATAGCAAGTTGTCCGTCGACGACGGAGAAACAAGTAATAACTTTAGCCAAGGAAGAGGAAACCGCAGAGGATACCGTGGAGGCTACCGTGGTGGAAACAGAGGAGGAAGAGGATCACGAGGACGTGGAAATCAATCATATGGGAGATATCAAGAAAATAAAGATTATCAAACATCCAACCGTGGACGTGGATCTAGAGGTCGTGGCCGAGGCAGATTTCAAGAAAATAAATCTCAGGTACAATGCTACAACTGTAACAAGTATGGACATTTCAGTTACGAGTGCAGATCAACACACAAAGTGGATGAAAGAAACCATGTAGCAGTCGCAGCAGAAGGCAACGAAAAAGTGGAATCAAGTGTCTTTCTCACTTACGGAGAAAATGAAGATCGCAAGAGAAGTGTGTGGTATCTCGACAACGGTGCAAGCAACCACATGTGTGGAAAAAAGGAGCTGTTCACAGAATTAGATGAAACAGTTCATGGAAAAATAACTTTTGGAGACAACTCACATGCAGAAATCAAAGGAAAGGGCAAGGTTGTTATAACACAAAGGAATGGAGAGAAGAAGTACATCTCAGACGTTTACTATGTACCAGCTTTGAAGAGCAACCTGATCAGTCTTGGTCAACTCCTAGAAAAAGGATATGAAGTTCATATGAAAGACCGCTCACTCGCCATCAGGAACAAAAGTGGAGAATTAGTTGTTCGAGTTGATATGACGCGAAATCGTCTTTTCACCCTCGACATCGAGTCTGGAGAAGTAAAATGCATGAAGACGGATCTGAAGAATGAATCATGGTTGTGGCACTTAAGGTACGGACATCTCGGATTTTCCGGCTTGAAGCTGTTGTCGAAGACAAATATGGTGAATGGATTACCAAGTATTAATCATCCAGATCAACTGTGTGAAGCCTGTGTCAAAGGAAAGCAGCATAGGCAGAAATTTGAAGTAGGAAAATCTCGAAGAGCTAGAAGACCATTGGAAATTGTACACACCGACATATCTGGTCCGTACGACATTGAATCACTCGGTGGAAACAGGTACTACCTAACTTTTATTGATGATTATAGCAGAAAATGTTGGGTTTATTTTCTCAAAGCAAAATCGGAAGCCCTAGAAAAATTCAAGGAGTTCAAAGCAATGGTGGAAAAACAGAGTGGTCGATATTTGAAGATACTCAGATCCGATAGAGGAGGCGAGTATACTGCAAAGCTTTATGAAAGTTTCTGCAAGGATCATGGAATCATTCATCAGTTAACAGCCAGACGCACTCCACAACAAAACGGAGTTGCAGAAAGGAAAAATCGGACAATTCTGGATATGGCAAGAAGCATGATAAAAGGTAAACACCTTCCGAGAACTTTTTGGGCTGAAGCCGTTGAATGCGCAGTTTATCTGTTGAATCAATGTCCAACAAAAAGTGTAAGACACAAGACACCAGAAGAAGCATGGAGCGATCACAAGCCAAGAGTTGGACACCTCAAAATTTTTGGATGCATTGCATATGCACACGTTCCTGAGCAACAGAGGAAAAAGCTTGACGATAGAGGAGAGAAGTGTATCTTTATAGGCTATGACAAAAGAAGTAAGGCCTACAGACTTTATAATCCTCTTACTAAGAAATTGATTATCTCAAGAGATGTCGAGTTCGATGAAGCGGATTACTGGAGATGGAGTGAAGAAGAAAAGAAAGTGGAAGGATTATTTTTCAACGAAGACAACAATGATGTCATCAACCAAGAAGAACAAGGCGATGATCAAAGTCCTGGTACAACAGCCCCTTCGTCACCAACCAGCAGCAGCGGAAGCAGCAGCTCAGATGAAGCACCCACAAGAACACGGAGTCTCAACGACATCTACAATTCTACGGAACCTGTAGAGACGCAGTTCGATTATTCACTATTCTGTCTAATGACAGAATGTGATCTAGTGACATACGAAGAAGCAATTGAAGACAATAAATGGAAGAAGGCCATGGACGAGGAGATTGCTGAAATAAGAAGGAATGACACGTGGGAGCTAACAAGTCTGCCAGAAGGACATAGCCCGATTGGTGTCAAGTGGGTGTACAAGACGAAGACCAACAAAGAAGGAAAAGTAGAGAAATACAAGGCAAGACTAGTTGCCAAAGGCTACAAGCAAAGACAAGGAGTGGACTATGATGAAATATTTGCTCCAGTCGCAAGAATAGACACAATTAGGCTTCTCATAGCGGTCGCAGCACAATACAAATGGAAAATCTATCAGATGGACGTCAAGTCTGCATTCCTGAATGGCTACTTGGAGGACGAAGTCTACATAGAACAACCACCTGGATATAGCATACAAGGAAAGGAGGACAAAGTCTACCGATTGAAGAAAGCTTTGTATGGATTGAAGCAAGCCCCAAGAGCATGGAACACAAGGATCGACGAGTACTTCCGAAGAAATGGATTCATCAAAAGCCCGCACGAGCACACCCTGTACACAAAGAAGAATGGATATGGAGATATCATGATCGTATGCCTATATGTGGATGACATAATCTTCACCGGAAACAATCCAGGTATGTCTGATGATTCAAGAAAGCTATGACTGAAGAATTTGAAATGACAGATATCGGTGAGATGTCATACTTTCTTGGAGTCGAGGTGAAACAAATGCAAGATGGAATTTTTGTCTCTCAAAAGAAGTATGCGGAGCAGATTTTGAACAAGTTCAAAATGAAGGATTGCAAGCCAGTAGTCACGCCAGCTGATCCAGGGATGAAGCTAAGTGTTGATTCGACAAGGGAGTCGATAAATCCGACGTTGTTTAAAAGTCTCGTTGGAAGTTTAAGGTATTTGACAATCACACGACCAGATATTACATATGCAGTAGGATTGGTGAGCAGATTCATGGAGAAGCCGAAGCAAGACCACTTAATTGCCGCAAAAAGAATTTTGAGATATATCAAAGGTACGATGAACCATGGTTTATTTTATACCCACTCACAAGATTCAAAATTAGTTGGCTACTCAGATAGCGATTATGGGGGAGACTTGGATGATCGGAAAAGCACTTCCGGATATGCATTCCACATCAGTTCCGCAGTTTTTTCATGGTCGTCAAAGAAGCAACAAACAATTGCTCTCTCAACATGTGAAGCAGAGTATATGGCCGCAGCAACTTGTACATGCCAAGCAATGTGGTTGAAGAATATTTTGGGAGAAATAGGTGTTTCAAATGAAGGTCCAATTACCATCTACGTTGACAACAAATCCGCTATATCACTTGCCAAGAATCCGGTGTCGCACAGCCGAAGCAAGCACATCGATACGAAGTATCATTTTATCCGAGAGCAAGTGAAAAACAAAAACGTGGAGTTGGTCCATTGCAGGACAGAAGATCAACTGGCAGATATTTTCACAAAGCCGTTGAAAGTGGAGACATTCAACAAATTCAAAGAGAAGCTCGGTATGAAAGTTGGGTTTGAGGGGGAGTGTTAGAAATCAAACCCACTCCAAGCATAATCTAGAAGCATGAGACGTGGAGCAATTTTGTGCCATGCAAAGTGCTGAAATTTTAGCCATACAAAGTGCTCCATTATTGAGATGTTTTGTGGCTGGAAATTAAGTGGATTAATAGCCACATTTGTTGTCACTTTATCAGCCTATAAATAGAGGCTTGAACTTGTGTTGTATTAAAGAAAAATGAGAAGAAAAAAGAAATAAAAGAAGCAACGTGAGTGAGAGTGAGAAGGTTAGCAAACCTTGAGTGAGTTAAAATCTAGCAGCAGCTAGACTATCTAGTCATTGAGAAAATATTTGTAATCTTCGTATTGTAATATATTGAGTGTGTAATAAAAAGTAAATTTTCGGCCCATCACGTTTCCAACAATATCTTTGTCAGTACAGTGGATCCCATGAAGGAACCCCCTCTAGTTACAGCTAATACAGTTTTATCGATCTTAGCCATGGACTATCCAGTGGATAAGATCTCTTGCTACATTTCGGATGATGGTGCTTCGATGCTCACCTTCGAGTCATTGTCAGAAACAGCTGAGTTCGCTAGGAAATGGGTGCCATTCTGTAAGAAATTTGCCATAGAGCCCCGAGCACCTGAGATGTACTTCACTTTAAAGGTTGATTATCTCAAGGACAAAGTCCAACCCACATTTGTTAAGGAGCGACGAGCCATGAAGGTTTGTATATATGAACTCCTGGATTCAAAATTCTTGGTTTAAGCTGCAGTGAGAGCTAATTTTAGGTTAAAGTTGAAAATTTTCTTTGGTTCTTAACAGAGAGAATATGAAGAGTTCAAGGTGAGGATAAATGCACTTGTAGCAAAAGCCCAGAAGGTTCCTCCAGAGGGGTGGATCATGCAAGATGGGACACCATGGCCAGGAAACAATACAAAGGATCACCCTGGTATGATTCAAGTATTTCTTGGTCAAAGTGGAGGCCATGATACCGAAGGAAATGAGCTTCCTCGCCTTGTTTATGTATCTCGAGAGAAAAGACCTGGTTTCTTGCATCACAAGAAAGCGGGTGCCATGAATGCCCTTGTAAATATCTAATCAAAGCACCATATAACTTATGTTTCATACAAGTACCCTTCATAATTATGTTAATTCTATGAAAAAAATTTCAGGTTCGTGTCTCTGGGGTGCTTACAAATGCTCCTTTTATGTTGAACTTGGATTGTGACCATTATATAAACAACAGCAAGGCTGCAAGAGAAGCAATGTGTTTCTTGATGGATCCTCAAATTGGAAGAAAGGTTTGCTATGTTCAATTTCCTCAAAGATTCGATGGTATTGATAGGCACGATCGATATGCCAATAGAAACACAGTTTTCTTTGATGTAAGTGCGATTCCCAACCCTTTTGAGTTGTCCCAGTGGGGATTTGTGCTTGTTTTGTACGCTTAGATTATACAGTGAGACAGTAAATGATTCAAAAATTTTCTTCTTTTCGTTGGCTTCTGCAGATTAACATGAAAGGTCTAGATGGTATTCAAGGACCTGTATATGTCGGCACGGGGTGTGTTTTCAGAAGGCAAGCTCTCTATGGCTATGAACCCCCCAAGGGCCCTAAGCGCCCAAAGATGGTAAGTTGTGGTTGCTGCCCTTGTTTTGGACGCCGCAAGAAGGACAAGAAGTATTCCAAGAATGGTGGAAATGAAAACGGGCCAAGCCTAGAAGGTGGTTCAGATTCCTTTTTTTTTCCCTTGTTTTTTCACCTACATATTGTTTCTTCAACCCACTTATTCTAAATTTCATATATACTTGTGGAGCAGCAGTGGAGGATGATAAGGAGTTACTGATGTCCCAGATGAACTTTGAAAAAAAATTCGGACAGTCAGCCATTTTTGTAACTTCAACCCTGATGGACCAAGGTGGTGTGCCTCCTTCCTCGAGCCCTGCAGCACTTCTTAAAGAAGCCATTCATGTAATCAGTTGTGGTTATGAAGACAAAACTGAATGGGGTAGCGAGGTGCATCCAACAAACTTGAAATTTCATTTCCTAATTTGGCTAGAGCTGGCCTTTTTTTTTTCTCCAAGTTTAACAGTCTAAACCTTTTTATGCTTTCTATATGAGCAGCTTGGTTGGATTTATGGCTCAATCACTGAGGATATCCTAACAGGTTTCAAGATGCATTGCCGTGGATGGAGGTCAATATATTGCATGCCAAAGTTGCCTGCATTTAAAGGTTCAGCTCCCATCAATCTCTCGGATCGTCTCAACCAAGTCCTTCGATGGGCGCTTGGTTCAGTCGAGATTTTCTTTAGTCGTCACTGCCCTGCCTGGTATGGCCTCAAGGGAGCAAAGTTAAGGTGGCTTGAGCGATTTGCATATGTCAACACCACCATTTATCCTTTCACATCCTTACCATTGCTTGCCTATTGTACCCTCCCAGCAATCTGTTTGCTTACAGATAAATTCATCATGCCACCAGTAAGTAAACTGGGTTCAACTCTAACTGAAGATTAAAATTAAATAGCATTGTTTAGTAATGCGTAACATGTTGTGAATTGTCTTGTATGGCAGATAAGCACGTTTGCAAGTCTCTTCTTCATTGCCTTGTTTCTTTCAATATTTGCAACTGGTATTCTTGAGCTAAGGTGGAGTGGAGTGAGCATTGAGGAATGGTGGAGAAATGAGCAATTTTGGGTCATAGGTGGTATTTCAGCACATCTATTTGCTGTGGTTCAAGGTCTGCTGAAGGTTCTAGCAGGGATTGACACTAATTTCACAGTGACATCAAAGACAACAGATGATGAAGAGTTTGGAGAATTGTACACCTTCAAATGGACAACTCTCCTCATTCCTCCAACAACAGTGTTAATAATTAACCTAGTTGGAGTTGTAGCAGGCATCTCAGATGCCATAAACAATGGATACCAATCTTGGGGACCACTTTTTGGAAAGCTCTTCTTCTCATTCTGGGTCATTGTCCATCTCTATCCATTCCTTAAAGGTCTAATGGGGAGGCAAAACAGGACGCCCACCATTGTTGTTATATGGTCAGTTCTGCTGGCTTCAATCTTCTCCTTGCTTTGGGTCAGAATTGACCCATTTGTGTTGAAAACAAAGGGTCCAGACACCACACAATGTGGCATCAACTGCTGAACCCCCTCTCTCAAAAGAAAAGTGTTCCCGTTCCTTCTTTGATGCGTGGTTGTCTAGATTATACATGTAAATTCTTGCTCTTATGAAGTATTTTGTTTGGATGTTGTATGAACAAGCAAAATGGAGATGCACATGAAAGAATAAAACTAGAGTGAAATTTTTTGTGTAGTTAATGTATGGATTGTACCAAGTTTTGTCATTGAATGATAATCATGAATGTACTGTAAAATAATGGAGCAGTTCTTAATCAGTAGGTTAGAGTCATTTTACCAAATATAAATATTCTTGGCTTGAAAGAATAGTAGCCAAGTCTAAAGACAAATGAGCAAATTTGACCAAAAAAGAAAAAAGAAAAAGAAGTGTTAATCTGTCGTGTTTCTATCAATAAGTAAGGTTTTAGTTTGAGTGAATGAAGAGAAATTTAAAATTTAAAAGGCGTATATGAAAAATTTCCGAATTGTGTGTTTTAGGTTTTTTCCATAGTCACAGTTACTTTCCTTTAAGAGTCTTTTTACTTTCACCTCTGACACAAATTTTGAACAATAAGGTTAATGATATTACTTTGATAAAGATAGAAAAGGGAGGAAAACAAAGATAGAAACAAAAGAGAATAAAAAAAAGTTAAAAAAACATAAAAAATTAAATTGCTCAGAATAAAAAAATATAGGGACCAATTGTACAATCTAACCTAAAATTTTCATTTGAAATGATAATTTAACGTGCTATGTCAGCTTATTGTTACACTATTAACGACAATTAACGGCTCAATGACAAAAATATTGTAACATGATAACGTAAGTAACTAAAACGTGACATTTCAAACATAAGTGACTAAAATGTAATTTGAGACAAACAAAAATGACTATTTTAATAGTTTACTCTTAAAATTGTCAAGTTAATTACTATTTTAAATTAATGTTAAAACATTAACATTAATCAAATTTAAAAAATTATTAATAAAAATAAGTTTAAAAGGTAATTAGTTAAACTTTATTAGATTTTGAGAATACCTCTAATTATATTCTAAAAATATTAATTAATAAATTAAAAGCAAATTAAAAATAATTTCTAAAAATTCAATATAAATACAAAGTGTAATTCAATGATTTTATCTAACAAATTTTATTTTAATTTGAGTTTAATAATAAATTAAAAATAAAATTTAATTATCATATTAATTATTAGTTTAAAATGATAAATGTAATTTTATACGAGTACATAATCTAATTCAAGTCAATAAATAAAAGTCATCAAATAACGCTAAAAGCTATTTCTTTTTTTTTCAATTGAAAGTGTTGATTAGTATATAACTATAAAACTAAGTTATAATTAACGTAAAAAAAATGTTTAACTTAATATAAATACAAAGTGTACTTCAATATTCTAACAAATTTTACTCTTAATATGAGTTTAATAATAATTATTATAAAATTGAATTCTCATATTATTTATTAATTTTAAAAGATAAATGTAGTTTAATACAGATACAAAAATATTGAAATGATTTTATTTAAAAATTTATTTTTAATATTAATTTTGTAATATAATGAATAATAAAGGGATTCACATTGATTCAAAAGTTTCTTTAAACTCGTGTTTCTATATATATATATATATTATAGATATAAGTTTTTTTGGTATAATTACAGGTGCCTCATCTATTTTATGATCTATATATGTCTAGTCATTTTCAGGCTAAATATGGTATTCACGTAAAGTCTTCCCAACAATGATGACTCAATAATTTGAACTCCGTTCAAATGCATGGGGAAGAAATGCACTTCCACTTCTTTCAACCACTTGTAGTATTAATTACAAGGCTACATTTATTTTATTGAAAACATCTTTAAAAAAAATGATTCTTGGAGGATGGATTCATTTTTTGAAAAATATGATATTTTATGGTATTTGGATGATTTTGCATAAAATATTTTTTGGTTTGACAATTTTTTTTTGAAATCATTTAAAAAGTGTTGTTCTTAGTAAAAAAACACACCATAAATATATTTGTTACAGAATATTATAGTATATAATCAAAATTTATTTTATAATAATTATCATCATATATAAATTTAATGATAAATAATGCCTAATCAAAATTTAATTTAAAATAGATATATTACACATGAGTGGGGGATATTGACATATTAGAGTTAGAAGGGATAATGAACCTAAGCATGATTTAAACAAATACTAGTGTTGTCTGAACTGGACTGACCGATTGGTAGGACAAGAAACCTGTCAGGGTACTGATCCGGTAAGAGGCATATTGGTTTGCAAACCAGTACAAACTAGTTGAACTAGGCTAAAAGCATCGGTTAGATTGATTTTTATAAATTTTTTGAATTTTCTAATAATTTATTTATTTTGAATCGTTCAGATTGGTTAGATTAAGAACTGGTGGTTTTACTGGTTTGATCACCAACCTGATTTTGAAAACATTGATGAATACTCATATTTATATAATCAAAATATTCATATTTTATACTATAAAATATTTATTATTAATATATTTATAATTTTAATATATATTTATTATCAAAATATTAATATAAATATTTTTCAATAATATATTTAGAATATTACTTAAGATTTAAAATTCTTATTTTAAAATTTATTATTAAAATTCAATTGTAAGATATGGTTTATTAATATAATAAATTATATTAATAGTTTATTATATTATTAAATACAAATAATTAAATATATGTTTAATAATATTAAAAATTATAATATTTGATATTAATATATTAATATTTAAATATCTTCATATTTTCAAATTTATTATTAATATACTAATATTTGGCTTGATTCAAGATAATTTTTATATAAAAAATAAAATTATTTATAAATGAATATTTTTCCCAAAAAATGACTTATACTTTATAAAAGGCAAGTTAATTTACAGGAAAAATGACTTATTTTTCCATTGATTAAATTGTTTCCCATGAAACACATAAAATAGGAAAAAAAATTCATAAATCATTTTCCATGAAATAAATACATGTTAAGTTTGTTAATTTTCCTTTTGTTGGCCATTTCTAGTGAAAGTACCACAAAACCCCCTATATTATACCTTGGATTGCACTTTAGCCTATTTATTGAAAAAAATAAGTAAATTGGCTCCTATACGTTAGATGAGTGAGCAAAACAATCTCTCCATTAAAATTTGGTGTTTATATACAAGGTATAATAACAAATTTAATCCTCAACCTTTACAAGTTTATTTAATTTGACATCTACTCTTTTATTGGAAGTAAATTAGAAAATTTTGAAACTAATACGGCTAAAGGGCAAAAAGGGCCTTAATAACAAATTTTTTTAAAAATCAATTAAGCCCTTTAAAAATTAATAAGGCTAAAGACTAAAAAATGCCTTAGTAGCAAACTAAAAAAAAATTAATTAATCCCTTTTATAATTTAAAATTATTAAAAATCATAAAAATTATAAACAAAATTTATAAAAAAAAGTTATAAAATTGGAAGAAAAATAAAAAATCTTGAAATTAATAAGACTAAAAGGTCAAAAAAGCCTTAGTAACAAATGAAAAAAAAAACAATTAAGCCCTTTAAATTTTTAAAAATATTTAAAAAAACATAAAAATTATAAACAAAATTTATAAAAAAGATATAAAATATTTATTAAAAAATAGTAATACTCGACATTTTTAACAGAATGGTTGTTTTGCTCACTCATCTAATGTAAAGGGCGAATTTACCCATTTTGTAGTATAGGAGCTAAAATGCAATCTAAGATTTAGTATAACGGATTTTGTAGTTCTTTTACCTCCATTTCTAGTTAATATAAAATAGATATAGTGTAACACCCTAAAAATCTCACGTCACTAATAATAGCATTTCAAAAGATAAATAGTAAAATTTCTCAAAAAGTACTAAGAGTTTATCAATTAAATAATGATAGTAAAGTCACAATTTGACATTGAAAAAGAAAGTGTGAATGGTGAAAGCTTAGTAAAAATTAAATTGAAAATTTGAGAAAAATGGACTAAAAGTACAAATTTACTATTTTAGAAAAGGGGAAATGTAACGTCCCCTAACCCTATACCGTCTCCGAAACAGGGCTACGAGACATTACCAGTCAGTACAGTCCAATTCTGGTCATTAATTAAAATAAATATTCTTAGTTTTAAGATGTCGTCCCTTTAATGAGCTCTCGCAGTCTAATATGAACAGTAAATTCAATTCGGGATTAATTTAGAATCACTACGAATTTTTAGTAAATTTCAAAATTTATATTATATACCGTTGCCAACCATAATTTACTCATTTCATCAATACTTCTACAACCTAAATGACTCTCATAAAACATCCTAGGTACATGCCATTACCAATACTCAACATATTTTACCTCATTGAATTTAGGATCGGCCTGGGACGCTAATTCAACGGTCTAGCCTTAACTTAACCTGCACACGAAAACAAACCGTACGCTGAGTATACACTCAGTGGTATTTCTATAATCTGAATACTTAAACAATTATAAAACATATTAATTTATATATATTGAACTATTTAAACTCAATGAGAATTCAAACATTCACTTTCCAACCAATGTTTTGGTCTACTTCAAATTTCAAATCATTTATTATTTTTCAATAGCAATTAATCAATCAGTAATGTTCATTAACACTCAGAACAATTATTTATTCAGTAACAGTCAGTTATTCGGTAACAATCAATTATTCAATAATAACCAGTTATTCAGTATCGATCAATTGATCGGTTATCCAGTAACAGTCAATTATTCAGTAAAATCAGATATTCAGTAACAATTAAGTTATTCAGTAACAGTCAGTCATTCAATGACAATCAGTTATTCAGTAATGATCAATTATTCAGTAATATTCAGTTATTCAGTAACAGTCACTTATTCGGTAATAGTCAATTATTCAGTAATAATCAGTTATTTTATACCTTTATTTACCCCTATTAACATAACTCGGACTCAGACAGATACACGAATCCAACCAACACACCAGTACGGCACATAGTGCCTCATCGGCCGAAGCCGGAACAGTAACAGTAACAGTAGCAGTACGGTACACAGAGTACCTCATCGGAACAAATCCGGAACAGTAACAGTAACAGTAACAGTAACAATATCCGACACACAAAGTGCCGAATCGTAACAGTAACGGTAACAGTAACAGTAGTCGGCACATAAGTGCCTGATCAGTAAGCCGGCAAAAACCCGTACTCTTTCATATCCTATGGCATGCCAACTATATCCGACTAGCCCGACTAGTTAATAGGGTATTTAATTCACTTTTCAGTTTTCAATTAATTCATATTTTAATTAATTAACTATATTTTTTTTCAATTCAATATAATTTCATTCACTTTTCACTAATAAATATTCAATTTCACAATAATCACAATTTTTTATCAATTTCATCACACTTCCAACTACATATATTTTCCAATATAACAAATATTTATTATTCAATTTCCACATCAATATTCATTTAAATTCAAACATTCACATATATTCATAAATTAATTCAATATAATCATCTCAAAACACCTACTACATATATATATTATATAATAAATCCAACAATTTAAGTATTAAGTTCGGATTATAGAAATACAAACCGTAATTTTCGAGCTAACTCCCGTTGACTTTGTCTTGTCCTTTCTTAGCTGAGATTTCCGGTACCACATTGACTAGTAAAGCTTAAGGCTTCAAAAACCCCAATTTTCCTTTTATTTTTCTTTCCTTCCTTTCTTTCCCCTGTTTCGTCTCATTCTCTGTTTCATTTTTTTTCTTTCTTTTTCTTTTGTTTTACTTTATATATATAATATAATAACAATAATAATAATGACTTTATTAAATATCTACTTAATATCAAATATTTATTTTACACTTGGGCACACAAATATTATTACATTTGTATTTCATCCCCACCATACACTTGCCATTTTACATTTATTTATCATATAAATATATTATAATATAATTATTTATTTAATAAATATCTTTCACTAAATAATAAATATCCATTTAATATCAAATACATATATTACAAATGTATGTATTTTTTTATTAATACATTTGTACCACATCATTACCGTACACTCGTCTTTATTTAATCTATTCATCATATAATATCAATTTAATAATAATAAATACATTAATTATTTACTTAAATAATAAGTAAATACATACGTGTATTACAAATGTATGTATAATACTTATTACACATGTATTTTATTTTTGCCATACACTTGGCACTCCTTTGGCTTATTTACTTATTTAGTCCTTTCAATTTCTTTATCCTATAATTAAACTTTCACACTTCATTCAATTTAATCCTTTTATCTAATTATCCTTTATTTAAGCTAATTTGCTTCATTAAACTTTAATTAATCACTCTCTTAACTTCATAAATTTTTTAATAAATATTTACAAATCTATTTTTCAAAAATAGAGACTCGAAAATGCACTTTTTCGATAACTATAAAAATTCGGGTCATTACAGGAAAAATTTAAGAAATATTTTTTTATGAATGTGGTATTGATATGAATTGATAGGTGGAGTAGGAAAAACAGTTAAAAGTATAGGGACTAAAGTGTAACTTTACCATTTTGTGAGAAAATAGCTTAATTGCAATTATAACATGAATAAATAATATCTACATAAGTAATAATTACTTAGGATACATAAATATGCCAATTTGGTCATTTTGTCATTAAATATTATTTTTGAATTTTAAATTAAAAAAAGATATTTTGATGGGAGAAATTATAGCCATTGGATTAAAATCATGTGATTGAATATGAATTCTTGATTTAATTAATTACATAATTAAATGTTAAATAAAAAAATAAAGAAAAGTTTATAAATATGAAGGCAAATTATTCTCTTCTATAAAAACCCCTCATGTGGGGTGCACGGGGGAGAAGAGAGGAGAAAAAGAGTTTTCTATTTATTTCAATTTGACCCATTTTTAAGCATATATCTAACTCAAAATTCTTTGAAGTTAAAGTTAGGTGTCACATCCAATTCTAATTCAAGTGTGTCTTTTCATATGAAACCAACCATGAAGGCTTGAAGACGAAGATGGAAGTGGGAGAAAACATGCGTAAGTTGTTCCAATTATTATGTTATGTTTATTTGAATGTATAATTTGATATGAAATTGTAAGAATTAAGTGTGTATAATTATTTTCCATGTTCTAAGTGATGAAAGTATTTTTTTTCATGTATGATGTGAATGGTGAATGATTTTATGAATAATTTAGTGGATGATTTTAAGTGATTAATTTGATAAAAATTTAAATAAGGACTAAATTGAAAGTTATGAAAAATTTCAAAATCAAGGAATTAAATAGAGAAATTGAAGTTTAGATTTTTATGATAAGGCTATAAGAATACGATATCTAAATTTTTGGGAAAATTGTGCTTAAATTAGCATGTTTTAAATTAAAAGGACTGAATTGTAAAGATTTCAAAACTTTAATTGTAAGACTAATTTATATGATTTGAGAATTTGAAATCCTGAAAACAGAAAATGAAAGTTTAATGGTTTGAAAATCATATACTAATTTGTGGAAAATTTGACAATTTTAGTTGTAGGGACTAAATTATAAAATGTGAAAATTTTAGGAAAGGAACTGTTTTGCAAAACTGTGAAAACGAGGATTTAGGACTGAAATATAAAATAAAAATATCTGATTTTTAGGACTGAATTGTAAAACTATGTAAATTTAGAATTTTATAGACTAAATTGTAAAAATTGTAAAATTTAATTTTCACATACTATTTTATAAAATTTGTAAAATATGAGGTATAAGGGCTCCTTTTAAAATTTTGAAACATTTATATATAAATATGAATATAACAATTATATACTTAATTTCAGGAAATATTAAATAAATACGTATGAATTAAAATAATAGAAATTTAAAATTTGGTAAGTTAGATCAATTATGAATTGTATATGATTTGGAATATTGTTAGAGTTGTATATACAAATTTGCGAGAATAATTTAAATTAAAGCTATGAAATAAGCTTGGATGATGGATATACGAATAAAATTTGAAATTAAAGATAAAATTAAATTTTCAACGTTAAAATTGAGTCTAGTGATAATAAATTAAGTATATATGAATATTATAAAACTTTTTAAAAAATTTTAATGTGACAATTTTTGTTGGGATCTATTATTTGATTGGGTATGATTGTTACATAAATAGTAATATAAAATAAATAATAAAACAATAATATTCTCTTCTCGGGATTGGTGGTAAAAAAAAAAAAGTAAAGTAAAGTCTCTCGTTTCGGTATAAATACCCATCTCGTTACTCTGTAAGTATAATCTCCCTTTATTCAATTTCTCATAATTCGCTTTTGTTTTTGTTTTGAAGCCATGCTTGGTTTTCGAGCTTTAGGGTTATTCTTTAAGAATGATGGTGGTGAGAGGAAAAAGGAAAAAAATGGCCCTCTTGGTATTCTTCCACAGCTTTCTTGAACTGCAACTTCGTCATAGATCGTTGGTTGCCTGTTGTTGTTAATGGTGCATCCATGTGGGCGGTATACGGCTATTTTTTTTGCGGTTCAATAAAGCTGTGGGAAGATACACACAGGGCCAAAAGCAAAATTTCAAGATCGATCGTCCCTGCAGGGATTTGAAATGCTACTTTGGGTGCTTGCTACTTTTCCTTTTTATCTAATTATTCTTTATTGTTGGTTTAGTTTTGCCTTTCTGATCCACTTGCCTGTAGTTTTCTTATGGACCGATAGAAGTTTTTTTAGACATGATTTGATCACAAATTGATTACAAATATAGGTTATAGCTCAATAATTTCCATGGTTCTTTGCTTTAATGAAAAAAAAACCTTAACCCTAAATGGCTTTCGTTGCTTCCCTCTAAATCAAAGAAAAAGATGAAAAGAGTACTCCTAATCTGCAGTAACACTGTAATAGAAGAGAGAGAAAGAGAATAATAGCTTTTGTTTTTGGCACTTGGAATTTTCTTCAGCTATATAGAGTTTTGTCTTTGCTGAATATTTCTCACAGTTTGTTGGATCGTCTTTATGTTAATTGTTAATTTTGACTTTGTTTTATATAAGTGTAGGTGTGTCCCCCATGTGTAGGTTCCACACAGACCTGAGAGGTTCGAAAATCTCTTTACTTGGATACTTGTAGATAAAATTTGCATAGTTATCAGCTGAGCTGAACAATTTGCAGCTATAGTTGCATCCATAAATATTATTAACTTTCAGTCAATTTTCATACATTTCCAAAACCAAAGATCCCATTGCAGTCAAATTTTTGCCTTTTTGCTAGTGTCTGTATGGCTCACTGCTCCCTCGTTAATGGGAAAACATGCTTTTTAATCTGTTTACAGTGTAAAATTGTTGACTACTTAAAACTGCCTATATATTATTCTGGAGAACTTTTTAACTATAATAGGGTTACTAAAATAAGGCACAATTATTTGAAGTTTCAGTTATATTGAATGCTGTAGATGGACCACTGGAATTAGGCTTTAGCCTACCCTAGCTAATATCTCATTTGAGATCTCCAATTGCTCAAGTTTATTGTCATGGTTATTTGTATTCATCCAATGAATTTGAATGCGTAGGCGTTAGGTGAATGAAGGTTTTATCAAACGAAAATTAGAAACTTAGCTGCTGGTTAGGGTTTTCCCTTTTGCTTCATAAAATATGTTGTTTTTCAACAATGCTTAGCTGCAAGAAAAAGGGGATGTAGATTATCCTAAGACATGTTATATATCTAGTCTTGAAAGTAGTTGGGATGTTTGAAAATCAGATCTGAATATTGGTGAGCTTCAAGTGGATCTACTAGCGTGGTGAGATTATTTTAAAGGCTGCCAGGAATGGAAATTTTTTGCTGTTTAACTTAGCTGTATTCGCAGATGTTCACGAGAAAGTTGAATTGATCCAGTTATGAGAGGCCAACTCGATTGTTCAACTTCTTTTACAGATCATCTCATATACTTTTAATTATATATCCATTCATGCATGTCCTGATGCCACCAACTAATTTTAATTACTTAAATATTTTAATCATTCATTGCTCCTTTTGTTTGGTATTTCCTTGTTTTTAATAATTACTTTATGATTCAAGTAACATGCATGGAGCATGGCTCCTATCATGGGTTAGCTAACATAGCATAACTTTAATATAAATCATAAAATCACTTATGTCAACTACATTAAAATATTTTTAAAAAAATTAAAATAGTTTATTAATGATGTAATTTACTAGATTCAGTGAACTAAAATATAAATGTGAGAATTATGACTGACAACTTAATCTCTTTCTATCAGTCTAATTAATATCTCAAGTCATTATTTGTTTAAAGTGTTGTGCAGGCATTATTATTGTATCATAAAGAAAAGATTTTGTGATCGAATTTGTAATTAAACTAATAAATAACTGCTACTGGACAACCTAGCTGCCATTATTCAAAAAGTTATATAATTCTCGTAGCTTTAGGAAATGAAAGATAGAGAGATCAAAAGCTGTTATTTGCCTTGTGTTCTGTGAATGTCTACTTGGTAATCTTATCAGCTGGTATCTACACCACTTCAATTGCTGCAACATTAGTCATATGGCCAGTTTTATTGTTTTATTATTGCCGCCTTTTCAGCTCTCTTTTGGTCCAGTTTTATAGTATTTCTTAATATCTTTTGCACTGTCAATATATTAAAGCTGTCATTTACCTATCTTTTGAATTGTGAACCCTTTAGTCATCTCCTTTGGCGTGTGCATGTTTCACGTACAAAATTATACCATTTATTTGCATAATGCTGTTTTCGTGCTTGTATGACACCATAACGTAGTTAAATGATATGAGTAGGTCAGCCTGGTTTTTATGGTCGAAAGTGAAATGGGATAGTGATTTTTTGCAGAGAAACCACTGACAAATTTTGTTCATACTTTCCAATCCACCTTTTATTTGATTAATTCATCAATGAGAAACCTATTCTAGAAGCTTAGTTTGTGTGAAGAACCTTAGAAAACTGTCAACAAAGAAGCAAAGGTGAAGTATAGAAGGCTTCACTCAATCAAAGCTTTCACAGCCAAGGAATGGGACTTTGAAGGCTTAGGAATTAGATAGTGTAATGATGCTGAGGGGTTCACTTTGGCTCCTACAAGAGTCCTATATATATATATGTATATTCCTTTTGATCTTGATGGTCAATAAAGTTGCCATTTATCGTTGTTGGGTGGTGCACTATCGCAATCAAGATAAAATAGGGGCAAAGACGGCCCCGGCCTTCTCGTAGTTTCATTTGTTGTCCTAATGCCATTAGCTCCAATGGTTTTAAAACAAAGAGTTTTGCATCAAAAGCGACGTGACTCAAAAATTTTCCCCAACACATGGGGGCGGAATTATTGCTTTGCCGTGCTATTTCCCTTTCAATTTGTCCTTACTGCCATTCCGTCCCGTTGGTTCAAAATTCTAATCACCTCTGCTCTGCTCTACTATTTTATCTCTTTCACTGGCGCCAGTTGTATCCTATGGACATTAATTCATTGCTTATAAGTACCACCTATGCCCTTTATTTCTCTTGATATCAATGAAGAATTTTAAAATTGAACGTATATAATCTCGAATAAGATATTCAACACCAAGTCCGAGTAATATAGTACACAACTACAAGTTAAATTCTCTCCACCCAAGTTAAAAAGTCATGAGAGCAATAGCATGAATTTAAACTTACAAGAATATAATCACAGTGGAAAATTGAAAATACCTGATGACATGTGTTTATTCAAATGTGTACAAGAGATTTCAGTTTCCCTCTCTCACTTCTCCATTTAGTATTTGCTTTACACAGAATACTTATTTGAAAGTAAATTAATTTAGAATAAGATTGAAATTATTTCAAATTAATTTAAATTTTTTTTAGATAATTAAAATTTAGATTTAAATTTCAACTAACTATAAAATAAAAAAAATATTTTTAAGACTATTAAATAAATATGAACAATTCGAATAATAAGTTAATTGGTTGAATGGTCAATATATAAATTTGCTTGGGTGGTAGTGTATTATAGTGAATATGTATCGAAGAACATCTTTTTTAATTAGATTGTTTTATTTTGGTTTCAATCTATCAAGATATAAAATATATATTTGATTTTTTTTACTAATCTTTAAATTTCTTAAACACTTATTAACATAAATTTAGTAATTATTAATGCTAGGACCCCAAAATATCTTTAGTCTAAAGGGATTAAGAGTCAATATAGTATAAATAAAACAATGTTATCTTGGCTAGACAAAATATTTAATCCTTTATCAATGAAATTTTTAAAAATTAAAAATTATATTAATACTTTTCGTTAAATTTTTATTTAATAAATAAAATATATCTTTAATTTCAAGTTAAAAAAGTTAATAAAAAAATACTGCATGTAAGAAAACTCTCTTTTGTTGCTCATTACTGGGATCTTGCGGTTAGCTTCTCTGACAATGATTTTGTTTTCGGTATCTATCTATTTATATATACACTCTTTTTATAGTAACCCCATTTTTTTTTTAAATTTTTTGAATTTAAAAGAACTACTGTTTTAAATACCTATTCACCAATGGATTCTAAGGTTTTTCTCTGCCGGTGTCTTCTAACCTTGGAGTTGAGAGAGCCACCAAAAAGGTTCGTTGTCGGGACGATGACCTGATCGACTATGATCTGGTCAGATTCAAAGATGAGGAGGATTATTCCAAAGTTCTGACGGAGGGTCCCTGGATCATTTACGTGCAGTACTTAACTGTACAACCTTGGTCACCTACGTTTTCCACTGATAAAGCTTATCCTCGTAGAGTCATGGTGTGGATCAGATTGCCTAGCTTATCTTGCACCATGTATAAGAAAAGTATCTTTATGGCTATTAGAGGTATGGACAGGTTATAATGATCGACTATAATACTGATAGTGGCTCGCGGGGTCGATTCGCTAGGATGACGGTTAGTATTGACCTTTCTGCTCCGTTAATATCAAAAATCATGATTGATGGGAATCTTCAGCGTGTTGAATATGAAAGACTTCCAACTGTCTGCTTTGGTTGTGGTCATTATGGACATATCCAGGATATATGTATGCATAAAATGAATGCTGAGGTTAACGATGAGCCTGCGGAACGGAATGCTTCACCAACGGCGGACTTACACCGGAGAGTGGCGGAGGAGAACTTTGAATCTTGGATGATTGTGAAAAGAAAGAATAGAAGGAAATCGAATAATGGACAAGATAAAAAATTAGGAAATCATGGCGTTAATGAAGGTGGCTCCCGAATTTCGGTCCTTGATGGAGAGCATGATATGGAAATTCGTAGCACTAATGAAGACGGCGTAAATAAAAGGATTTGCTATTAATGACCTTGAGAGCAAGGAATTAACTTTCAAGGCTAAGGCGCCTGGGCCAACTAAGAAATTCGGTGACAGGTCCAAAGGAAGAGGAATGGTGGCTGGGCCGAAAATGCTTTCTGAAGCCCATAAGCTGTCAAACCAACAAAGAATGGCATTGCTGGTGGTTCCTCTTTAGTGCTCGGGCAGCTACTCAAGTTAATGCCCTCTCTCGTTTTAAACCGAGATTAATTGAAACTAGTTTGGATTAAGGAGAAACACAGAGCAGCTGCTATGGAAGACAATGACCAGGGGGAATCAACTCGTCGAGTGGATGTAGCTTCGGTCTTCAGGGAGAACGTATCCCTAAGTTTGAGGCCAGTGTAAGATCCCTAAAGCCCTCTTGATTGTAAGAAGTATAAACTCAGAAAATATATCTATTGGATATTGAAGGAAGTTAAAACAAGTAATATGTTGTGAGCGAATGATTTGAAGTAAGGACTAAATCATAAAAAGGATTAACTTCGAGAAATTTATAAAAGTTCAACTTTAAGAGTTGAAATGTGAAAATCTGAAATTTTAATATATTAATTGTTATTTATGGTTTTTTATTTGAAATTTAGAAAAGAAAACATTATGTGATAAGAATTGATGTTATAGGGATTAAATTGTAAATATTTTAAAATCTGGAAATTTAAGAAAAAAATGCCTGACTTATAAAAATCTGGGAATTCTGGGCTATTTTTGCTTTCAAGGACTAAAATCATAATAGGACACTTCTCGTCTTTATTCCAAAAACTGTGGGATCGGAATTTAGTTCTGAATTAAAGCCGATTAGCCTATGTACGGTGCTCTACGAGGTTATCAAGCCTTAGACGTATCATGGTTAAGCTTATCAAGCCTAACCAGGCAAGTTTCATAGCTGGCGGCAGATTGTCGATGACATCTTGATCACTCAAGATGTCTACATGCATCTAAGATGTCCATTGCTTATCATCAAGCGACGATTAAGACAATCATAGCTAAGGTATCCACAACCATTACATTTAAAACGTTTAACCTCGCGAGCACATTGCCTACCAGTAGGAATAGTAGACGAAGATGAAGTAGTGGAAAACTTAGAATTAGATGTACCTTGTGAATTTACCATATGTTTTCCAAAACATTGAGGTTGAGTATTGCGAGTGGACCAAGAGTAAGTCCCAAAGCCCGTGGAATATTTCAAACCCTTAAAAATAGAGGAAGAATTTGAATTTTACGAATTTACCACAGATGCATTTTGATAAGTACTACCTTGTGTTTCAATTGTTCTTCAAATAAGATTTCTTTTTGAAGCAAATCCTGAATATCGACAAAGTCACTACAGGAAAATAGACTTTTAGCGGCGCTTTTTTAGCATTTAGCGGCGCTTCCTAAAACGCCGCAAAAAATGCCGCTATAGGTAATGCCACAAATTTTTGTGGCGTTTATTAAAAAAACGTCGCTAAAAGTCAAGGATTTTAGCGGCGTTTGTGGGAAAAGCGCCGCTAAAAGTCAAGGCTTTTAGCGGCGTTTGTGGGAAAAGCGTCGCTAAAAGTCAAGGATTTTAGTGGCGTTTGTGGGAGAAGCGCCGCTAAAAGTCAAGGCTTTTAGCGACGCTTTTTCTACAAACGCCGCTAATTTTGGCAGATTTGTAATATTTTTTTCACCAATATACAGCCTTTCCTGCATTAAAATCCAACCAAATACAACAAATATAGTATAAAATGCAGCCAAAAACAGCAAATTTAGCATAAAAAAATACAACCAAAAAAATTAATTCTAAATGATACTTCAAATAAATAAAGTATAATTTAAAATATTTTTACAATAATGTTAAACGTGACAAAACTTAAAAACATTATTACAATAAGAAAACTAATGTCTAAGATGGCGGCTTTTGCGATTGCTGAAACATATGCATCATCTGCTGAAGCTGTAGCTGGAGGTCATCGTACTTTTTGCTCTGCTATGCTACCATCGCTCCTGCCTCTGCCTCTCTTGCTGCAGCCGCTGCCTCCCTCTTTGCTGCCTCCGCTCTAAGTTGTTGCTGGAGTTCTTCATATTTTCGTTGAACCTCGGCAATTTGCTCAACCGTGTTCGCTTGCATCTGAGCTATCTGGTCTCTTAACCCTCTGAACTTCAGCTTGAGCTTGACTTCCGGAAGGCATGTATTGCTGAGAGCCGGATCCAAAATATTGGGTCGGGGTAACACCAGATCCTTGAAATCAAACCCGACCGTACCTTTCAGGACCCAAAACTTCAGTGATAATTCTGTTATCAATGTTCTCAAGATTAACAGAACTATCACTCGTAGCAATCGCTTCATATTCCGCCTTCTTCTCCTTTAGTTTCTCCTAAAAAATCAATTAAAGAGTTAGAAACTAAATATATAATAAAAAGGAATGCAACAAAACTTAACATTATTTAAAACTACTAATGATGAATTGAATTAAACAATTATAATTAAAGATTATAAATATTTAGAATAAATCAAATATTATTAAGTAAATATACCATAATTTCTCCAGCTTCGGATGTCATAGGAGATCCATATTTCTTCCTATGCGTAATCTCAAAAAGCTGAAGGCGTCCAATTTTTTGTCCGGATTTGACTTCCTACAATATAGTAGTAAAAATATTAATTAATAATAGAAAGTTATTAATATTTGAAAGAATTAATAAATTCATAATACATTGGCCTCAGCTACAGAAGCAAAACTTCTCGACCCTGCCGTGTGCGTGAATTTTTGTTTTTGTCTGCTGCTTGTTCCAACTCGCTCACGGTCCTACATAATAAAATTATTATTACGTATATAGTAAACACTATATATAACAGTTTGGAAATACGCAATACCTCTCCTTTCTTTGAATTCCAAAATCTAACCGCATCTTCCCATTGATACCTCAGCATTCCTGGCGGAACATTTCTCAATTTTTCCTCGAGGCTTATGTCTTTCTTAAAATATTGTTTCTTTAAAGTGCTTTTATTGTCTCTCCATCTTTTACCTAATGCCTTCTTGATATAATCATCAGAGACTTCTAAAGCAAATCTCTCCTAAAAAAACATAAGTTTAGAATGTAAATATAAATGAAACTTAAACCAAAGTATTATAAATTGCATTCACATTTTGTTACCTTAATATTAGCGAGAGCCTGATTTTTGTTGCTATCAGGCATGTGATGCCATGATTCGTAGTTGATGGGCAACATATTTGCATTTCATGCTAAAATGCCCAAATAGCCTGCTAAAAGTCGAGCTTCAGATCCAACAGGCTGACCATGAGTATTTCTACTTACTTTAACACGCTCGACAGGATCTAAGTCGTATAAATCTCTAAGTAGCGTACGTCCTCGAACACTGCGCGTCTCACCACTTTCAGCTGAAAAATGATATACTATTATTATATTAAAATTGACAAATAATTCAATAATAAAAGTCAACACATGTAAAATAAACATAACATTACTTTGAAATTCTTCAGGCTCATCAAGTGTCTCCGGCACATTCGAAGATCCAACAACTGTCTGCTGTTCACTATTTCCTTCTTCCGAATTTGGAGTATTCTGGACAATACTTAAATCTCGTAATCTTCTTCTACGCATTTTTCCTGCAATACACATAAAATAGTTAAAGCTTTAGTAACAAATTACAACAATAGTAGTACATATAAAATAGTTAAATTATATAACATGACAAAGATTAAAATTATAATATTACATATAATTAAAAAATTGTAAAATCTTACTACATCATTATTCGTAAATATCTTCATCCACATCATGTCGAACCCATTGATGTTGTGTATTAGTACTAGGGATATTTTCATCTAAGTTTTGTTTTGGAAAAGGTAATGTTTCTGATCTTTCGACGATGTCATCTCTACTTCCATTACCCATTTCAAACAAGTCTCTAAGGGTGTTCTGGAGTACAACATACCAACCCTCATCAGTTGGATCTTTCGAATAAAAAACTTGTTTCACTTGAGAGGAAAATACATATGGCTCGTCCATCAATTGTTGTCCAGTGTGAATCAAGCGAGAGAAATTCAACATTGTAAAACCAAATTGATCTTCTTTAATTCCTCGAGCAGTATTAACATCAGCCCAATCACACCGAAATAAGACAACTTTCCATCTGCCATAGTAATCCAACTCAATAATGTCTGTAAGAAGTCCGTAATACTCCACATTACCCTCAACCGGATTACTGCCTCTAGCACTAGCATAACTTGTAATTGAAGAATTAACAACAACTCCACAATTTTGAGTTCTCCTCATTCTCTCACGATACTTTGTATGAAATCTGTATCCATTGATGAGGAAGGCACTATATCTTTTTATTATTCTGTTCGGACCTTGGGAAAGCCATTTAACTTCGTCATGGACGTCCTTTCCACTCCAAACCTATTGAATCGAAAGTAAATTGAATAATTAACTAAATTTCGGGATTATATGTAACTTATTAACTTTAGTTACATACCGTTTGACTTAACCATTCATGAAAAGATTCTGTGAATAACTTATTAATCTCTCGATGTTGCAATCTTCGAGAGTGTGCACGAGATCTCAAAATTTGTTTGTACTCACTATGTTAAAAAAAGTGTAATTGGTTAGAAGATAAACAAATCAAAACGACGAATATGTGAGGAAATTTTAGAACTTACTTGCGTAACGGTTCAACTAAATCGTGGTGAAAAAGTACATATCGATGTGCTTGTATCCACGATATATCATGTAATTCTGCAATTTCAACTTTGCCGATTGGTTCTTCATAACTTTGGAATAAATAAGTTTCGGCCAAGTTACGATCATTGAGCCCAACATTTCTATTTGGTCTATTCAATCGTGTTTCAACGTCTTCTAAATATCTAGAACAGAATGTCATGCACTCTTCTGCCAAGTAGCCTTCAGCAATTGATCCTTCTGGATAACGCTTATTGCGACAATAAGATTTCAATTTGCTTAGGAACCTAAACACAATAAACAATATTTATCAAAAGTTGTAACTAAATGTATAGACGCGATTAAATAAACACTTGACAAATAATTAGCACCTTTCTATTGGATACATCCATCGATAAAAAACCGGTCCACCAAGTATTGCTTCGTGAGGGAGATAGATTATCAAGTGCACCATAATAGTGAAGAAGGAAGGTGGAAAGATCTTCTCCAAATTGCATAAAGTCAAAGCAGCTCGATCCTGTACTTTCTTAAGTTCTTCAACATCCAAAACTTTGCCACAAATAGCTTTCATTATATTGGATAGTTCAATTATACAGGACGTCACATTTTTTGACATACAGCACTGTGAAGCAACTGGGAGTAAATCTTGCATCAAAATGTGGTAATCATGTGATTTTAATGAATATAATCTTCGATCTTTAAGATTCACACATCGAGATGTATTTGACGCATACGCATCTGGGACCTTTATATCCTTCAACACCATACAAACACCTCTTTCTCTTCCTTTGACATTGAAAAAATAGAAGGCGGCAACCGATATTTCCCATTTGGAAGTACTTGAGGATGAAGATCACGCCGAATTCTCATGTCAACTAAATCAAGTCAACTTTGAAGATTGTCTTTTAATTTTCCATCGACATTCAAAATTGTCCCAACTATGTTCTCGCAGACATTCTTCTCAATATGCATGACATCAAGATTGTGGCGTAAAATAATTTGCTCCCAATAAGGCAACTCAAAAAAAATACTTCTTTTTTTCCACAAGTTTGCCTCATTAGGATCATCCTCTTCGTCAGATTCATCATCGGATTCATCCCTCGATTTTCGCTTTGATTGCGTGTTAGGTGGTTGATTCATCTTTCCATAACTGAAGTTGATATCTTTTAACATAAACAAGATTTCAGATCCAATGGTCTGCTGAGGAGCTCCTCTGTACTCTTCAGTACCGTCAAATAGAGTCCTCAGAAATCTAAATTTATGATTTCTATCTAACCACCGACGATGGCCCATGTAAGAGAACTTCTTCCCATTGTACAACCACTTCGAACAAGTTTGCGCAGCACAACAAGGACAAGCATAACGTCATTTAGTACTCCAACCCGATAAATTAGCATAAGCCGGGAAATCATTAATTGTCCACAATAAAGCTGCACGTAAATAAAAGTTCTCTTTTCTTAATACATCATATGTCTCAACACTCGACCATAATTGTTTTAACTCTTCAATAAGTGGCTGCAAATAGATGTCAATATCATTTCCGGGACCTTTCTCTCCAAGAATAATCATTGATAAAATAAACAAAGATTGCTTCATGCAAATCCATGGAGGCAAATTGTAAGGAACAAGCACCACAGGCCAAGTACTGTACGAAGTACTCATGATTTTAAATGGATTAAAGCCGTCAGCTGCTAGCCCAAGCCTCACATTTCGAGGATCGCTTGCAAAGCTTGAAAATTTCATGTCAAACGATTTCCAAGCTAAAGAATCCACAGGATGTCTTAATAATCCATCATTAGTCCGTTGATCATTATGCCACCTTATAGATTCGGCCGTCTTTAATGACATGAAAAGCCTTTGAAGTCTTGGTATTAGGGGAAAGTATCGCAAAACCTTGACTGGCTTCTTTCTTAACTGTGCCCCACCTTCATCGGCATTCACATCTTTTGTATTCCCATTCATCCAACGAGACTTGCCGCAAACATTACAACACTGTTGGTTCTTCTGATCACCCCAGTACAACATGCAGTCATTTGGACAACTATGAATTTTATCGTACCTAAGGCCCAAATCTTTTATTAGTCTCTTCATATCTTGACAAGATTGGGGGATTTTTGCAAAATGAAACATCTCTCTTAGAAACTCTAGCAGCATTGTAAAAGAATTTCCAGTCCACCCTCCCAAACATTTTAAGTGAAATAAACGAATACGGAAGGACAATTTCGAATATTTTGATCCCTCGTAAAGTTCTTCGTTCATTTCATTAAGTAAATTGAAGAACTTCGCCACTTCTTCATTTGGCTCCTCTTAAGGTGCACTTGTTCCCGTTTCGCCAAAAACATTTCCACCAATATTACAATCATCGGATGCAATTAAGGCAGGTGCAAACGATTGGTCACCATGACTGTGCATATTAAATGCATCTCGCAACATACCTTCCATGTCATCTTGTCTAACATACTGATGGTAATCAATATCAAGATAAGTCGGATTAATCGTTGAAGAAGTTCCACTAGATGTACACTCTCCATGGAAAATCCATTTTTATACCCCCGAATAAAGCCATCAACAATTAGATGTTCGTAGACAACTTCACGAGTATGCCAATTGATGTTGCCACACTTCTTACACGGGCAAAGAATCATATTCTCTTGGCTTGCATTTTGAAATGCAAAATTCAGAAAAGTTTGTACTCCATTTCGATAGGTGTTGCTTACCCTTGACAATTTCATCCAACTCCTATCCATTTTGTAGTTCTTGACTTCTAAAGTTGACAATAAATTACACAAGTAAGTTGTTTATTATGTAAGTCTTGATATGATATATTTTTATGTTTTATGTAAGTTATGTAGATTATGTAAGTTATGAAATTTGAACTTTAAACTATATGTTTTTAAGGAAATTATTAGATTACACTACATGTATTAGTTAAGTTATGTAAGTTGTTATGTACGTTATGTGAGATATGTAAACTATGTAAGTTATGTGAGTTATGTAAGTTGTTATGTAAATTATGTAAGTTATATGAGTTATGTAAGTTATGTAATTTCTTTAAGTAATGATCAATATTAATACTATTTTGATAAAAATTAGTTATAACTTTTAAAGACATTTAAAATTATTAAATATTAAAATCAAACATTATTAATATAAAAAAATAGTAATTTGAATATAGTAATTTTTTAAGATTCATCATACGTGGCGTTGTTACACCTAGGGAGGATCCATTATATCTTACAGCTCGATATAAGGCAACCCGTCAGGTTTCCAGCCTATATACTTTGAATCTTTAAAATATTTAAAATAAGGTTGGAGAGAAGGTCAGATATTGTTGTAATTTTAATGGACAAGCAAGCTACATGGTAATAAATATTCAATAGTAAATGAGCTCGATAGAAATTTTTTCAAGTATTTTTGAATTTTTTAAGATTCATCATACGTGGCGTTGTTACACCTAGGGAGGATCCATTATATCTTACAGCTCGATATAAGGCAACCCGTTAGGTTTCCAGCCTATATACTTTGAATCTTTAAAATATTTAAAATCTGATGGAGCAAAACAGGTATCAAAAAATAAAAAAAAAATTTAAAGCTTTGGTCATTGTTTTAAAAAATTTAGAGTCGACTTCTATAAAATTTAAATTGTAAAAGTGAACGAGGAGAGAATCTCTTCTTTAGTGCAGCAATCAGCATAAAAAGCCACTGTGAATGGCAACATAGATGGTTATTGAGTATGGCAACATAAAAAATGCTTCTAAATAGTATAAGGAGTAGCTGCTGCTGCATTAAGATTTTTAATCCTTCAGATTTGGTAGGTTCATGCCATCATTGTCAAACGCAATGAAGTTACAAGAACTAAGATTAGAACCTTGGATGCCACTTTTTAATGAGAGTTACATGGTTCAACTAATTTGATGAATCAAGTCTTAAACTTTCTAAAACCTCATGTTAAAGGTGAATGCATGATTCAGTTTCTAGAGATGTTGAATCTTTCATCATAAACATTAAAAACATAAAAGGAAAAATATGTTGAAAGAAACATAAATGTTAGGGAAGACAATGTTTACCTTGATTGAATTTGGAATGTTTTCTTGAGGGTTTATTTGGAGATGCTTGGGATTGATCTCTAATAATGTCGAGAGACTTCCCTACTCATTGCATTTGAAGAATAGAAGTCTGTTTTTGGTCAACAAAACAATCAAAATAAACAACATTTAATGATTGGTATAATATTAATTATATTTGCTAATAACATGTGGGAATAAACAAATAAAATAATAATAAAAATTACTAAAAGGCATGTTAAGTAATTCCTTAAGGAAAAGGCAACTGAAGACAAACCAACTAATTTTGAAGACAAACCAAATCTAGAAAAAAAAAACGCATATTAAAATTTTAACGCAAAATCTCTTAATTTTTAACATTTGAACATTGTTATTTTGACTATAATCTTATTTGTTTTTGTATGAAGTATTTATAAGTACATTTGTTGTAAATGGTTTTTTTCATCAGCATCACAACATAGATGTATAATAGGATAAATGCATAATCAAATTTACGTTATTTGATTTTCATTTTTAAAATATCTTTGTTAAGGAAAAAATAGTAGGAACTAGCATTGGATAAATAGTTGCTCTTCAAAAAAAAACATAAATGATCTACTTTAGAGAAACAATGAGGTTCTGAGAGTTTAGACCTTGCTCGTTGCTGGTAAATGTTAATAGCCTTCACTTCAATGTAGCCCCTCAGATTTTTTTGTAGAAACACCAACTGATCAACAGCAGCTAGATGCAACCTTTCAGTAATAGGGTGTAAGAGTTTCAAATCATCAGAACAAGTCCTGCCTGAAATCAATGACATCAGTAACAATCATAATAGCAAAAATAGAACACCATGTACTCTTCCCTATGTTTAAAAATTTCCTTTTGACCACGATGCTAAGTATCATCATGTAGAACCCCAATGGCAGTCACCCAAAGCATTTACTAATAGCTAAAGAGGACTCAGTTGCATATCTCTACTTATTTTAATGCTGTTAAGCCTTTTACCTAATAGCAATGAGATTTTTCAAGCTAATTTTTCTCCAAGGAAGTGACTCAAAGCCTTCAACAACAGCTAAAGGGAACTAGTTTAATATGATGAAATGTAAAAATTTAAGTCAATACCTAGTTCATAATATTATGATAGTAACCAAATTATTATAATAAAGAAGCAGGTAAAGCATGCAGAAATTTCTACCATAGTTTGCCAACCATTGAGAAAGGCAAGAAAAATTAGGGTAAACTACTCATTAATCACTCTAAACATTGACCGTAAAATTAGGGTAAACTACTCATTAATCACTCTAAATAGAGATCATTCTTATTTTGGTCACCCAAAGACAATATGTGAAAATGCATCATTAGTTTTTCCTATTACCATTTAACCGTGGAATGACCAATTTGATCAATTTCTTTTCAAGAGTGATCAAATTAACCAATAAACAATTTGAAATAACAAAAAAGGGAACAACCACTACTTAGAGTGACTAATGGGGCAGTTGACCCTAAATTATTTGATAAAATTAACGGGAAAAAATTACCTTTGGAGTTTGGCATAAATATACATTTCAAAGAGTTGAGAATTAGAAATAATCCACAAAGAAAACGCATAAAACAGGGACTTTCCACAGAATTTGACCAAAAAAATTAACACTCAAAAACTAGAAGAGGTTTTACAATGATCAGTTTGATTATTAGTACGCATATAATAATTGTACTACTATCTTTAGCATGCAAATGTTTGAAACATCGACAGCTTCAAGTTAAATAATTGAGCATGGAGTAAATTTTGAGCAAGAGAAAAACAAGTACAGATTGAGAGACAAAAGAGGGAGCATATATAAACTGGAATCATGCCCATGTTGGAAGAAAACAAGCGGCCTATAAGCTCACATGGCATCTAAAACAACAAACATTGACTCTAAAACAAATTAACCAGCTTTATTTACTAAAACAAATTTAACTCACCTACGAGCTTCATGTGCTTTACTAGTTAAAGCTGGATGCATAAAAGTAGAATGAGAAAGCACCCATAACTTGTGATCAAATTCAGACATCTTCAGAACTATGGGTATTATTATTGGTTTAGGGCCAGATTTTTCTTTTCTAGCAATACTTCCATTTACGTCTGGTACCTTAACAGTTTCACCTGCATGCACATAAACACTGTTAATAAATAAACTGTCCTATTGCACCTTCACATAGCCTCTAAAACCGACACATACACAATGCTTAAAATGGAGTGAGATGCTATACCAAATAAAAATCATTTACAGCAGAAATCCACCTTTACTTGTCAGAAGCAGTTTCTAGAGAAATGCACATAATATGAATGATTTACGTATGTAGTCGAAGTTTAATACTATATGTGCTCCACTGCTAATAGTTAGCCTTCATAGTAAACCTTTTATTTCATGGGATTTGCATTATACTTTGAGGAAAAGAAGGAAAAGCAAGACTTTTTTTGAGAACCGAGAAGAAAATGGGTGAAACAGATGAGTGAGGGTTTCGGCTTACCAATTGGTTGGGAAAGAGGAGTGCGAAGGTGACGCAGCAGATAGTCGAGTCGACGGCGATACAACAGTTGGTCGGGTCCGGCGATGGAGAAATGGTTTAAGGATCGAATTGCTGAAATTTGAGGGTTAGGGGGAAAATTTTAGGGGAAAGTTTTAGGGGAAAAACACTTAAGGTTTTTCATGTGTAATTTTAGGGATAAAAGGTGGGAAAAAACGATGCCGTTTAGTTAGAAAACTGAATACCGTTTGTGGCGTTTCAACAAAGCGCCACTAAAAACAAAGTAAACGGCGACTTTTTTCTCACGAATTACACATATTTGTGACGTTTTTGAAACAAACGCCGGTAATGAATAGCTTATTGCGGCGTTTTGGGACAAACGCCACTAACAACAATGATAAAACATCGTCGGTTTGCTAACCATTTATCATGTTTTGCGTCGTTTTTAGTAAACGCCACTAATAACAAGAGCAACACGCCGCCGTTTTATGAAAACATAACACATATTTGCGGCGTTTTCTACTAAAACACCGGTAATAAGTACCCTATTGCGGCGCTTTATAAAAACCGCCACTAATGCCTTAAAATTTTTGATTTATTTAATATATAATTTAAAAATAATATAAATTAAAAAAATCAACTATATACCTTAAAAACTTTAAAATTATTTTAAATAATAGTATTTTAATTTTTTCCTTTTAAATAAATAATTTTTTCAAATTTAAATATTATTTAAAAGAATTAGATAAAATTTGAAATATTGAAAATTATTTAAAATTTGAAATCTTGAAATTTATTCTAAATTTGAAATCTTTAAAATTTTAAATTATTTAATATATAAGTTAAAAAATATCATATACCCAAAAAAAACTTTAAATTTATTTTAAACAATAAAATTTCAAAATTTTCACACTAATTAATTAATTACCTTAAACCCCTAACCCCGATCCATTTAATCCTATAACCCTTAAATCCTAAACACCTATCCATTTAAGCTCTAAACTGATACCCGATAACCCCTATCCCATACCCTTTAAACCCCAAACCATAAATACCTAAACTGTATATAAAACCCTAAACCCTAATCCACTAACCCCTAAACCCTAAACCTTAAACCCCAACCATTAAATCATAAACCAAAATCTATAAACCTTAAAACATTAACTCATAAACCATAATCCCCTTTTCGGCCATGTCCCCTTAACCATTAATTAAACCCCTTAACCCCTAACCCATATCCCTTTAACCATTAAACCCATAACCCATGACCCTTAATCCTTAAACCCATCATCCATAACCCTTAACCTTTACCCACTAATCCCTAAACTTTAAACCACAACCCCAAAACCCATAATCCCTAAACACATCTATAATCTTATCTAAACCTTAACCAAAATATTAGCTCCTAAACCATAAACATTAAAGTATAGTAATGATAATTAATTCAATATTTTAAAATTAATATTATGTCTTTTACGATCATATAAGAATTTTTTTAATATATATTTTGACAAACAATCAGTCATATACCCAAAAAGCTTTAAAATTATTTTAAATAATAGTATTTTAATTTTTCATTTTTAACATATATTTTTTTATTTTCAAATTTTCAAATTTTTTTCTACATGTCATTAGTTTTTTCTGAAGAATTTAAATATTCAATTGAAAATAAATTGTATTTTAATCAATATAAATATAAATAAACCATTTAAATAATAAATATATACATAAAATACTTTTTGCGGCGTTTTTATAAGAAACGCCGCTAATACTAGACCTATAGCAGCATTTTTTTAAAAACGCGGCTAATGTCACTAAGGTTTAAAACAAAACGACAGCGTCTTGCTGTTTTTTTTGCGGCGTTTTAGGAAAACGCCGCTAATACTCAACCTTTAGTGGCGTTTTTTGAAAACGCCGCTAATGAAACTAAGGGCCGAAAGGAAACGACTGCGTTTTGCTGAAATTATTAGCGGCGTTTCTAAACAAACGCCACTATAGATAGGACATTTGCGGCGTTTTTTATAAAAGCGCCGCTAATGCTCGATCTATAGCGGCGCTTTTAGAAAAACGCCGCTAAAAACGCCGCAAAAAAGTGTGTTCTGTACTTCAAGTAAGTGCTGGATATTCTAATTTAACCCAATTTAAATTTGTACCATAGAAACATCCTCATCCTCATGTAAGTTAAGCACGAATATCAATAATATTTCCATCCCTTTAAAATATTCATCAATATATTTCGTACCTTGTGTGAGACGTTGAGGTTTCTTATGATTCTAATGATGGTAGACAGAAGGCACAAATTGTTTTGTCATGACATGTTTCATCTAATCCCATGTGTTGATCAAACATTCAAGGTTTTGACACTGGTTCACTGAAAGTTGAGTCCACCAATTTAGGGCATAATTGATGAATTCAGGTGCTGCTAAGTGTACTTTCTCATCATCTAGACAGTGATAATAAGCAAGCATCAATTGAACTCCTCGTTCCCACTTGTAGTAAGCATCCGGATCTTGTTTACCTTAAAAAGAAAGAATAGAAATATTCGGTTTTACCAAAGGAGACTATAAATTACGAGCATTTGTAATCTTATCATCAAAAGTATTAGTACGAGTGTTACGACCACAACGAGGAGCAATTTCAGTATTATGATTTGAATGAGATGAATTATGCTGTTGATGAGAAAGAACACGAAATTGTTCATTCATACTGCATTGCATAGGACACATCCCAAGTGTAAGATTGTCAATTTAAGTATCGGTATTTAAAAATTTCCATTCAAGCTCATCTTTCAATTCATTCAGATCATTTGTATTTTTAATGCACATACTAGCCACGTCTTTCAAGGTAAGTGGTGACTTTTCTTTTCTACTTTCTCATAATAACAGTTACGTGTATTGCCAACCATTGTGATAAACACTACACCAAAACAGATTTTTAGCGGCGTTTTTTAATACCTTTAGCGGCGCTTTTTAGCGCCGCTAAAAGTATTTGCGGCATTTTTGAAAGCGCTGCAAAAAATGCCACTGTTGTGATCGCCGCAAACTTTTGCGGCGTTTTTAGAAATAAACGCCGCTATAGATCAGGATCTTTAGCGGCGCTTTTCTAACAAACGCCGCTATAGCTTGGGATCTTTAGCGGCGCTTTTCTAACAAACGCCACTATAGCTCAAGACCTTTAGCGACGCTTTTACCACAAACGCCACTATAGATCAAAGACCTTTAGCGACGCTTTGATTACAAACGCCGCTAAAAACACCATTCTTTGGCAGCGTTTATGAAAAAACGCCACTAACTTTTAAAAAACATTTAGAAATATTAAATATTAAAATAAAACATTATTAATATAAAAAATTAATTAGTATTAAATATATACTTTTAGTTAAAAAGATAGTATTTAATCATATAATAAATTATTTTTTTAGTCAAAATATTGAAAAATTATGTTAATATTTAAATAGCAAAATTACAAGTTCAAATAGTGCAACTAATTGATTGCAAAAAAAAAATGCACAAGTTCAAAATGTAAAATTTATAGACTAAAATGGAAATTCAAAAACCCTTTGAAATTAAACTGAAATGGATCATCTTCATCTTCATCTTCATCATCTTCTTCTTCACTTTCAACTCTGTGACCATCTTCTTCTCTGCTGCCTATGTGATTCAATGCTCTCCTTTCATCATCTTCATCGTCATTATAAGGCACAGTGACTCTTCAGGAGGTGAAGATGGTGAATCCACAACCCTCTGCCGTTTTAAGTCCCGTTTTACGTCTACACTATCACCAAGTTTCCTTTTTGCTTTCATCTTCTTTCCCCCTCCTTCACTCTCACAATTTTTGCTGTTATACCACAGTAGCATTCATCAATTAAACTAAATTCCCATGAGATCTACTACAATCGTTCACCTAAAATAAATGATAAAAAAAAAGAACTATACTTTTGGATGCTGAGAAAAAAAGCAGAAAAATTCATAGCTAACTATTTAGGGTTTTTATTGAGTACCAGATAAAACATAGCAGCATAGCAAGTCAAAGTTGGTAGGGATTTTCCCAACCAAGAATATGGAATCACACTACACTAGAAGAAAATAACATGCCTCGTTGCTTATTTCGGTTCCACAGTCATGATCATAAGTATAATTATAATAAAATAGGTTTTGAGTCCTGAAGTATTGACTGACCTGTTGGGGTCTTATTATCTTTGTATCGGGATCATCTAGAGACTCGTGCCAGTGTGCCAAGTACCCAGCCATTCGAGGGATTGCAAATAACACAGTGAAGAACTCTGGTGGAAATCCCATGGCCCTATTGAATAAAACCTCAATTGTCACTGGTCTAACATCTAAAATATATCTTATACATTCGTCTAGTTTCTCAAAGTGAGCAGTGAAATTAATCTTATCTTACCGATATATTAACCCAAAATAGAAATCAACATTTGGATAAAGCTTCCTCTTAATAAAATATTCGTCAGATAATGCGGCCTTCTCCAAACTAATAGCTACCTGCAAAAGGGGAAAATGATAGACGGCAAGAGAAAAGCATATTAAAACATTTACAGTAAACAAAGAAATCATGGACAAAATTAGAATGTCACTTATACAAACTACAAAGTACTAATGAATCCCTGTTTAGAAAACATAATACTATTTACGGAATTTGCCACCAAATATGAAGCCAACATGACTGGACTCTCAGTCTATGCGTTATTATACCTTGATCAGCTTACATACCATGAAACATTCAAGTTCAATCATGAAGAACTTAAAACAGATTAGGTGTGGGAAAAGGTTAGTGGGAAAAGGTTAGTTGCTTTATGTAAAAGAAAATAATCCGGAGGGTTGTCGACAAACACCTCAATAAGTGGATCCCGACCAACAATAGAAAAAATTAAGTACAAAGGAGATTAGATAAATTTTCAAACAAAATATCAGCGACTAAAATATACTATACATTTCTTTTATTTTTTTAAAGAAATTAGAAGAGTTTAACAATAAAATTATGAAAAACCACAAGCCACTGTCACTACTGCTGGGACATTCAAACTGACATAAATTAAAACCAAACTCCGATCAAGAAATGAGTATATAGAAAACAATAGAAGATTCTTCAAATATGAAAAAAAATTAAAATCAAAATAAAGAGGAAAAAATACTAAAAAAACAAAATAAAATATCAAAGAAAATGAAGCGAAGAAAATTTTCATAAAGAAAATAAATATGACCACCTTCTGTGCAATTCAGTGCAATTGTTGACAAGCCCATTGAGTTCTTAGTACCCTTAGCAAGAGATTCCAAAGAAGCACCAGCCTGCAAAAGGGTACAAAGAAATAGACTGAAACAGGGTTCAATAAAGTAGAAACACAATTCATAGGACGAATAGAAACACTTTGGAAGATAAAGTTGATTAATTATTTTTTCAATTTTTTTATTATAAAGATTAATATTTTCATTTGGATATATGAATGTCTATGAATATATTCAGAATATATGCTTAGGGGCAAACAATGGCCTTACACCTTTCGTTAAATGGAATAATATCAATTTTAATCTCTCAATTTCGTTAAATTTTGTTAAAATTTTACTTTTAACCCCCCAAAATTTTAAAATTACTTCAAGCAATGCATAAAAAAATATCATAATTTTTTTTCAAAAAACAAAGGATGAAAATGAACTAAAATATAATGAAAAAACCTCAATTTTTTTTAAAAAAATTCTCAAAAATAATTAAAATCCGATGATTGAACTGATTGAACTAGCTGTTACCTTATTTATAACTAAGTAAAAAAAACATGAACAAAATTTCGGATTACACCAACTAAATTTCTTTCATCAATGCTTAATAAACCTCATATACTCGGACATGTAATTATAGTATGTTTACTATATACATAAAGAATGAGTAAAAATATATGATCAAAAGCAAATATTTTTTTGATAAAGAAATTCAAATTTGAACCCGCAATTGCAGCAGTAAACTATGCATGTTATCCAGTTTCTGTTTAAGTTCTTTAATGTTAGTAAGGTTCACCAGGGAAGACTCAGAATTAGATGATTCAGTGATGAGAGCGGCACATTTTTCAAGCTTGAGCAACCACAAGATTCCAGCAGTTAACCTACCAATTGAATCAACTTCGGATTTGCATAAGAAAGCAAGGTGTTGAAGTTCGTCCTTGGTTAAAACAGCCTCAATCTATAGAAGTGAATGAAACCTTTATTTAAGAGTGTGATTGGAGATTACTACCTATGTAATCAAGTTCTTTTAAAAGTAAGATTGAATTTACCTGTTGTTTGACTGAGAGTTTAAAGTTCTCCATCATCCAGTTGATGGTTTCGTTGTCAACTTTATCTTCCAATATCTTCATACGAACTTCAAGATTCATTCTTCCAAATATTCAGACACTTTATTTGAAGCCATTTACAGGTAAAGGATCTTTAAGGATGCTGCTCCTCTTGATATTCATGCTAAATGCACAATTTGGATCCCATTTTCCTGTTGATATTCATGCACTCTTTGCAAATAAGGGCACTACCAGACCAACCAGAGTAATGCCATTTCATGTTCTAGAAAAGCTACTTGCATCCATGAATAGAAACACTTTGGCACAGCGCAAACCATGTTTATTAGTAATATTTCTACATCGCATTCTCACAAGCAATCTATCTATTGACAAATTTTGGCATTATGCAATAGAATTCCTCTGAAACAACAACAACATGAGGATAATCTTATGAATATCCTAACTTTATAAACATAATGCAAGAATCGTATAATTTTTTTTAACACAACCAACTTATATTGCAATGAATCCACGTTTTAACACAATAAACCCAGAATTTGAAGACTAGAACAGTGGCAGTGCCATACATCCAAAAGACTAAAAAGGACACGTAAATAAGCTCAGCAACTCTAATAAATAAAACAAGGAAATAGAACGGGCGAGAAATTTAAAAGAAAAAAATGCATTATTTTCTAGCTACTAGAAAAACAAAGAAGACTTCAAGTTGACAGCAAATACGAACAGAAAAAAAGTCGAATTGAGACCACAAGTAAAACCAATTCCTGAAACAAGTATGAAAAAGACCCAATCTTTATTTTATTCCTTTTCTTAAAAACCAATGAAGGAGAAAAGAAAAGGCAAGTACCTCAATAGCGTTCTTCAAAAGAAGGTCATCTTCAGGTATCCAAGTGGAAAGGGCTGGCGCCAAAGCCCCCATCTATTTTGGAACACAACTAAGCAAGAAGGAGCCACCTTTCAACCCCTTCCCCCTTTTCTTTATATTCGTTTTACAACTTTGTCTTCCCACGATTTGTGTCTGGCGAAGCGTCGGTTTGGGTCTCTCTAAGTGTGTGAACCATGAAAATGAAAAACAAAAGAACAAAAAAGAGTGTGTGGGAGGGAATTTTAAGAGGAAACCTAGAACTAAAAACTGAAACCAGAGGACAGTAGAATAGAATAGCTAACCTGGAACAGTAGAAGTCTGCATTTTGTAAAGTTAGGGGTTTCAGGGGGAAATTAGGGATTTCGAAAATTTGGGAATAATATGGCGCGATTCTTTTAAAAGTATTTGTGGCGTTTTACAAAAAACGCCACAAAAAATCATAGTTTTTAATACATAGTTTTTCGAACTTTGCGGCGTTTATATAATAGCGCCACTAATGCTCATAAAAAACAACACCGTTTTGTTTAAACAAAAAAAAACAATGAAATTTTGCGACGCTTTTAGCGTAGCGCCGCTAATGATGACCTTTAGTGGCGTTTTTCTCCTAGCGACGCGAAATCCATTAAATTCGTAGCCAAAAACTACACAGTTTTGTCTATATTATTAAGAATTTTTTTGCGGCATTTTGGACAAAAACGCCACTAATAAATGAAATTCTTTATTGAAACGGCGCCGTTTTGGAAAATTTTAATACATAGGTTTTTTTAAGTTATATTTATAAAAATTAGATAAATTTAAAAATTTTAGTTTTTTAAGTAATATTTATAAAAATTAGATAAAATTAAAAGTTTAGTGTTTTTATTTCATTATTATTTTTGTATTTTAATTTTATTTCTTATAAATTGGCCCTCTCCAAATTTAATAATTATACTTACATTATCCGTAGCAATCTATTACTTTTTTAAACTTATTTATTAATTCGATTTATGGTAATATTTAATATATCAAATGGTTTAGATTCAATTTTTTTAAATATAAAAACATTAATTAATTGTATAAAATTCCAAATCTCAAGTAAACCTTAACCTTATTAAACCCTAAATGAACCATTGAAATGATATAAATATTTAAGTCTATCTATTATATACATCTCTTTCAAGGCATAATTTAAACCCTAAATTATACATCTTTTACAATTACATAATAACATATTTAAAATATAAATAAAAATCTAAACCCAAAACCCTAACCCGACCCCTAAAACTCTAAACCCTAAATCCCTAACTCTTAACCACTAACGTCTAACCCCTAAACTCTTAACCCCTAAACCTTAAATCTCGACCAACGTCCCTTAATTAAACCATAATACCTAATCCATAATCCCTAAATCCATATATGTAGTAGTCCCTAAACCTTTAAATATGAACCCCTAAACCGGCCTTAAATATTAAATTTATCATATACTCTAAACTAATTAAAAACCCTAAACAATTTTATTATTATCTTTTACAACTACATAATAACATATTTTAAATATAATAATAATCTAAACCCAAAACCCAAAACCCTAACTTGACCCATGAAACCTTAAGCCCCTAAATCCCTAACTCTTAACCCTTAGCTAACATCTAACTCCTAAACCCCTAACCCCTAAGTCTTAAATCCCAACCCTTAATTAAACCATAATCCCTATTAATCCATAATCCCTAAATCCATAAATACTCCCTAACTAAAACCTTAAAATATGATCTCTTAAACCGACCTTAAATCTTAAATAAAATTATATACCCTAAATTGAAAACCCTAAACTATAGTGATAATTAATTCAATATTTTAAAATTAATAATATCTCTTTTACGATTATATAAGAAATTTTTTATTATATAAATTAAAAAATAATTAGTAATCATGTACCCAAAAAAATTTAAAATTATTTTAACTAATAGTCTTTTAATTTTTCCATGTGTTTTATTTCAAATTATTTCCACGTGTTATTTTTTTCTGAAGATTTTAAATATTTAATTAGAAATAAGTTCAATTTTAAATAATTAATATAAATAATAAATCAATTAAACACCGCTAAATCCCCGAAAGCGCAAAAAAAGGTGTAGTTTTGGCTTAGGTTTTTTGCGGCGCTTTCTAAAAAACGCCGCTAAATCCCCGAAAGCTCACAAAACGGCGTCGTTTTGGATTAGGTTTTTTGCGGCGCTTTCCCAAAAACGCCGCTAAAGCCCTGAGTATTAGCGGCGCTTTCTTAAAAACGCCGCTAAATCCCCGAAAGCTCACGAAAACTGCGTCGTTTTACATTAGGTTTTTTGCGGCGCTATCTTAAAAACGCCGCTAAAGCCGTGAGCATTAGCGGCGCTTCCTTAAAAACGCCGCTAAATCCACAAAGCTCACAAAACTGCATCGTTTTGGATTAGGTTTTTTGCGGCGCTTTCTCAAAAACGCCGCTAAAGCCCTGAGCATTAGCGGCGCTTCCTTAAAAATGCCGCTAAATCCACAAAGCTCACAAAACTGCGTCGTTTTGGATTATGTTTTTTGCGGCGCTTTCTCAAAAACGCCGCTAAAGCCCTGAGCATTAGCGGCGCTTCCTTAAAAACGCCGCTAAATCCACAAAGCTCACAAAACTGCGTTGTTTTGGATTAGGTTTTTTGCGGCGCTTTTTAAAAAACGCCGCTATTGCTTATTGTTAGCGGCGTTTTCCAGGAAGCGTCACTAATGCTCGATCTTTAGCGGCATTTTTTATTCAAACGCCGCTAAAAACGCTGCTAAAAGCCCGTTTTGGTGTAGTGAAAGGTCTAAAATCACAAACACTCAAACAAGCAAACCTCATTGTTAACTTTAAAAAGGGGTTAGCATTTTAAGGATCAAATTAAGAAAAAAAACGAAGTAAGAATCCAAAACTTGTTAATTCTCGAAGTTTCAATTTAGCTCAAAATATATTCAAAATTAAGGAAGGTTATTTGCTAGCAAAATGTATCCTAAGCTCTAAGAAGTCAAGGAAAGCTCAACGCAAAATATATTAAGACACACGAAGGTAGGAAAGTGCAACTTCTTCATTCCTACTAACACAAAAGAAATTCTAGGACTAAGAATCAAATAAAAAAAAATTAGGTTTACTCAAAATCCCAAAAAAACTGCAAAACAACTCGATCTCTTAGTTCTTGATGTTCTTGACGTGCTAAAATCACGAAATTTTGTGGAATGGCTCCAAAATTAAATGAATTTATGATTTGAAAATTTAGGCACTAAATTCCAAACATAAAATATTTTTAATTTTTTTCTTTTTTTTTTTGAATTTTAAAATTGAATTAAGCATGTTCACATCCATGATTCTCAATTTTGAAATCAAGATTTTTAAGAATTGAATTTGTGATTTTCTTTAAACCCAATCTTTTCTCTTTAAAACTTATTAAATTCGTTTGTCATGAACTGTTGTACAATTAAATTTATTTTTATTCGAATTGAGTAATTAGACCTTTAAAGAGATTTAATCCATCACTACGTTGGGCCTTATTGAGCATGCGAATAGATTTTGATGCATGCATCAAAAACTTTATGAAAAATTTTTTAATTTTATATTCAAGATTTTATAAATAAGAATGAATAAAAATTATTGAGAGAGAGAGAGAGAAAGGGAGTTATGGGAGCGTGGATTGTGTTGGGCCGAGGTCGGCGCGCTCTTTCCACTTCACTAATCCTTAAATGCTGGGGTAAAACAAAAAAAAAGAATGAAATCGCCATATTCATTTATTTTTCTCTCTCTTTCACATTATTTATTCTTTTAATTTTTGGAAAAATAACTTTTTGATTTTTTTTCCTGATGTGGGACTGAATCCACCAATCATTATATAAGACACACACATACATTATATCATGATATTATTATATGTTTTTAACAAGTCTAGTACATTTAGCGATTAAGTAGTTGACTGAATGTAAAAATTCATGTTTGTGAGTGTAAAAATTTTATTCTTCAAATATCAAAACATAAAAAGTGGTATGATATATGTAGGTTAAATCATTAATAACTTAATCCATTTCATATATATATATGAATAAAAGGTGATATAAAATTTTCTCTCCATGCCATGCCCATGCATGGCATGAAGCTTGGAAATCCCTATATTCAATAATATATGCGGAGGCACTTTCTTTTCGAGACCAGATAATAATAATAATAAAAGTACAAAGAACCTACCATATAATTCAGTATCAGCAAAACTTTTCTCCGAGGAAAAGCTGAAAGAAATTGCCATCTTAATTCAGACAAAAAGAGAACACTTTCATAATAATAATAATGCTTACGTACCATGGTCTGTTTGCAGATAAAGAGGAACAGAGCGTTTGTCTTCCTTCTTTTGTTGGAGAAACCTAGTCCTGAATTGCCATCATGTTTTCCCACAGCTTTCTTGAGCTTCCATGGTGTGCTAGCAAATGTTTTTTTTTTCTTTCTCCCTTAGGACGGAGTTAGTACTCAAAGAAAGTTCAAGAAAGCTGTGGAAAAGCATGACCAGGACTTCTCCGTGGAAATTGCTTGATAGCCAGATCTCAAATACTTGTGATGTGGGAAGGCTTTTCCATGACCTAAAAACACAGAGTAGTATGATGAAAAGGAAGAAGAATAAGGCAAGACCTTTTGATGGAGCATTGCTATGGTAGCAATGTATAAACTGCATAGAAGCTGCTTTATAGGGAAACAAAAACGGGGAAGAGGACGCTGGCAAGGAGGGGTGGGGGCGTACATTGGGTTTATTTATTTATTTTCACTCTCAAAAATTGGCCAGCTTTAGTACTACTGGTGGGTGCTGAGTGGGGTACAAATGATCAGCCAGATTAGATTACAGATTGTTGAAAGGGAAACAAAATTTAAATCCAAACATTTAAAAATCATTAGACAAACCCTCAAGTTTAAATGGGTTAAAAGATGGAAAAATTCACACACCAATATTTTCTTAAAAAGATCCCCACCCCGTCACATGTAACCATGTGATTTCGATTTCTCTCGCTCTAAAAATTATTGGAAACTAAAGGGTATGGGTTGTTTATGGTCCCCTATCTTTAGAGGAAAAAAAAATCATAATAACAACAATAAGTGATCGCAGATCATATATTGTCAACTTATGTGATCATATATCATTATGAAAAAAGTTGTCAACTTAATAGTTTTGTTTCAACTTCAGCATTTAACTTTTTTAATTTTCTTACTAGTTGTGAGCGAAGGAATTGTATGAAATTGTGATTCTACACAATTTCTATTCCTTTTCAATAAGAGTTTTTCATACTAATTTTTAGCTTTTTTAGTTGGATTATTTAAATTTTTTCAGGAGAAAAAAACTAAAAATCAGGAATAAAAATATAATTTGTCATGCTTCTATTGAAAATAGATAGGGATGACGTGAAATCACAGTTTCATATAATCATTTCTTTTGATTGTAATTTCGTAATCAAATTCACTTACACCATTAAAAAATTCCTTTGAAACTTAAAAACACTAAAAAATTAATTTTATTAACTATAATATCACTTTTTAAATGACACACAATTTCGAGCTTCAACCTTAAAAAACCCACATCAATTGACTAATAAATTTTTTTAATAGTGTTAAATTTATACTAATGAATAACAACAAATTATGCTAAATGGACTAAATTCTCATGTTGAGACCAAAATAAAAATTTTACTAAAATATTTTTACTTTTTTTAATTGTTTTCTTTTTGGGTATAATTATCTCATAAATCATTTGTAGAGTTTTTTAAACTCCAGGTGATGTATATAAAAGGAAGGGCTAGGGCTATCATCACTTTTTATTACATTGTTAATATACGGATAAATTTCAATTCTAATCTCTTTATCTTTTTAGATTATATAAAAATATCAAATTTTAATTTTGACCCCTGCATTATGCTTAAATTTAAAAATTAAATTTTATACTCTAATTTTTTTATGTAATTTGAGACCTCAACGTTTATATTGTCATTAATTAGTCTAAATATTTTATTTTAATTAAAATATTAATGTGAATTTTAAGAATTATTAACACCTTAAAATTCTCTATTAAATTCATGTCCATTACAATGCTCTTTTTTTTTCATTTGGCTACCAAGATTTTTTTTTTTAAAAAGTTGGTACTTGACACCAACAAATTTAACAAAATAATTTTAATGATATTAATAACAGGACCTAAATTCTTAAATTCAAAAAATAAAAAGACTAAATTTTTAAAAATAAAAATATGGAGATTAAATTCTAAATATACAAAATCTCAAAGCAATAATTTTTAAATTTAACTAAAAAATAATTAACCTAACATAGAAACCATATTAATTCAAATAAATGCAACAATATCTTTCTTAAAGACGAAAAATTTGAAAAAATGAGAAAAAAAAAAGATGAGATTTATTTTGAATTCACTGTTTTTTTATTTCTCACACTTTCCTGAATTTTAACTAAAAAAATCTGGAAAAGAAATAATATTAGAAAACTTGGCGAAGGATTAGAAGGTAACATAAAATTATGATTGATGATATATTTGAGAGTGATTTTTAACACCTATATTTTTCTTTATAGATCAGTAAGGAGTATTTAAAATAATTTAAGACCATGTTCTACATATGCCTTCTCTCGTATTCTTAGCATATTCCATAGAATGCATTTAATATCGTAAAAATATTTTTTATTTTATGCTAAGTTTGTTTACATGTAAAATTTTTTAAGTATTTTTTATATTTTTTTTATATTTGTTTCATAGAAAATAGTTTGATCAACGGAAAATAACTTACAGATTAACATAAAATTAGTCATTTTTCCCATAAAATGACTTTCTTGAAAAATATAAGTTATTTTTCGAAAAAGAACTCCTTTATAGATAATTTTATTTTTATATAAAAATTAACTTATATCAAGCTTCATATCATTATATTGATAATAAATTTTATTTTTATTTTTAAAATATTTAAAATATTTAAAATATTAGCATAAAATATTATATTTTTTTAATATTATTAAACATCCATATTTAATTATTTACATTTAGTCATATAATAAATTATTAATATAATTTATTATTTTAAAAATTATTTAATATTTCAATTTTATTTTTACAATAAATTTTAAAATAATGATTTTAAATAATATTCTTCACATATTATTGAAAATATTAAATGTTAATATTTTAATAATAAATATTTTGTAATATAAAGGTTAAAATATATCATAAGTCTATGTACTCTTCACAAAGTTGCAATTTATTCTCTATACTTTTATTTTCAAGAACTTAGTCCCTCTACTTTTTAGATTTGAAAATCAAGTCCAATTATTGATATTGTTAAATTTTTTTGTCAATTTTGTTGATGTCATATTTTTAAATAAAAAAATACTCACTTGGCAGTCATGTAACTAAAAAATGACATTGTAATGAATTTGAATTTAACAAAATATTTTTAATATATGCAAAAACAATGTAAAATATAAATTTATAGATATAAAATAAACTCAATTAATAAAAAGATAAGAAAATCCCAAATGTACGTTTGTTTCATTGAAAACAACTTTTATGAATATATTTAAGAAATTTGTCAAACAATAGAAAATATTTTACACAGATTCATCCAAACACTAGAAAATATTAACTTTTCCAGAAAAGTAAGTCATTTTTCAAAAGTCATTTTCCGGAAGCCATTTTCAGTTAAACAAATAAGCCATTAGCTTATTATGATATTTTACAAATGTATATGTTACGTGTGACAGAGTATATGTTTATATTCTATAAGTGTCTAAATTGGTATCATGTGTCCATTCAACATCAACTCAATTAAAAAAATTACTAGAAAATCAAATATTATTTTTGAAGTTTTATTATTGCAAATAGAGTACATTCAAAAGTACAATTACCTGTCCGATCAATTATAATGTACATTCTCTGCCTTCTACTCTCTGTGTCCCCTTTGATCCTCTTCTAGGGTGTTTATATAGACTTTGGAATGCCCAAAATTATCCTTTTCTGAATAGAATTAGACTTGGGCTCGACAGGGACACGGCCATGTGCCACACCCGTGTGAAGGTGCTCAGGCCGTATGCAATTTTGATGTAGTTTAATGTTGACACGGCCATGAAACACGGGTGTGTGGCCAGCCCGTATGTCATACACAGGCGTGTGGATTACCAGTGTGGGAGTACCTAGGCCGTGTGAAACACTGAATTAGGCCCATTTTGTCCGTTGTTTCTTTCTTTTTTCGTTTTCTTAAGCTCTCCTAAGTATAAAACATCAAATTAAAGGATTAGGAGCGTCAAATTCATTAAATCTTATGATAAATCATCTAAAAAATATGCCAAGCATGGGGTAAAAATATGTATATATTATGGTTTAACAAATATCCCCACACTTAAGCATTTGTCCTGAAACAAAATCCTCACTCACATCTAAAATTCATTCTTCTCAACATATAATTCTTATAAAAAAGGTTTCGAAATAATCCACAGATAATCATACATTGAGAATTCAACTAAAAGAACATTAAAGTTTCAAACAATCCAAGTTGAGCATCATAAAATCATAGGTATCCCCCTTTATCTAAGTAATTACCTTTAATTCCAAATCGACAAGGGTTGACATCCTCACTAAAGATTCACTCAAATCACTCAAAGTGTTTAAGGTTCAATAATTAAGCACTCAATAGTCAAACATGAAAAGTTATTACCATAGGCTTGCATGAAAATCAAATCTCCACTACTATAAATGAGATGATACACAAATCAAAAGGTGTTTAACAAGGTTGTAATTGGGCTTGGGTTAAAGATGTGGATAAAGACTGAAAAAGAGGGTTAGAATCGAGGTTAATTTAATAAATTACCAAACTTAGAAAAATAAAGCTAATTACTGAATTACAAACAAGTGCCAAAATTAAAACTCTCCAAAACTAATGAAGTGAGCTTTTTCTTAATATAATAACTTTAACTTATCCAAGCTTGTTTTAACAATATATAATTATATGAATATAAATATACGTTTTTTTTAAGAATAAGAACAAGTACAATAATGGAAAGTACATAATAAGAAATAATTCAGCAACTGAAATGAACGAACATAGTTAGGTAACTAATCAAATCAAATCTCGATAAAAAGAGAGTCAATAAAAAGGGAAAAATTCTTAACGAATTAAAAAGGGTTAAGTTGTGGGTTAACATTAAAGGGAAAACCAAGAAACAATGGTTAAGGCTTAAAGGGGTTCACTAAGGGTCAATTATGTGGGTAAGCTTTTTATGGGGTAAGTGGGTTAAAACCTAAGTGCCTTTATCATCTCAGTATATCAAATCAAAGGTATGGTCTTGACATGCATAATCGATGCAAGTTCTAAATTAACAAATCAGTATTGACTCACTCATAACCATCAATAAAAGTGAGCAAGAAAGATATATGCTCTAAAAGGCTCAAAATCTCACAAAAATTATGGGTTTTTGATGTCAATCTTGTAAACTTAAAATTTCAAGATAATTCTTCAATTCAAGGAAACAACCTAGCAATTTTAATTCTCAAAAGTCACTTATCATGCTTGATTCTTTCTTGTCCTAAAGTTTAAATAATCAATGCACATTTACCTATGTTTTAATCCAAAACATATTAATAAAAATCATAAATCAATCAAAATTCATTCTAATAGTAATATGAGAAAATTATTTGAGAACAAGATATAATTCAGGGATTTTCTGATAATCATATAAATAATCTCCTCACACTTAAGATGTACATTGTCTTCAATGTACAAAGAGAGATAATAACAATAGAAGCATAATATCATAAAAGAGGGGGAGAAGCGAAACTGCCCTGAATTTGGATGTAATCCTTGGAATAGCGAAAGAATATTTATAGGCATTGGAAATGAAGTACATGCGTAACTAGGCAGAGATGAAGGTGGGGCAAGATACTCCGGTGGTGGTAGATGTTGGATTCAACAATTATAGTGCCAAGCGAAGAGGTTATCGTGGTGGTTGGTGTCGTGGTGGCTATGGTCGTGGTCGAGCGGAACATGGCAGTCGTGGATTATCTTTCCCCAAAGGGTTGTTTGTATATTCCTGAGTAGCACCAATTGACTGAACCTTTTGAAACTGCGATATCACCAGTAATGTTTTAGGGAGTTATATTGATGGGGTTGTTATGGTTACTCATAAAGGAATATCCATATAATTAATGGGTTCAAAATATACTAATAAAAATCTTTTAGAACATGAGAAATAAAAATAAAAATAAAAACAAAAGAAAAAGAAAAACAAAGTGAAAATAAATGGACTCAAAAGTCATCATCGGCAGCAGGATCGTGAGGTGGTGGTACTGGAGGTGAAATATGGAAATGCTGGCAAATCTGCTATAGAGTCGCCTCTATACTGTCGAATCGCTGAGCGGAGCTGTTGAACTGCTGAGTGTAATATTGTTCGAATCGAGCTAGGTAGTCAGAAATTTCTCTTAATGAAACAGCCGCATGAAATGGTCTATGACTCGACGGTGGCTGAGAAGGTGGGTTCTCATGAAAGGAAGGGATATCACCAGTAATATCCTCGGGGTCATCCTGATCGATGGCTTGTGCTAATCGGTATTGAGGAGGATCGAACCCACGACGACACTCTATCATCCTCATGTGGAACATACTTGAGATGCTATGTGGGGACATCTGACTGATGAGTGTGAGTGATGAGGATTGCGCTAGTGTGTTCAGGAGCCCAAAGTGTCAAGCTAGACGAGTCACGTAAGAGCCGATGCAGATTACTCCCTTTCTATGTCGTTCGGTCTGATGGCAAAAGGTGAGGGTGATGAAGTATGTGAGATCGAAAACATACCCTTTCCTCATGCTCCATAAGAAGTATGCGTCGTGAGTATTAACGATGCTAGTACTCTCTTGTCGCCCTTTTAAAGTGTGGGCAAGTAGTGCGTGAACGTATCGTAGGGCTGGGGAGAGAGCTAATGCCTTCGAACAACTGGGATCATAGGCTCCTACTGTAGGTAAGAGACCATCCCAACAGGATGAGGATGAATAATGAATCTGACGGTGAATATGGGAAAAATTGTCATCCTCCATAAATTCGTTTGTATAAAGTCCCAAGGCCACTCCGAATTATAGGACACTCAATTGACGCACTAGACCGCCAAGATGGAACTGGACTGTGCCTGGGTCGTCGAACTCTAACATAACCGTCTGCAACTGAAATATCGAACAAAGTTCCAAAGTGAACTCCAAGTATGTCGGCTCAATAATGTCGAAGAAACGGTCCCAAAGAGCGGTAGCGAAGAGGGCCCGAACTGAGTCAGCAAGATAAACTTGTTCCAATGCAGCCCAATCGATGCACCGACCCACGCCAAGCGGTCTTGTACGAAGAATCTGAAAAAGGTCCTCCTGAGGTCCTGGTGGGAACTGTAGAAAGGGATGGCGTATCTCAGTGGTCATGCTTGAGGATGTCGCTTCTGGACCCTTCTGCTTTGTAGAAACGAGGACTACGGCTTTGGTTTTTCCATGTTTATTTGTCATAATAATCCTATAGATGGGAGCAAGGAAATCAATTTTGACAAATCATCCATAGGCAACAAAGTAGATTTCTAGGTGTAACTCCAAATCGGACTGAATAGGATGTGAAGGAAATTAAAATAAATAGAATGCATGTAATTCTTACTAACAAACGGGAAGTATGAAAATAATATCCGAATGAAAAATACTAGTAAGAATAATATGCATAATAAGATTTACAGATAAAATGTAGAAAACTATTATATGAAACACGAAATTTAAAAGACTTTATGGGAATGTCAAAATAAATTCTATATAAGTATGAGAATACTAGTGACTAGAACTGTGGGAATGAAGAAATTAATATCATCAAAGAATGAAAACTAGATAATAAAAGTCAAGAAATAACAATGATTAGAAGCAAAATAGAGGCAAAAAAATAAGTAAGAATAAACAAATAATAATAATAATAATAATAGAGAAGAAAAAGAAGAAGAATAGCTGTGAAACAAAGTAAGATAAATAAGAAACAAGTTTAACCAATGGCGATAAAGGCTGTAGCTGGGCGGTGGTGGCCGAATGGTTGATACAACGGAATAGGGGGTCAGTTGGTAGAAGTGTATGCTAGTGGTGCTGGAGAAAGAGTCTTGGCCGGATGGGTTTGGGGAAAGGGAAAATAAGGTAGAGGAAGGGTGGTTTTAGTGTGGTGGCTCGTCGAAAAATGGTGGCCAGAGTAAGGGGTTGTTGACTGCGGCGGCTCGGGGAAGTGAATAGTAAAGGGGCTGAAAGAGTGAATAGTGGGGTTTAAATAAGAAGAATTTAGGGTTTGGGTTAAAAATAAGGGGGCCACAATCGTGCAGGCCTCATGTTGAGCCAAACAGTTGTGGCTTATGCCCGTGTGCCTCACTCCTAGCCCGTGTTTTTTGTGAAATTTAAGTCAGTGTCACACACGGCCTTTAGACATGCCCGTGTATCCAAGTCGTGTGGTACGTACGGCCATATCGCACGTCTGTGTACTCTTTTGTTCACTTCTTTCACGGTCGTGGAGTTCCAACACGCACGGGTCTTAATTTGTGCTTGTGGTCTAATGATTTAAGTCAGTGTCGTCCATAGCCTGTAGACACACCCGTGTGTACGGCTGCATCACACGGCCATGTGCTCTTTCATTCTCTTCTCCCACGCTCGTGTCATACACTCTATCCTCGTGTTCTGTAATCAAGATTGCCCACAGCTTTTGGGCATGGTGGTAGGAGCTGCCCGTTTTCCTTTCTGACTTGTTGAAATTTTCAACGTGTGTGCTCAAGTGCCTATACGGTCTCAGGCATGCCCGTGTTTTATGACTGTGTGGGTTACAAGGCTGCATCGTACGGCCGTGGTGATTTAACACATTTCGTGCTTCTATCAATTTTTGGGAAATTAAAGTTAGTGTAACCACAGTCTGCGACACGCCCGTGTTTCATGACCGTGTGGTTCCCACGATAGTATCACACGGCCATGGCTAGTTATCGGCCTGTGTGTCACTTTGACTTGGGAAAATGTATGTCCTATTTTAATACGGCCATGGACACGCCCGTATGTCCACACCTTGTTCGGCACTGTCAATCACTAAGACTTTAAGAGTTTACACGACTCAGGGCACGCCCATATTTCCAACCCGTGGTGAGCACACGGCCTAGGACACCCCCATGTGTCCGGTTGTGTGTGTCAAAAATACCTACATTTAAACTATAAAAAATGAAAGAAAAAATAAACTTATTTAGTGGGAAGTCTAAGCTCGACTTTACCTTGTGGGCATATTTAGGTAGGTTCGCGGAGCTGTAGCTCATCTCTATTATCTTTAAAAGCGTCACCGTTATAAAGTTTAAGATGATATCCGTTTACCTTGAAAGTGCTGTGGGTTGGATAATTTACCTCTATTGTGCCATATGGAAAAATGGTTTGGACTACGAATGGACCTCACCATCTTGATTTTAACTTCCTAAGAAACAATTTGAGCCTTTTTGTTGTATAGCAGGAGAAGATCTCCAGCTTCAAATTGCTTGTGTTGCTTTAAACGAGCATCATGGCGAAGCTTCGTTGCTTCCTTATATAATCGTGAATTCTCATATGCATTAGCTCGCCACTTATTTAGCTCGTTCAACTGCATCAACATTTTCTCACCTGGAAGTTTGATATCAATGTTTAGAAACTTTATAGCCTAGAATGCCTTGTGTTCTAGTTCAAACAATAAATGACAACTTTTCCCATAAACAAGTCTGTAAGGAGATGTTCCTATGAGGGTCTTAAAAGCGGTTCTATAGGCCCATAAAACATCATCTACTTTCATTGTCCAATCCTTTCTATTTGACTTCACAGTCTTTTCTAGGATACGTTTAAGCTCTCGGTTTGCTACTTCGAATTGTCCACTAGTTTGAGGATGGTAAGGGGTTGCTGTTCTGTGGTAAACTCCATATTTCTTAAGGGTTTTATCAAATTAAGCATTACAAAAATGAGTACCCCTATCACTGATAATTGCCCTATGTAACGCCCCTGTACCGGAGACTGTCGCCGGAGTCGAGCACGAGGTGTTAACGGACTTAATTCATTAATTAAACAGCTCAAACAATTTATTTTAGAATTTCCAGACAAGCTGGCTAACTGTATCATAGTCGCTAAAAAAAATCATATCTCAAGTTAAAAAACTCAAAATCCAATTCCGTAAATTTTTCCTGAAACTAGACTCAGATATCTACTTACTAATTTTTTTTCTATAATTTTTGGTCAGACCAATTAGTACAGTTTATTAGTTAAAGTCTCCCCTATTTCAGGGTTTGAATACTCTGACCCCTGTGCACTACAAATCAAATTTATTCCTGTACAGAGAACCAATGACTATACCGTTTGTTTTTCTTAAAAAAAGACTCAATAAGAAATCCATAAATATAAAATATGAATCCTAATGATTTTTACACAATTTATGGTGAATTTATAAATTCAGAACAGGGGATCCAGAAATCGGTCTGACCCTGTTTCACCAAAACGTAAATATATCATAAAATAAAACTTTTTTACCTATTTTGTTTCTTCCACATGAAAATAGATTCATTAAGCTTAAATTACATATTTTATTCATCATCTAATTATATTTCTAATATTTTTAGTGATTTTTCAAACTCACATCACTGCTGTTGTGTGATTCTATTTTATAGCCAATTTCACCATTTTATGGATTTCCATAGATTAGTTAACACATAAAGCATACGTGTTATCAAATATAATCTTGATTAGCCACTCCAATAGCTAATTATTCTCAAACATTTCCATGCCATACATGAGCTATATCATAAGATTATATACACAAAAGGATTATAATGCTATACATGCCATATTCCCAAAATATGCAAGCTACTATACCGAGATGGTCTGTTGATAGTGTGAGCGTGCCTCCGACCGTCTTGGTCTCCAAGCCGGCTTGTCAAAACTACAAGGAATGGAAGGGAGGGAGTAAACATAAATGCTTAGTAAGTTCACATGTAAATAACAAGTAACATAACCATGCAATAATACGAAGTCCACATTTGCATAATATCACCAAAGTATTCATATCATATTTCTCATTCATGATCTTACCATATTGTTGTTATATTGAAGTCTCAACCCGAAGGTTAAGTACATACCTATACAAAGTATCTGTTCCACAACACTTACCAACTAGTCACTTTCATCTCGAGAATTCTTCTATTTCACTAGAATTTTACCCGTTGAACACATCGGAATATAACTCGGATACATGGAAAGTTTGCACATAAGTGCCACATATGTAGCCAAGCTACCATGTAACCCGCCCATAAGCGAACTCGGACTCAACTCAACGAGTTCGGGCTTTCGCATCCATAAGTGAACTCGGACTCAACTCAACGAGCTTGAATGCCTAGTTACATCTCACGAACTCGGACTCAACTCAACGAGTTCGGACGTTCGCATCCATAAGTGAACTCAGACTCAACTCAACGAGTTCGGATGCCCAAATATCCGAATCTATTCCTAAGGTTCAACGGGACTTTCCTCGTTCGTACTCCTTTACCATTCTCCTTGGAATACCAATGACGATACTTCGATAGTCTTTCACATTTTTCACATAATTCATAAAATTTTTGCATGTTGTCCAACAATAACCACAAAGCATAGAATTGCATGATAACAGTCATAATATCGTATAAATAGCATTAAATGATTTAAAATAACGGTTATATTACAATATTTACATATGAACTTACCTCGTATGTGAAAATGGTCATTTTTACCATTTTGTCCACAACTTGGTATTTTGCCGATTTTAGCCTGAATTTCGATTTTCCTTGCTCTATCATTTTAAATATAGCCTAATTAGGACCCATATTATTCAAATCAACCCAAAATCATATTTTAGAAAAATTATAATTTTACCCCTAAACTTTCATATATTTACATTTTTGCCCCAAATCTCGTAAATTAAACTTCACCCTGTCGAAACCTCCTTTTAGAAGGCGAAGAGGTATTTTGAAAACGAGAGTCGACACCAACCTTTTAAAGTGTGATTGGATCACTTTATAAAACATTTTGGTCTACGAAATTATGAGAAAGCGAGTTCGGGAGTCGGTTACGTACGAGGAAGGGTTAGCACCCTCGTAACGCCCAAAATTGGTACCAAATTGAATAATTTTGTCTTAATGTTAAGAGTTTGAAAGAACTTAAAAATGAGATCTCTTTTAAAACCGTAATAATTTTGAGTTTAAACAAAAATCAAGATTCCTTTGCTTCAAAAGAATATAAACATCACGTCCAGCATGATTGGACACGATATTCTTAAACTTTTGTAACCAGAATCATCTTGTGATTTTTCAAAACTTATTTAGGAGGATATTTTAGGCATTTGGACAAACGGGAAATCGCAACCCAGCATGTTAGGGCACTACTTCCCAAATTCCTAACTACCAAAAAACATTGCCTTGTCTTTTTTAAAAAATCTTTTTGGATCAAATGAAATATAAAAATTCTTTAAAGTGATGATGCATTTAACATATTACAAAGGATCAATATTAACCTACATAATACCTTCTTTAACATTCCATGCAAATATAATATAATAACGAATAATGACATAAATTACACAATATACTTTAACATTTCATGCATATAATTTTAAACAACATAAATATACACACATTATCATTTCATGCAAAAATATAATATAAAGAATAATGAATAGCATAATATATATACAATAATATTTCATGCGAATATAACTTAAAATAACAACATGAATTTCTATGCAAATATATAAAATAATAAATAAAATAAGAATAACAAGTAATTTATAAAACACAATTAACATATTAAATAGTACCAAACAAATGCAGAATAATACAAAAATAAATACAATAGGAATATATAACTAAAATTAGAGAAAAAGAATAAATTCAATATAAATAAAAATTAAAAACCATATATAAATAAAGGATAATTCTTTAAAAGATATACTATATAATATAATGGCTTAATACATTTATATAAATAATATGTAGAATAAGAACAAAATTTTATAATAAATTTTAGAATATTAAATACTAAATTTTTAATAACGATATATATATTATTTAATAATAGTTTTTTAAAAAAATGTACATAATAATAAATAATACAATTAATATATATAATAAAAATAATATAATGAATAAAACATATATTGAAATAACATAATGTATGATAAAATGTCTAATAGAATATAAATAATACTTAGATAAAAATATATATAATAATTTTTATATATAGTAAGATAAATAATGTATAAAGTAAAATGTATATATAATAAAAATCTATAACAAACGTATATAATAATATAATATAAAATAATATATATTATTTATATAACTAATGTTGAATAAAAAATAAATAATACATATAGTATTTGAAAATAAATTAAATATATATAAAAAGGACTAAAATCAATTATTTTTAAAAAAAACTAGGGCTAATTACAAATAAATGAAAATTTGGATTGAATTGAAACACGCATTAAAAATGAGGGACTCATTGGGAAATTATTCCTTATCCCCAAAAACGACGTTGTTCTCAAAATAGGTCTTTAAAATGGCTTCGGGACTAAACTGTGATTAAAACAAAAGTTGAAGGCTAAATAAAAAACAAAAGAAAATGTAATTAGACTAAATTACACAAACATAAAAATGCAGAAGGACCTGGAAGTGAAATATCCCTTTTAATAAAACGCGCGGATCCTCCAATGGTAAACGGGTCAACGCGCGAATCCTTTGCTTAAACGGCGTCGTTTTGATGCTTACGAATTAAGCAAAAACGACGTCGTTTTGGTAATATTATATAAGCTAATTGTAAACCTAAAATTCATTTTAACATTTGTTTTTTCAAAAAACTCCTTCAAAACCTCTGAAGGCCTTCTGAGCTCCGGCCAGCGATCGGCCTAGCTCCGACGTCACGCACCACCACACGCGCGGCCACACACGGCGGTCAGAAGGCCCAAAAACTTCTCTTTTTTGGTAGAAACACAGGTAATCCTTCTCCTTTTATTTTTTTAAAAATATTTTGTACGAAAAAAATAATAATAATAACCCAAAAACCTTTCGGTATTTCTTTGTTTCATGCATATATGAAAAAAATGAAAATAAAATAAAAGTGCAGTTCTAATCCAAATAAAGTAGAAAAATAAAACTGTATTTTCTTTCAAAATCTTTGTATTCTCTGTATATATTTGTATCTCCCCCCTCAACTATTTTTTTACACCCATTTATACTGTTTACAAATGAATCTAAAAAATTAAACCCCGATTCTGATTCTGATTTATTGGCTGATTGCTTGCTCCTTTCCTTTTCTTGCAGGTTAACAACGCAATCTTCAGCGGTGGGGCACGATCCGTGCGCTGATTGCGGCGCGACATTGGGTCGTGTCGCTTGCTAGGGTTTCCCAGGAAACCCTAGGTCTCCTGAAACTATTTGGGCATCGGGCCAAACACCGTTATTGGGCCATAGGGTCTAACTTGGGTCTGGTACGGGTTATTGGGTTTAAGTCTTAGTGGTTTTGGGCTAGTAAACTATAATTGGGCTAAATGTAATCTGGATTTGTAAATGGACTGTTTAAAGGACCTTATTTAATGGACTGTTTTTTTTTTAGTTTCGGCAAACTTTGTTTATTTATTTCATGGGCCCGGGCGAATTTGGGTTGTTACACACCCTATTTTCTTATGTTTTGTGACATGCTGATAATTTTTCCCTTCTATAGCAATATCCAATTCTCACTCTAACATGTATTTATGAACATTAGGTATTTTTACCGATTATGTCATTTTAGTCGTTTTTACGTAAAATCACTTAGCAAAAGTTGTTTAACACAATCTCAAGCTTCATATTCTACCATAAAACATCAAAATTCATACATATCATTCATGGGTAAATTTTTAAATATAAACCCTAGCTCAAAATATTGGTAGAAATAGGTAAACCGAGCTACGAGGATTTCAAAAATGTAAAGAACATTAAAAACGAGCATAGAAATCACTTACAATCAAGGCTTAAAAGTGTTGAAACCCTAGCTATGGTGGAGAGAAAAATTCAGCAGCAACTTATGGAGAAGATGATCATTTTTTTGTTATTTTTCCCATTTTATTTCATTTAATATCCAAATGACCAAAATGTCCTTCTTTACTAAACTTTCAAAAATTCCACCCATGTCCAATTTTTGTCCATAAACTTAGAAATTGGTCAAATTTCTATTTAAGACCTCCTAATTAATATTTCAAAGCAATTTCATACTAGAAACTTCTAGAATGCAAGTTTTGCAACTTATTCAATTTAGTCCCAAATTTCAAATTAAGCACTTTATGTATAGAATTTCTTCACGAAAGTTTCACACAATCATGCAATCATATCATAGACCTCGAAATAATTATAAAATAATTATTTTTATCTCGTATTTTTGGTCTCAAAACCACTATTCTGATTAGGCCGTAATTCGGGATATCACAATCTAGGTGTTCCAAATCGAGAGAAAAGTTTCTTAAGGAACCTCACCACCATTCTAGCATCATTAGTAGGTAAAGCTTGGGCTTCCACCCATTTGGACATATAATCAACGGCTACTAAGATGTATTTATTCCCAAATGAGTTAGAGAATGGACCCATAAAATCAATACCCCATACATCAAATATTTCACATGAAAGCATATACATTTGAGGCATTTCGTCATGTTTGGAGATATTACCTGTTCGTTGGCATTTATCACAAAAAGTAACATACCTATTGGCGTCTTTGAATAGTGTGGGCCAATAAAAACCTGATTCGAGCATTTTATAAGCGGTCCTAGTCCCACTGTAATGTCCTCCAGTCGATCCTGAGTGGCAATGTTCCAAGATTTTAATTGGTTCTGATTTTGTAACGCATCTTCTAATGACTTGATCTGCACATATACAGAAAAGAAAAAGATATTCCCAAAAGTATTTTTTCACATCAGTAAAGAATCGCTTCTTTTGTTGATGTGTCAACCCTTTTGGTGTAACGTTAGCAGCTAAATAATTCGCAATGTCTGCAAACCAAGGTACCTCGGAGTTAGATATAACAAAGAGTTGTTCTTTAGGGAACGATTCATTTATCTCATGCTCATCAAGCTTCTTAAGATGTGGGTTTTCTAATCTAGATAAATGATCTGCTGCAAGATTTTCTACTCCCTTTTTATCTTAAACTTCTAAATCGAATTCCTGCAACAATAAATCCATCTTATTAGTTTACATCTGTCTTAGTAAGGAGGTATCGAAGAGCTAAATGATCAGTGAAAACAACAACTTTAGATAATATTAAATATGGTCTAAATTTATCGAATGCAAAAACCACAGCCAATAATTTTTTCTCAATCGTCGTATAATTTTCTTGTGCGGCTGTCAATGTCTTGCTAGCATAATAGATTGGTTGAAAATGCTTGTCTCTTCACTGTCCAATAATCGCACCTACTGCAAAATCACTCGCATCACACATTAGTTCAAAGGGTAAATTCCAATCAGGTGCAACTACAATCGGAGCATTAATTAATTTATCCTTACGAGTATTAAATGCTTCTAAACATTTCTGATTGAAATCGAAAGGCACATCTTTTTCTAGTAAATTCGTTAAAGGTTTAGCTATTTTAGAAAAATCATTACTAAATCTTCTATAAAATCCAGCATATCCTAAAAATCTTTGAATAGCCTTAACTGAACTAAAGGGAGGTAATTTCTCAATAGTTTCAATTTTTACTTTGTCAATCTCGATCCTTTTGTTAGAGATTTTGTGGCCTAACACAATCCCTTCACGAACAATGAAGTGACATTTTTCCCAATTCAGTACAAGGTTTGTTTCCTCACATCTTATTAGAACTCGTTTTAAATTTTTAAGGCAAAGATGAAAAGAGTTACCGAATACCGAAAAGTCATCCATAAATACCTCCATAATGTCTTCTACAAGTTCATAAAAAATGGCCAACATGCATCGTTGAAAAGTAGCAGGAGCATTACATAATCAAAAAGGCATTTGTCGATTTCTCTTGGTTCTCAAAAGCTATTGGGATTTGGAAGTAACCAGAGAGTCAATCTAGGAAGCAATAATACATATGCCCAAATAATCTTTCCAACATCTGATCAATGAATGGTAAGGGAAAATGTTTTTTTCTCGTGACATCGTTTAACTTCCTATAGTCAATGCAAACTCTCTATCCTGTGCCTGTTCGTGTTGGGATCAATTCATTCTTCTCATTAACCACAACAGTCATGCCACAATAGTCATGCCTCCTTTCTTAGGGACAACCTACACAAGACTCACCTAAGAACTGTCAGAGATAGGATAAATAACTCCAGCATCTAGAAGTTTAATCAGCTCAGCTTTTACGACTTCTTTCATGTTAGGATTCAGTCATCTTTGAACTTGCACACAAGGTTTATATTCATCTTCTATTAGAATTTTATGTGTGCAAAAAAAAGGACTAATCCCTCTTATGTCAGAAATCTTCCAAGCTATAGCTCTTTTATACTCCTTCAACACTTGAAGTAACTCGTCCTTTTCGGTTGGCTGTAAATCTGAAGCAATAATCACTGGTAATGTGGAATTATTTCTAAGAAACGCATATTCTAGGTGATTTGGTAGTTGCTTCAATTCTAATTTAGGAGGTTATTCAACAGAGGGTTTTAATTTTAATTTATTATTTACCTCAATACCCTCATAATTCTTCTGTCTCAATGAAGACTCATTAAAATTTAATTAAGCTTTTGTCTTACCTAACACAGAATCATCGTCATTTACCTCCTCTCTTTGTGCAAGACACAGTTCCAACGTGTCCTTATGAACGATTTCCTGTAAAAAATCTTGAGTAGCATGATCAATATAATCAATAAAATAACGGGAGTCATTTTGTTCTCTAGAAAATCTCATGGCATCATAAATTTTAAAGATAATCTCTTCGTCACCTCCCCTAAGCACAATTTTACCGTCACCCACTTTAATAATAGCCATAGGAGTCGCTAAAAATGGGTGACCTAAAATTAAAGGCACTTTAACATCCTCATCCATGTCAAGCACGACAAAATCAATAGAGAATATGAATTTATCTACTTTTATTAGTATATCTTCAATAATACCCCTAGGATATTTAACAGATCTAACAGCTAGTTGAATACTCATCTTAGTAGGTTTTGGTTCTCCAAGGCCAAGTTGTTTGAACATTTTGTAAGGCATCAAATTAATGTTAGCTCCTAAATCAGCTAGTGCCTTATCAACATTTAAACTACCAATTAAGCAGGAAATAGTAAAACTTCATGGATCTTTCAGTTTGGTTGGCGGTTTATTTTGGAGTATGATCGAGCACTCCTCGTTGAGTTCTACTGCAGACAACTCTTCAAACTTCCTTTTATTTGTTAGAAGCTCCTTAAAAAATTTTGCATATGTAGGCATCTACGAGATAGCTTCAACAAAAGGTAAATTAATATGCAGCTGTTTAAAAAGTTTAAGAAATTTACCGAATTGTGCATCCATGTGGTCTTTCTTCAACTTTGCTGGATATGGGATTGGTGGTTTATATTCCCTCAGCCTCGGTTTTTCACTAATTTCGAGTTTTACCTCCTCATCCTCTTTCCTACCAGCTTCTTGTGACAGTTTCTTTTCAGATTCAGTTAATACTTTCCCACTCCTTAGGGTAACTGCTTTTACGTGCTCTATTGGGTTGGGTTCGGTGTCACTAGGCAGGCTCCCTTGTGATCTCTCTGAAACCATCTTAGCCAGCTGTCCTATTTGATTCTCGAGCCCTTGAATCGATGCTTTTTGATTTTTTAGTGCAGTTTCAGTGTTTTGAAAATGGGTTTCCGCTACTGAAATAAATTTTGTCATCATTTCTTCAAGGTTCGGCTTTTTCTCTTGCTGGTAAGGTTGTTGTTGAAAGCCTGGAGGGGGTAGTGGTCTCTGATTTCCTTGGCCCCCTAATGAGAAGTTTGGGTGGTTCCTCCAACCTGCATTGTAAGTGTTACTGTAAGGATTATTTTCAGGTCGAGAATTATTACCCATATAATTTATTTACTCGTTCTCCATGTAAGGGCCGAAGGGTAAATATTCTGAATTGCCCATTCCACCTCCACTCGTGTCACATTGCATCACGGTGATGTACCTGTGTAGAACCACATAGACCGTTAATCTTTTTATTCAAGAGTTCTACCTGGTTTCATAACAGGAAGACTACATCTAGGTTGAAAACACAGGCTGATTTCGTTGGCTTTGTTTTCATAACTTGCCACTGATAATTATTCAGTAACATCTCTTCAATGAACTCATAAGCTTCCTCAGGTGTTTTGTTATTTATTTTTCCACCGGCAGCTGCATCGACCATTTTCCTAGTTTAGGGGTTCAAACCGTTGTGAAAAGTTTGAACCATTAGCCATAAAGGTAACTCATGGTAGGGGCACCTTCTTAGTAAGTCCTTATACCTCTCCCATACATCGTATAAAGTTTCTAAATCCATCTGCACGAAAGAAGAGATATCGTTCCTCAATTTAACTGTCTTAACTAATGGAAAGTACTTTAGTAGAAACTTCTCGGTCATCTGTTTCCAAGTAGTGATTAAACCTCGTGGTAGGGAGTTCAACCACTACTTAGCCTTATTTCTTAATGAGAAGGAAAATACCCTTAGGCGAATGGAATCGTCAGAAACGCCGTTGATTTTGAAAGTGTCACAATATTCCAAGAAGTTGGCCAAATGAGTGTTTGGATCCTCATCTTACAGACCTTTGAACTGAATAAACTGTTGGATCATCTGAATTGTATTTGGCTTTAGTTCAAAATTGTTTACAGCAATGGTAGGTCGAACAATACTCGATTCAACCCCAGTGAGATTGGGTTTAGCATAATCATACATAGTACGAGGAGTAGGATTCTGATTTGCAGGGACTGTAGCAATCACAGGAGGTAGTCAATTATTTCGATTTTCATCCATCTCCTCGGTAGTATTAGTATCATCCTCGTGCTCTTCCTCTATATACTGTAAACCCCGTCTTATTTCTCTACGATTTCTATGAGTTGTACTTTCAATTTCATTATCAAATAGTAATGGTCCTGACGGATTCCTTCTTGTCATAAACTATAGAAACCTGCCAGAAGCAAAAAAAAGAAAAATTAGTAAATTAAAATAAAAAAATAAATTGCACTAAAAATAAAAATGGCTAAAGTAATAAAAATCAAGCGTTCCTAATATATTAGTCCCCGACAACGACGCCAAAAACTTGATGGTCACTAAACTAACTAAACATTTGACTAAGGCAAGCACACCTATCGAACAGTACTAGTAATTACTATTTTTTTATTATCTGGCCCAAGAATTAAAAAGATGTTTTTAAACTAAAATTAACGATTTACTTAACTAAGAACACCACAGCGGTAAAAGTTAGAAAATACTATTGGAAAACCGATGGAGAAGATAATAACCAAGGAAGAATCCATCTAGACTTTACTTATTACTTCTAAATTAGATGATTTATTCACTTGACTTAATCCGTAGAAATCCCTGATTTATGTTAATATCTCTCTCGAGACTAAAAACAACTGGCTCTAGGTTCATTAATTGAAATCTCTTTCTAATTAAAACCCCTATTGTCGCATTAACTCGATCTATGAATTCCCTTATTAGATTTAACTTTAATCCGGCTGATTTATGTCGTCCTATCTCTAGTATTGCAATCAACTCCGCTTAATTATGGAAGATCTACTCTTAAACAGGGAGTTTTGCTCCACTGAATAAGCACATCAAAACCTGAATTAATACCCTGAAATATTAAAGCAAGGATTAAAACTCATAATTAAGAATAAGAACAAGTATTTATCATATAGTTCAAAAGATAATAAGATTCGTCTTAGTTTTCATCTTCCCTAGGTATTTAGGAATTTAGTTCATAATAATGGGGGAAAACATCTAAAAATTGTGAAAACAATAAAACATAAAGAAACCTAAAAACTTCTAAAGAAATTGAATAGAGATCTTCAGTCTTGAAGTAGATCCTGCTTCCGAGCTGATTCCAATGGCTTTCTTCAAGTATTCTCTACCTTCTACTTTTCATGTCCCCTTTGATCCTCTTCTAGGATGTTTATATAGTATTTGGAATGCCAAAAATAGCTCAAAATTAGCCTTTTCCGAATAGAATTAGACTTGGGCTCGACAAGGACACGGCCGTGTGCCACACCTATGTGAAGGTGCTCAAGCCGTGTGCAATTTTGACGTGGTTTAATGTCGACACGGCCATGACACACGCGCGTGTGGATTACCCGTGTAAGAGTGCCTAGGCCGTGTGAAACACTGAATTAGGCCCATTTTGTCCACTGTTTCTTGCTCTTTTCGCTTTCTTAAGCTGTCTTGAGTATAAAACATGAAATTAAAGGATTAGGAGCATCAAATTCATTAAATCTTAAGATAAATCATCCAAAAAATATGCCAAGCATGGGGTAAAAATATGTATATATTATGGTTTATCAAGAATAAAAAAGAATCAAAGGCACCATCCAAAAGGTTGTGCTTAATGTTTAGATGGTGCCTTTGATACACTTTCGGCTAAGGCCCTTGCACTAGCAAGTTCCTTAAGATGGCTAGGAAAAACCGCTTTCATCACATCATTGTTGAATCTGATTGATTTGCTATTTTGAATAAGCTTAATAATCAAACTTTGGTTTTATTTGTGTAGACCCATAGACTGTGTGATCATATTAATTCTGCAGTTTTCCAGTACGTTCATAGGTCGACCAATGGGATATCACATAGGCTAGTCTAATGGTTTTTTTCATGAGAATGTTGATCTCTCTTTTGGTTTGGATCTTCAGATGTTATTCTACTGATAGAAGTTTTCTTCTTACATAATATTAATTAAACATTAGATAATTAGTGAGTTAATTTTTGCTTACATTTTGTTTTACGTATAAAAATCATTGTAAACATTATACAAAAGATATTAATGAGAATGACGAAATTTTATTAAACCAATCTGTTTAAAAAATTATAAGTACTTTTGATGATATTACTGCACTAAAGGCATTAGATCCTAATACTAAGACCTCACTTCACCAAAGATATAACCTTAAAATAAGTCACTTTATAACATATCCATTATCTACGGGGAAATTGTTACAACTGTACAAATGCCTTTAAAATAGCGCACCACAAAGGCATAACTTTGTCATTGGGAGGGGAACAAAAATAGGAAATGATTGTTAATACCCCATAAACTAAGGAGCAAAATAAGGAATCTTCTTGAGGAAGGGCTCACATCTGATTAATTAGTTGGTGAGGAAATAGCGAAACAAGGCTATGATCAATAGGTGGTTGAGAAGAAGATTAGCCACACTGGGATTGAGATATGACCCAAACTTCTTCGGAATGCAATAGTGGGAAATTTTCCGCAATAGGAAAAAGCCTAACAGAGCAATGTCACGTAGAGGTAAAAGACCCATGGGTCATGAACATTTCCTAAAGAATAAGCAATGATGATATTTAGGGAAAAATCATTGACTAACTCTGTGCTAAAAATTGTGATAGTAAAGAGGATGCAAGTGTTATCCAACATAATTAGGCATAAAGCATTTGTAGGTGGCTTTTTAAGTCCGCTGCCAAATCTTAAGGCTCTTCATTGGACAGGACCACAACTTAAGAAACAATAAGGAAAGGACCTAGCTCCTTATAAAAGGTCATCTTGTCGTAAATAACAAATTATCACCTTAACGATGGGTCACCTAAGTCATGAACCATCATAGTCAGGCTCATCAAATCTTATGTAAATCTTGAGACAAAGTACGAATCATTGCATCACCTTCTAGCACCAACCTTCTAAAGCTAAGCTCGACTATGGCTAATTACATCAAGTCAATTTAGGCAACGCCCTAAGTCTGACCATCCGCCACTCTACTCCTGACCTTATGTGATAAGTTGTCCATATCGAGAAACTCACATCAAACTCCATACACTTTTTACAAACTCCCTCCCTATATGAGTAAGAATCAATCTATGAGATCTAAACAAAACCCCATATGCTCAAGCTAGTATTCCTCCAATAACTCTTGGCACAATTATAGTGTGAATTACCTCATATCTTGTAAACCAAAACTTTAACAAATATATAAATTAATGAGTTAAAAAGTATATCATACAAAACATTTTAATAGATATTTGGAGAATGTACACGAATTAGACTAGATTTGAGCATACTTAGGGGCAAAGCTTAAGGGGGGGCAGGTAAAGGCCATAGCCGCTCCCCAACCCAAAATGAAAAATTGCATCTTTAGTTTGTCAAGTGTTTGCAACGTTTTAAGTTAATTTAATGGTCAAATTGTACTTCAGTCCCTCCTAAAATTTAAAATTCAATTATGTCCCCTCCAAAAACAAAAAAAAAATTATAGTTTAATTCCTTGAAAATTGTAAAATTTTACATTAATACAATGAAAAAAATTATATTTTTAACCCTCTAAAAAATTTATAATTCAGACACCTAAAAAATTTCAACTTCACCCATTAGCATACCACATCTCGAATACAATCAATTCCAACTGCAAATTACATTAATTAAACAAGAAAATGTTTTACCTTCACTTAAGGGTGCAAAAAGCCCTCAAACTTTTTCAAAAAAAGCAATTAAACCCTTTTTTTTGCACTCATTTGGGTACTTGAATTTTCAAAATGCATCAAAATGGCCCTCAAACCTTTTAAAAAAAACAATTAAGCCCCTACTTTTTTTTTGCACTCAATTAGGTACTTGAACTTTCAAAATGCATCAAAAAGACCCTAAAACTTTTTCAAAAAAAAACAATTATGCCCCTACTTTCATTACAAATTAGAAAAAAAAATTAAAATCAATAAATAGTATTAAATATTATTTAAAAAATTCAAATATTAAAAATTATTAAAAATTAGAAAAATATATAAAAATTGTAAAATTTTATAAAAACCTTAAAAATTATAAAATATATAGAAATATAAAATTTATAAAGTCGTAAGAAAATTATACAAAATGTAAAGAAATATAAATTTCGTAAAAAAAATTATAAAAATTATCGTACTAAAAGAAGCATTTTATAATTTTCTATAACTTTTGTTGATTTTTATTTTTTTATCGTTTTTTGCCACATGTTACGCTGTGATGACTTTAATTGAAAAAACTAGGGTTCGTTAATTTTTTTAATGATTTTTATAAAATTTTAAATTTTTTTATTTTTATGATTTTTTAAAAAATTCTAATTTTTAAAAAATTCTAATTTTTTTATATTTTTATTAAAATTTAATAATTTTTCTAATTTTTTTAATTTTTAATAAGAGCAAGGGCTTAATTACTTTTTTTAAAAAAAAATTGAGGTTTTTTTGGTGCATGTTGAAAGTTCAAGTGCCCAATTAAGTGAAAAAAAAAAGAGAATGGGCTTAATTGCTTTTTCTTTTAAGAAGTTTGAAGGCCTTTTTTATATATTTTAAAAATTTAAGTACTCAATTGAGTGAAAAAAAAACGAACTTAAATACTTTTTTGAAAAAATTTTGAGAACTTTTTTCAGCCTTTAAGCCGTTTTACCTGTTAATATATATATGTAATATGTTGTTATATATATACACACTATTTCTAGGTTTATAGCTAGTAGTAGATAATAGTATAAAATGGAAAGGAATCAATCACGTGAGGTTACAGCGAAATGTACCGATTTAACAGAGCAACCATCGATGGATTTTCCTATCGGCAGTGGGCTGGCAATGGCATGCATGCATGCTATCCGTCGGCGCAAATTTAGACTTTTCTTTTCTATTTTTGCATTATTATCAACATATAGGCCCGATTCTACATCTCTGCATGGTCTTTGTCTGTCTTACCTATTATATAAATAATAATATAAAAAATAGACTGCAATATATTAATTTTCACCATTGATAATGTATAATACAGTGTCGTAAAATTAAATGATGAAATAACACTAAAGTTGAAGTTAGATGAATTTAGTTTTAATTTTTTTTATGATATTTCATCATAATTGGCAGTTGTATAAAAATTATATATTATTAATGTATTAAATATAAATTTATATTTAAAATTAAAAATATACTAAGGCAATTAATAATTAGAAAAAAAAGATTTTTTTTTAAAAAAAAGGAAAATATAGGAAGTGATTGGATCTCCAAATACCTTTGATGTTTCTAAGATCAATCATAAGAGACATTGACAACTATTTGGAAGTCTAACGCAAGTGGTAGTACGTGCATGATGTTCAGAAAATGCACGTGGATTTCAGCATATGATCTTGTCAATATTTTAACATGAAATCGCCTAAATTTTTAATTTCAATAATAGAAAAGAAAAAGAAAATTGTGTCTACAGCTTTGCAGACTTTGCTTCAAATTTCACAGCTTCAACAAAGTTTTTATTTGCAGAGTATATATTTGAACTTGTCATCAAAGAAGAGTGAGATAGTGATGATGAAAAGTGAGTCAGCAAATGTAGTGTACCTTTGCCTATGCAATGGCTGTATTATAAAATTGGTATTGTGTGTCAGATTAGGTCACTAAAGTTGTAGTATTGGATGGGTTTCATGCATGGGGCCATTTCATCATATCTACATAAGCAAGATCGGAAATTTAGTTAATGGATTCCTCATGGTCTCCGAGACTCCGACGTCTTAATTAGGAAGGATATCTCTTTCTCCTACATCATACGCAGGTTAATTAATTCACTTGATGAACTATCCTGCATTTGATACACTAGTAAAGCATCTTAAATAAAGATAAGTGAGTTAATTTATTTCTTAAAAAAATGTTAGATAATTTATCATCAATTAATTATATATTATCAATATATTAAATATCATATATTTTTATAACTTGTAAATCTTGAATATATAAATTAAAAAGGAATAAGCTCAATTTTTATTTTTTATTTTTATAATAATAAGTTCTTCATCTATTTTACGGTTTGGGCATAATTTTATTTGAACCAAAAGTGATATTCGTCTATTCGTAATAATTCTAAAATTTGAATTTCATCCAAATACTTAGCAAATGGTAAAAGAAAACAAAGCTTGGTTTAGTATCTAGCTGGATTAGTATGCATGCTCCTACAATTATAAATAACTATAGCTTGACAAGTGACAACAACAATGTGTGCATTACGGATCCCGATGGTAGTGTACATATTATATATTTTCTTTTTTCTTATTTTACATATTTTGGTTTTGATGAAAGTTCTGCATGAGATGGAACTAAAATCTTAATTTTTATTTTTCTAAAAAATAATTTCTACCAAATACCAAATATAAAAGATGTTAAGATTAAAAGTAGTAAAGGGAAAGAAAGTAAAAAGAGTAGAAAGCTAATTACTTTATTATCTTGTTTGGATAGTTAAAATGGGTGAAGGGAAAAAAAGTTATGTAATTTTAATATTTTTTGTTTAGATAGATAGCGGAAAGAAAATGATTAATTATACTAAATTTTTACGATTATAATATTTTTATTAAACTATTTATAAAACAAAGAGAGGATAAAAAAATATTTTAAAACTTGAAATTTATTTTGCAGTCATTTCCTTGGCTTTTTTCCCAAATGAGGTAAATAAAAAATTTAACTTTAAAGGGAAAGCAAGGGTACTCAACTTCCCCTGTTTTCCCTAGCTTAACTTATAAAGTTTATCCAAACAAGGCTTACTTTCCTTTCGTTTCTCTTCCCCATCTCCAATTCAAACATAGGGTAAAGAAAAATAAAATTATAGGAAGAATGGAAACCACGTCTTGTTGTCTTGGGTTGCACATCAAAACCTGTGACAAATGCACAAAAATCGTCTCATGGATGTAAAGTAATTAAATGAGGGCTTATTTGACCCACTTGAATTGACCTGATTTGTGAAATAAATAGAGAAATCTATTTTCTTGAAACTTTGGTGGCCTAATGAAACACTCATCTCGTAAAGCTAGAGTTATCATGGTTAATATTTGTAATACTAAGGGATAAGTTTGTATAGAATTTAAATCTCTTAGTACTCTCATCTTGTAAATAAACTTTAATCTTGAATGGTAATATAATTTAAATTGTACTGTTGGATTTGGGGAGCTCAACTATAAATAGAGACATTCCCCTCATATGTAATGATCCCATTGCATCTCATTCAGAGTAATTAAATATATTTTGAGAGTATTTACTCAAACACTTTGTATACTACTATTTTCTTGTAGCTTTTCTATTCGATTTAAGTCCATTTGTCTTTTCGAGTTGCTTTCACTCTATTTTGTGGCCCTAGAAAATTTTCTTTAAGAATTCTCACTTTCGAAAAATAAGTTAACTTAAACAAATTTGAAGCAAAAGAATTATGTAAGATCGTGCAATATAGTAGACTAAAATTCTACCCCATGTCATTATAACCAAGAAACATGGAACCAATAATAATAATAAATAGATAAAAGTAAAAATTGGATGGATCCCACCCAACCGTGTGGTGGCAAAGACTAAAAGAACAGATGAGATAGGAATTGAAGGACAAAAGAAAAGAAAAAGTGAATGAAAAATAGGGTTAGGTGTTTTCTGTTATCAAACATCATAAAATATTGTGAGAATTGAAAGTGAGCCCACCCCTTCAATCACATGATCGTGCACACGTATCGTACGAGCCAGCCAACCAGACGAGATGGCACCTCAATTCTTCTCTTCATTGTCTCCTCCAACATGTTTGTCCCAATCACCCAAAACGTCTCTTTTCTTTTTTCTTCTTTTGGGTCGTCTTAATTATTGCTCCTTTTCATCACTGTTTTTGTTTCCCCCTTCCATTTTTACTTGGATAAAATAATAAAATTTTGTACTATACTTGGTTATTTTTGTTCCTCAAAATCAAGTATTTACGGATTGAGGCATATGGAATCATTTTTAGAGTTTAAAAAAATCACCTTAGTAACACAGTTCTAAAAAAAATCAAAAAATATTTTAGGCTCTCAATAGGCTTTGGCCTAATTGCAAGATTAAGACCTTGAGAACTTAACTATCTTCAATTCAAGTTTCATTGTGTAAATACTGTACCTGGATTCTCATTGTAGATTACATTCTAGTTTAACTCTATCAACAGTAGGTTATGTCCAGATTTATTTTGCTCTAGTTTCTGGTATATTTTGATATTTGTCTTTATTCGTTTATGCAATATAATAATTGATTATGTTTATAATTAAACGGATGTATTGATTATAGTTGTACTTATGTTTGATTCTAATTGTAGTTATGTATATATTGATTATAATTGCAAGTGTAACTTAAAAAACAATCCAAGCTCATATTGGCATGGTAACGAGGATTAATTGGTCAATCGAGTTTTTGTATTTGATATTTTATTGAACACATTTTTTTAAATATATATTTTATTAAAAAGTTTATTTTTAGGAATTATTAAAAAGTTAAATATTATAATTTTAAACATATACTTTCATCTTACACTTATCTCAAGTTGCAATATCATAGCTTATAATGGAAAAGATTCAATTCAAATTTCAAAACAAAAATTGGATGTAATTTGAAGGGATTCTAATTATTGAAAGGATCTTCTTTTCAATTTAGATATTGTTTAATTCATTGAAAATTATTATTTTTTATCTAAAAGGACAATCCTTAATTTTTCAAAATACTTCTTCATTGAAATGGAAATAAATCATAATTGTTTGAAATAAAATGGGTTTAAAGTTAAAGATTTAATAAGTCATAAGAACTTTTTTCCTAAGATGAGTGTTGAAGTGGTTGAGAACTTTGCACCTAGCGGTGATGATCCAGGGCAGTTTTCGGCTAGGGTAGAGTGACTAAAAAGGTGAGATTTCATTAGGAGGTCACAGAAGAAGAGGCTGAAATGACGGTAGATTCTCAATCAGAACCTCGTGTCTCATTTTGTGCTCTAAAGGCGATGATCAAATGATTAATGAGGATGAAACATAACTTTTTATCGAGACGCTTCCACAGAGGTAGTTGATGGAGTTCCTTGTGTTCAATTCTTTGAAAGAGTTCATAAATTCCTGGAGAAAAGTATGAGTAAAAAAATAATCATAAAACTCTTGGGAAGAAGGGTAGGATTTAACACCACAATCAACAAAAGCATATGCTGCTATGTGGAAACCATCGCAATTGTTCCAGTTGATGGTATATGGTTAAGTTCTATTATATAGAAGATTATAAACCGTCCTTGTTGAAAAACTTTCGGTAATTTATGGGTAGTATCTTATAGTTCAACCATGAGCAACCCATTCACCATGATGCAAGAGTTTTTTTAGTTGTGTTGTTGTTGAGATTTAGTGCCCTTAGTGTAATGATTTCATCTATTTAATTACTTCTAATTTTTCAAACAAATTGATTTAATAAATATTCATCAGGACCATTAATACATTTGTATGATGTACTCAACCGTTTTTGCATGTAAAGAAAAATAAAAACAAATATTGGTTTATTGATTACCTAACATTTAAACTAATATTAAACAGCATTACATGGTCAAATTGTAATGCGAAAATATAACTTATATTAGTATATAATCTAAACATGTCCTTAGTCTAATTGAAATTGAGCAAATTAATTGAAAGATTAATATGTCGCCTATCAAGTCCAAATAAGGAGATACCTCCTCTTGTGTATCGGAGTGGATAACTCCCAAAAGATAGTGACAAGATAGGATCTAACAGTATGTCAGATAGGATCTAAGTAGAATAGATCCTAAATCCGTCTATGGATTTATTCATTTGTTACGTTCTTAATGTGGTATACCTTAATCTTGAGTAGATGATCGACTAAGTATGCATGACTCGTATACATTGATGTAAATGAAAGCTTAAGTTCAAATAGATAAGGAATCGAAAGCTAGTGTACGTTGGGTATACGACTTCTGCATGATATAACATCATTCCACAATAATGAAATTCATAGCCTAGTAAAGGGTAAATGATATCCTCTCATCGACATTACATGATAGATGAAAAGTAGTGTGGTCATGGATCATTTGTCTTAGAGATAAATGATTTAATTACTATTTGTTAGTAATTGACTTTTCACGAAAGAAAATGTAATGTTTACTGTAGAAGCCCAAATTTGCTGGCCTAGTAAAAATAATAACCCAATCACAAATGGGCCCAAAAATTAAAAACCTAGCCCAAACAACATTAACATTTTCAGCAGAAATGAGTAAAAGAAACCCTAGGAGCCGCATGCCTCGGGTGGCCTCCTCGTCTGCCACCCCCAGCCACCAGGCACCTTCATCGCACGCCTCTGCCATCGCCTGTACCAACGCGTCTGACACCTGCAAAACGAGTAACACGCAACAACAAAAGAAACAAACAGCAAACAGACAAAAAATAGAAATTAAGAAGTTGTTTAGATTGGCTATAAAGCCAAAAATGAAAGACTTGTAATCGGCTTCTTCTCTTGGACAAATCTGGAGAAATAAAAAGAAAGAAACAAAGTTTTAAGGATTCTCTTTATTTTCAATCTTTCTATATTCTTTTACCATTATTTTTTTTATTATTGTTTTTTTATTTTTGATAAACGAAAATAAAAGGAGGAAAGAAATACCTGGGGCGCCTTTGGCCGTGTCGTCGGAGCCCTCTCCGTCGCCGAAATCGGCTCTAAAGGCGGGGCCAAAAGGTTCTTTCTCTCGGTATTCAGGCCAAGCAAGCTCGGCCTCTGAACAGGATCTGAAACGGGGCTCAAAGTAGCCCCTATGTGCAGCGACGGCCACCGTCCAAGGCGATCACGACGGTGCATGGCAATGGCTTTGTTGGCCGGATCTGGAAAGGCTGAGAGGGAGAGACCCTTGGCTCTCTGTTTTTTCTTTCTAAAAGTAAAGGAGAGGACTTTTTTGTTTTTTTGTTTTTTTGTTGTTTATAGAAGCTAAAGCGGCGCCATTTGAGGGAGGGACCCGCGCCTCTTTGCCCTAATGGGTAATTTTCACATTTGGTCCCTCCATCTGGCGCTGAGGTGCAATTTGACCTTTTTATTATTTCCGATTTTGGCCATATAATTTGGCGCCTATTCCAACCTAGTCCTGCGCAAAACGATGCGCATAAGGGAAGGGGAATTTTCACAATCGGTCCCTTGATTTTGAGCACGTTTCATTTCAGTCATCGACGATCCCTTTTTATTTATTTACAGTTTGGACCCCCGGATTTTGATTTGATTTTAATTTCATCCTTTAATTCATTTAATTATTTTTTTTTAGAAAAGGGGAGTTCCTCTATTATTTATTTTAAGTTATATATATATTTATTATTTACCTAATATCTTTCTTTTTATTTGTATTATTTGATTTAAGTCATTATATATGCACATACATATTCTTTTTATAATTTATATACATGTACATATTCTTTATTTATTTTAAATATATATTTTTTATATTTCATATTTTCTACATGCATATGTATATACTTATATATTTACATATTTTAATTCATATATTTATAAATGTATGTACATACTTACGTTATTTTATTTTTATAACATACATATTTATATTTTTTTTTGTCTTTATGTAATATATATACACACATGCGCATGTTATTTATATATATGTAATTATATTTTCATATTTTATAATTCTTATACATACACATATATATACGTATAGACATACATATTTTCATTATATATATACCTACATAGTTTTTTTTGTATTTTAAATTTTTTAAAATTCATACATACATTTTTAAAATTTTTATAATTTTATTCATTTCTTTATTATTATTATTGTTTTACTTTATGTTTATTTATTTATTTATGTGTCCATTATTATTTTAAAAAAATATTTCAGTTTTTTTATTTTGTTTATTTACTTGTTATTGTATATAATTGATTTTTTATATATTTATTTTTGTTATTTTTGCTCGTATTATTTTTACTCGCATTATCGTAATTGTTATTCCGTCACATCAACTTTTACCCAAATTCGTAAAAAAGGAAAATTTTGGAAATAAAGGTAATACTCGATACTTGGGATCTTCGAGAGAATTGGGCCCTAACGTGCTGGGTTCTAATTTTCTGTTGAATCTAAATACTCGAGAATGCTCTTTAATAAAAAACATAAATAAAAACTCATTATCGGGATTTCAATATGTTGTGTCCTAACGCATTGGATATGACACGTGGTTTTCTCGATATGAGGATTTTTCGAAAGTAAAGGCAATATTCCGTATTTAGAAAATTCGAGAAATCGTGCCCTAACTTACTGAGCTTCGATTTTTCTCGTTGATTCTAAGTAATCGAATATCCTTTTAAAATTAAAATAAATGATGTTTAAATAAAAAAATGAAAGCCAAGCTTACTCTAAAAAATACGAGGTGTCGTGTCCTAACTTACTGGATGTAACATCTTGTTACTTCGAGATAAGAAGGCATTTTCCATTTTGATTTATTTGAGTATTTTTAAAATAACACGATATAAGGAGGGATCATATTTTTAAAGTTCTTTTCGAGTTTCTAATTTTCGACATTAAGACACTAACTAATCAACTAGGTACCAATTTTGGGCGTTACGAGGGTGCTAATCCTTCCTCGTACGTAACCGACTCCCGAACCCGTTTTCTAAATTTCGTAGACCAAACTCATTGTTTTAATAAAATCAAATTGTTTATTAAAAACAACTGCTTTTAAAGGTGACCCGATCACACCTCATCAAAAAAGATTGGTGGCGACTCCCGTTTCTTTTTTAAAAACCCAAGTCGACCCCGTTTTCAAAAAAAATGGTGTCAACAGCTTGGCGACTCCACTGGGGACGATAAGAGAGTCAAGCCACGTGTTGATTATTTCTTGTCTTTTTGTTGAAAGTGGAAAATTCGATTTAAATTTACGATCCTCTCATTGCATCTCTTTTGTTTTGAGTTATATTTTTTTTTCCTGTATTTTATTTTATACCTCTGCACATTGCATTGCATGACCGCTGGTCATACCCTTTTAAGTGGGAGTGAGAAACTACGCCTTCGTGAGGTTTTCACCTCCGCATGGGATAGTGAATCGCTTCCGGGATACATCCGTACCTATGTCTTCGTGAGATTTTCATCTCCGCATGGCCATAGGGAAATGTATTCCCCTGAACTGAACTCGGTCCATATGAGCCTATAATGGGTGAGGATCGAGGAATCTGCTGGTTCAGGTACCCTTACTTTAGAACCAAACCTCATGTAGTGAACCTTAGGAGCCCACCCTAGGTAGAACCACTTCGAACCCCTAGTATTCGCCCAAATAGGTGTTCTATTTATTCTTGCTTGCTTTTGCTTGGTACTAACCTGTTTTCTTTTTGTTATGATTGCATTGCATTTTCATCATAAAAAGAGGTGTTGATTCACGTTCAGTTGTTAAATAGAGAGCTTGTCATAAGGAAATGGGTTTCTTGATAAAGTGGATAATAATACGGTTGTCCGAATGTGGTCCAAGAAAACGTGATAAGAGAAGGATGATAGTTTAATGCAGGACCACACAACCATTACTCCGTGGCCCGAGAATTTAATGTGACAAGGATTATTCGAGAGCCGCTGAACTTTCTTAAAAGAGAAGCCAACGAGCACCATGAGGTTTTGTGAGCAACGAGTCACGGCCCGGATTGAGTAAAAAGGAGATATAAGATACGTCCCTTTTGAAGAGTTCGTGAGACTTATCTTAACGCTCGAACGAAGAAAATGATCGAATGTCTCCGCATATGAGGGCAAAGCCGTATATGTATCCGCTTTATGTAAAGAGATTTGTTTTCTAGTAAAGTTGTTCTAATAGAATTGAATCAAGAATCAATGTCTCTTTTTGCATTCATACATCTGCATTACATTTCATTGCACGTATCTCTTCATTCATTAACATTACATTTCATTACATACAATAAATTTCCTAAAATCCAAAAATACGTGTTCATGCATCAACATTACATTTCATTGCATACAATAAATTTCCTAAAATCCAAAAGTACGTCGAGTTTAGAACTCTAGTACAAAACCAGATGGATTGGAATTCATTGAATATATCGATGGCTCGAAAGGTGAAGATGTGTATGCCTTTGAAAAAGAACTAAAAAATAAAAAAACCTATCTTGAATTTGTTTCTACATCCCTAGAGGCGTTTTAAACAACTGGACCGTGGAGGAGATTCTTGTAATTTTTAGGACCATTTCAGAGTAATATTTGGAACGCTCTTATTGTTCTAAGCCTGAGAGCAATAGAAAATCCTTTTGTGAAAAGGCACATGTCCACTATTCTTTATTTCAACGAAATGCATCTTTGTGTCTTGTTTTGGCAAATATTCTTTTGTTCCTTCCAATTCATTCATACTCATACCACCAGGTAATTACCCTTTGATTCGTTAGCTCTTTGAGACTTCCTTCGTCCCTAGAATAGGTCCCCAGATATCAATGATATGAGCGACACTACTATTGACTCTGAACTTTCTTTCAAGCAAGATATGTGTCTAGAGGATCCTCAAGACTTCGAAGATGATCAAGACTGTATTTTATCTCCTGATTTGTTAAGGATGGTAAGGCAAGTCAAAAAATAGATCCAACCTTACGAAAAAATTCAGTGGGGAATTGTGAGCTTCGGAGAAGAGAAAAAGGTGAAGATTAGAGCCTGTATCACTGCAGAGACAAAGCGAGACGTCATTGAGTTACTCTAAGAATTCAAAGATGTTTTTAGACAAGTGGATGCTCTTGAGGTTAAGAAGATCTTGGACGAGGAACACGTGCTAATGGTTTTGCAATGGCCAAGCAAATCATGAGATTTGGGTACTGCTGGCCCACCATGGAAGGGGATTGCACCAGTTATACCCAGAAACGCCACAAGTGCCAAATTTACAGAGACAAGATTTATGTGATTCCTTTATCTCTTCATGTTATGAATTTTCCATGGACTTTCTCTATGAGGGGCATGGATGTTATTTGGGCCGACCTCGCCAAAAGCTTCTGGCGGTCATCGATCTATCTTTGTGTTCATCGATTACTTCATCAAGTGGGTAGAGGTTGTTTCATATGCCAATATCATAAAGTCGACACTCGGCAAATTTCTTGAAGAATCATATGTCAATATGAAATGCCAAAAAGGATCATATTAGACAATGCATTGAATTTGAACAACCGCACGACATCAGAAGTTTGCAGTCTGTTCAAGATTAACACCATGCCGCCCAAAATGAACAGTTCAGTGGAGGCAAAAAAAAGAGACAAAAAAAAGGACAAAAAAAGTAAAAAAACGAGAAAATAAAAAAACCAAATAAAAGAAAAACCTCTACTTGAGCAACTCAGTTCTCACTAGTATATGGAATAGAGGTAGTTTTACCTATCAAAGTTGATATTTCTACCCTTCAAGTCTTGTCAGAGCTGAATCTGGATGAAGCAAATCCAAACCCGATATGATCAGTTAAATTTGATTGAAGAGGAAAGATTCAAGGTTATCCGTCTTGGTCAAAAGTACCAAAAATAAAATACGCGAGCTCACCAAAAAGTTCGCCCCAGAGACCTGATATCGAAGAATATTCTTGCCATACAAAAAGACTTCAGAAGAAAATGGATGCCGAACTGGAAAGGACCTTATATGGAAGGCCTTATCTGAAAAAGCGTTGATATTGACAGGATGGATGGCAAGAACCTGCCTAATCTCGAGAATTCTGATTCAAGAAATAAATACTTCACTTAAAAAAATGAAAAGAAAAATGAAAAAATGAAAAAGAAAAGAAAAAAGAAAAGAAAAAGGAGAGGCCAAGGTGAAAACCCGCAAAGGGCGCCTTGAGACCAAAGGGTTTTGAATTGAAAACCCATGAATGGGCAGTTCAAACTTTGTTCAAAGGTGGGGCATGCGGTAGTCTTGCCCTTTCTGAATTAATAAGAAGGAGAGATGCTACATCTTGGGGCATCAACAAAGCCTTCTAGGACTTCTAAACACATATCAAGTTCAAAAGGGTCCTTAAGAAGTTTGGGGCAGAGAAGCTTATGCTACGATATCTGGGGCACCTATTCCCATTTTATTCATTTTTTGTATTTTTGACAAAATACATCATCTTGATTAATTTATTCTCATTTTGTATTCTAGCAAAATTTGCTATCCTGATTAATGTGTTCATTTAGAGCTTTGCTCTCAACAAATTTTCATCTTATCAATTGTGATAATATTTTCCATCTTATTCATCTCGTATCTCAGCAAAATTTGCTATCTTGATTGATTTATTTGTTTAGAGCTTTGCTCTCAACAAAATTTCATTTTGTCCATTTTGATAATCTTTTTCAAGCATTTTTCATTGAAATAACGATTAATGGACTGACAATACACATGCAGAAGGAGTTCTGCATATTACTCTGAAAGTTTCTAAATAATACGAGGACCTGAAACAGGACTATTGTTTAGAACTAACCAAACCTAAGGGTTGGAAACATTTGAGAAATGATAGTCTAAATAGCGTCTATTTCTTTGGGTTTTCTGTCAAACTAGCTGAATAAGAAGGCATCAGTGATAGAACCTTGATGAACAATGAGGAATGACAACCTAAGCATTAAAAATGGATCATTCTCATTACATTCTACAAATATAATACATACACATCTAGTTAGGAGCATTTGATTCATTCTGATCATGTCATCCTAAACACTAGGCATAAATAGGTCCATGAAATGGATTTTGCAGGTCATGTTCCCCAGAGAACAGATCAAAGAAACAAATCCTATACCCCTGAAGTTACAGTGGGATGGATTGAAGTCATTAAAGCAGATCTTGTCTTCATGTATTAGCGTGAAGTAGATCAAAGATAACAGGTCTGGTTTTCCTATATTGGTAGGAAGGGGATCGACGATGCAGATCTTGTCTTCCTATATTGGTGGCGAAGTAGATCGCAGAAAGCAGATCTTGTCTTCATGTATTGGTAGGAAGTAGATCGAAGAAAGCAGATCTTGTCTTCATGTATTGGCGTGAAGTAGATCGAAGATAGCAGGTCCTATCTTCCTATATTGGTAGGAAGTGGATCGACGACGCAGATCTTGTCTTCCCATACTGGTGGCGAAGTAGATCGCAGAAAACAGATCTTGTCTTCATGTATTGGCATGAAGTAGATCAAAGATAACAGGTCCGGTTTTCCTATATTGGTAGGAAGGGGATCGACGATGCAGATCTTGTCTTCCTATATTGGTGGCGAAGTAGATCGCAGAAAGCAAATCTTGTCTTCATGTATTGGTAGGAAGTAGATCGAAGAAAGCAGATCTTGTCTTCATGTATTGGCGTGAAGTAGATCGAAGATAGCAGGTCCTATCTTCCTATATTGGTAGGAAGTGGATCGACGACGCAGATCTTGTCTTCCCATACTGGTGGCGAAGTAGATCGCAGAAAACAGATCTTGTCTTCATGTATTGGCGTGAAGTAGATCGAAGATAGCAGGTCCTATCTTCCTATATTGGTAGGAAGTGGATCGAAGATGCAGATCTTGTCTTCCCATACTGGTGGCGAAGTAGATCGCAGAAAACAGATCTTGTCTTCATATATTGGCGGGAAGTAGATCGAAGATAGCAGGTCCTATCTTCCTATATTGGTAGGAAGTGGATCGAAGACGCAGATCTTGTCTTCCCATACTGGTGGCGAAGTAGATCGCAGAAAATAGATCTTGTCTTCATGTATTGGCGTGAAGTAGATCGAAGATAGCAGGTCCTATCTTCCTATATTGGTAGGAAGTGGATCGAAGATGCAGATCTTGTCTTCCCATATTGGTGGCGAAATAAATCGAAGAAAGCAAATCTTGTCTTCATGTATTGGCGTGAAGTAGATCGAAAGTAGCAGATCCTATCTTCCTATATTGGTAGGAAGTGGATCGAAGATGCAGATCTTGTCTTCCCATATTGGTGGCGAAGTAGATCACAGAAAGCAGATCTTGTCTTCATGTATTGGCGTGAAGTAGATCGAAGATAGTAGGTCCTATCTTCCTATATTGATAGGAAGTGGATCGAAGATTGCAGATCTTGTCTTCCCATACTGGTGGCGAAGTAGATCGAAGAAAGCAGATCTTATCTTCATGTATTGGCGTGAAGTAGATCGAAGATTGCAGATCTTGCCCTCCTATATTTGGCAGCGAAGCAGATCAAAGATGGCAGATTTTACCTCCATGTGACTACAGTGGAGTACATTGAAGCCGATAACTCTATCTCCCTGTATTTGGCAGTGGAATAGATTGAAGATTGCAGATCTTGCCTTCCTGTATTTGGCAGCGAAGTAGATCAAAGATGGCAGATTTTACCTCCATGTGACTACAGTGGAGTACATTGAAGCCGATAACTCTATCTCCCTGTATTTGGCAGTGGAATAGATTGAAGATTGCAGATCTTGCCTTCCTGTATTTGGCAGCGAAGCAGATCAAAGATGGCAGATTTTACCTCCATGTGACTACAGTGGAGTACATTGAAGCCGATAACTCTATCTCCCTGTATTTGGCAGTGGAATAGATTTAAGATTGCAGATCTTGCCTTCCTGTATTTGGCAGCGAAGCAGATCAAAGATGGCAGATTTTACCTCCCTGACTACAGTGGAGTACATTAAAGCCGATAACTCTATCTCTCTGTATTTGGCAGTGGAATAGATTGAAGATTGCAGATCTTGCCTTCCTGTATTTGGCAGCGAAGTAGATCGAAGATGGCAGATTTTACCTCTCTGTGACTACAGTGGAGTACATTGAAGCCGATAGTTCTATCTTCCTGGGCAACAGTGGAATAGATCGAAGATTACAGATCTTATCTCCCTAAGCAATAGTGGAGCAGGTTGAAGATGGCGGATTTTACCTCCCTGATTACGGTGGAGTACATTAAAGCCAGTAGTTCTATCTCCCTGGGCAACAGTGGAATAGAGTGAAGATTGCAGATCTTGCCTTCCTGTATTTGGCAGCGAAGCAGATCGAAGATGGCAGATTTTACCTCCCACTGATTACGGTGGAGTACATTGAAGCTGGTAGTTCTATCTCCCTAGGCAACAGTGGAATAGAGTGAAGAGCACAGATCTTATCTCCCTAAGCAGTAGTGGAGCAGATCACATCCAGTCTTATCTCCCTAAGTAGTAGTGGAGCAGACTAAAAACACAAATCTCATTCCCATGGAATCGTAGCAGAGTAGATTGGAGTCATATCTCTCTAAAGATGCCGTAAAGAGGATCAAAATAATAAGACGCAGTGGATTGGAGCAGTACCCAAAGAAGCCAAGCCTCGGCGAGACCAGACAAATTTGGTCCTTCTTAGTCTTTGCTCTGTTCTCGTTACACGAAAACGAGCAAAGAGGGGCAGCTGTAGAAGCCCAAATTTGCTGGCCTAGTAAAAATAATAACCCAATCACAAATGGGCCCAAAAATTAAAAACCTAGCCCAAACAACATTAACATTTTCAGCAGAAATGAGTAAAAGAAACCCTAGGAGCCGCATGCCTCGGGTGGCCTCCTCGTCTGCCACCCCCAGCCACCAGGCACCTTCATCGCACGCCTCTGCCATCGCCTGTACCAACGCGTCTGACACCTGCAAAACGAGTAACACGCAACAACAAAAGAAACAAACAGCAAACAGACAAAAATAGAAATTAAGAAGTTGTTTAGATTGGCTATAAAGCCAAAAATGAAAGACTTGTAATCGGCTTCTTCTCTTGGACAAATCTGGAGAAATAAAAAGAAAGAAACAAAGTTTTAAGGATTCTCTTTATTTTCAATCTTTCTATATTCTTTTACCATTATTTTTTTATTATTGTTTTTTTATTTTTGATAAACGAAAATAAAAGGAGGAAAGAAATACCTGGGGCGCCTTTGGCCGTGTCGTCGGAGCCCTCTCCGTCGCCGAAATCGGCTCTAAAGGCGGGGCCAAAAGGTTCTTTCTCTCGGTATTCAGGCCAAGCAAGCTCGGCCTCTGAACAGGATCTGAAACGGGGCTCAAAGTAGCCCCTATGTGCAGCGACGGCCACCGTCCAAGGCGATCACGACGGTGCATGGCAATGGCCTTGTTGGCCGGATCTGGAAAGGCTGAGAGGGAGAGACCCTTGGCTCTCTGTTTTTTCTTTCTAAAAGTAAAGGAGAGGACTTTTTTGTTTTTTTGTTTTTTTGTTGTTTATAGAAGCTAAAGCGGCGCCATTTGAGGGAGGGACCCGCGCCTCTTTGCCCTAATGGGTAATTTTCACATTTGGTCCCTCCATCTGGCGCTGAGGTGCAATTTGACCTTTTTATTATTTCCGATTTTGGCCATATAATTTGGCGCCTATTCCAACCTAGTCCTGCGCAAAACGATGCGCATAAGGGAAGGGGAATTTTCACAATCGGTCCCTTGATTTTGAGCACGTTTCATTTCAGTCATCGGCGATCCCTTTTTATTTATTTACAGTTTGGACCCCCGGATTTTGATTTGATTTTAATTTCATCCTTTAATTCATTTAATTATTTTTTTTTAGAAAAGGGGAGTTCCTCTATTATTTATTTTAAGTTATATATATATTTATTATTTACCTAATATCTTTCTTTTTATTTGTATTATTTGATTTAAGTCATTATATATGCACATACATATTCTTTTTATAATTTATATACATGTACATATTCTTTATTTATTTTAAATATATATTTTTTATATTTCATATTTTCTACATGCATATGTATATACTTATATATTTACATATTTTAATTCATATATTTATAAATGTATGTACATACTTACGTTATTTTATTTTTATAACATACATATTTATATTTTTTTTTGTCTTTATGTAATATATATACACACATGCGCATGTTATTTATATATATGTAATTATATTTTCATATTTTATAATTCTTATACATACACATATATATACGTATAGACATACATATTTTCATTATATATATACCTACATAGTTTTTTTTGTATTTTAAATTTTTTAAAATTCATACATACATTTTTAAAATTTTTATAATTTTATTCATTTCTTTATTATTATTATTGTTTTACTTTATGTTTATTTATTTATTTATGTGTCCATTATTATTTTAAAAAAATATTTCAGTTTTTTTATTTTGTTTATTTACTTGTTATTGTATATAATTGATTTTTTATATATTTATTTTTGTTATTTTTGCTCGTATTATTTTTACTCGCATTATCGTAATTGTTATTCCGTCACATCAACTTTTACCCAAATTCGTAAAAAAGGAAAATTTTGGAAATAAAGGTAATACTCGATACTTGGGATCTTCGAGAGAATTGGGCCCTAACGTGCTGGGTTCTAATTTTCTGTTGAATCTAAATACTCGAGAATGCTCTTTAATAAAAAACATAAATAAAAACTCATTATCGGGATTTCAATATGTTGTGTCCTAACGCATTGGATATGACACGTGGTTTTCTCGATATGAGGATTTTTCGAAAGTAAAGGCAATATTCCGTATTTAGAAAATTCGAGAAATCGTGCCCTAACTTACTGAGCTTCGATTTTTCTCGTTGATTCTAAGTAATCGAATATCCTTTTAAAATTAAAATAAATGATGTTTAAATAAAAAAATGAAAGCCAAGCTTACTCTAAAAAATACGAGGTGTCGTGTCCTAACTTACTGGATGTAACATCTTGTTACTTCGAGATAAGAAGGCATTTTCTATTTTGATTTATTTGAGTATTTTTAAAATAACACGATATAAGGAGGGGTCATATTTTTAAAGTTCTTTTCGAGTTTCTAATTTTCGACATTAAGACACTAACTAATCAACTAGGTACCAATTTTGGGCGTTACGAGGGTGCTAATCCTTCCTCGTACGTAACCGACTCCCGAACCCGTTTTCTAAATTTCGTAGACCAAACTCATTGTTTTAATAAAATCAAATTGTTTATTAAAAACAACTGCTTTTAAAGGTGACCCGATCACACCTCATCAAAAAAGATTGGTGGCGACTCCCGTTTCTTTTTTAAAAACCCAAGTCGACCCCGTTTTCAAAAAAAATGGTGTCAACATTTACCATGAGAAAAAACAGGAACATATTTGGAGAATGGATTTATACCAAAGATTAATGACATCTTATGAGGGTAACACACTTATGATAAAGCCATTCGACACTCAATAAGTGACTTTCATAATGGTATATGATAAGGGAGAGTTCAATAATGATACTTTAGTGGAATGATTCTGTAATGGCCCATTTTCAGTAAAAATCAGAATAGTGGTTTCGTGACCACAAATCCGATCTAGAAAGAAAAATTATTTTAATATTGTGGCATAGTCTATATTACGATAGGAATACTGCATGAAAATTTTGATAGGAAAATTTTATTGATTATATAGTTAAATTGTTAAAAAGAAAGAAAAAAAATGCATTCTCGGGACTCCGTTCCGATAAATCGGATTCGTAAATATTTATTACAAATATTTACGAAGTTAGTTGATTGTCTAATTAGGTTTTGATTAGGTGAATTTGACTTAATTAGAAGTAATTAGGAAAAAGGATTAGATTGAAATAAGTGTGAAAGTTTAATTATAGATTAAAGAAAATAAAAAGAACTAAATAGGTATATATGCCCTTATTATTAAATGAGTCGGTTTAATGTTGAAAGAAAAAAAAATCTAAGATATTTTTTATATAAAAATATATATTATATATTATATTAACTTAATATTTAAGTATTAATATATAATATATTATATTATTATATTATATTATATTATATATAATATATAAAACATAAGAAAAGTAAAGAAACAGAATAGAAAAAAAGAAACAAACAGAATCGCAGGGACGAAATAGAGAAAAAGGGAGAAAGAAAAAAGAAAAAAAGAAAATTTGAGATTTCAATGGTTCAAATTCAATTTGGTAAGTCAATTTAATTCATTTTCTTGTAATTATTGAGTTTTTATGATCCTAGAACAAAATACTATTAGGTATATGTTGAAATTTTGAGAGTTATTAGATTTTTTTATATATAGTTATTGTTGAATTTATGGATAAATTAGAGATTGAACTTATGAAAAATTCAAATTAGAATTGAGAAAAAAAAAGATTGAATTGTGAAATAGATTGCAATAAGGAATAAATTATAAGAAGTTTGAAATTGGGGTTTATTAGTGAAAATTTGGGAGTTAACCTAAGTTATAAGTAGAATTTAAATAAAAATAAAGCATAGATTATAATAGAAATGGAAATAATTTTAGTGATGGAATAAATTGAAATGTAAGTTAATGTAAGAAATGATAAATTTATTATATCATACATGTTTTTTTTTAATAGCATAGGAAAGTCATTTAATTATTTTCTCTAACATATAAATGTTATATGTTTTATATGAAATTGAAGAGAAAGAAAAGAAAGGAGAGGACCTAATTGAAGAAAAAGGAAAAGGGAAGGCTAAGGAGTGAAGGGAGGCATCATCTCAATCTTTTTGTTGTAAGTACTACAAGATTTTTTTTTAAATTAATTTTATTTAGATGTTTATATTGTAGTATAGAATTATTTAGAAATAAAAATGTAATATATATGTATATATTTAAATTTATAAGTAAATAAATAATAATAATAGATTATGGAATTATGAAATTTGAAGAGAAAATTATAATTGGAGAATATAAGAAATTATATTGTTTGAACATTAAGTAATAATGTTGTGACAAAAGTATATGTGTGAAAAAGATGTGATATTTGTGAATTGTGTAATATGTACTAAATTGTAATGATGAAGAAATGAAAAATCTTTTTCGAGATATTTATGTAAAGTATTTAAATGTATGAAATTCAGTTTTAATGCCCAATTAGATTAATCTAGAACTACTTGGATATTAGTGGCATGCCATTAAGGAACTCTAGCGCGCTCTCTGATTATTAGCACATTAGTGCTCTCTGTACTATTATTAGCACGTTAAGTGCTCTCTATTTAACACATCTGTGCTCTCTGTATAGCACTTTAGTGCTCTCTGTTCATTTGTGCATAATAATACACTTCTGTATTTGTTCCGTATATCCAGTGTGTTCTATTAAGTCTACTTTGGGCTAAAGCTATAAGTTGTGAATCAAAGCGAATTATCAATGTACTAAGGTAAGTTTTATAACTTATTAATAATAACTTAAATTTTGTTATTATAAGATACAACTAAAGAAACTTATATGCATATAAATATATATTGATCAAAATGGATTATAATATTTTAAATGGGATTTATTTGCCTATTTATTCTTGTAGTGCTTACTAAGCCTTCACCGGCTTAACGCGTTTAATTTTAACGCGTAGGTACAGTTAGACTCGAAGAGGTAGCGTCGACTAGAAGATCTCTCATCTCATCACATCCTCAAGAGCTTCATAAGTAGGTACCATATTTTGAATTAAAAGTGGCATGTACAAAGGTGTTATTTTGATCACATTAGAACGTTACAAGACTTTTGTTGTAAAAAAAAATGGTAATTAGTATTTTTAATGTTTATACTAATGAAATGGTACAAAAGTTTATATAGTATATATGGTATTGGTTGTTTTGGTTTGAACTTGCAGGGGATTTTATACAAAATAAGCAGAAATGCTGCCGAAATTTTGAAAAAAAAAATGGTTCCACTCCTAATACGTATTTTGGGCCTCGAGGGTCTATTATAAAGACTTAAAAGTTAAACTATGCTATGAATGTTATTTATTTATGAATTATTTCTAAGTTATCCAATATGTCTGATAATGCTCCGTAACCCTGATCTGGTGATGGTTTAGGGTTAAGGGGTGTTACAGATTCCATCATTAAATAAGTTGTAAATAATAGATGAAAAGTCGAAACTTAATTACAAATTATTTTAGCCCTAATTATATATGTTCAATCGGTCCATTTGCTAGCTCAAGATAACAAGAATCGAATTGCGTATAGAATCAATAATATGAAATTAATGAAAACAATGAAGTAAGAGAAATAGATTGTATATATCATTATTTGTAGTGAATATATTTTCTCACTAAGTACAAAGATGACTTAGAAATTAATTTAATTTCTTTGAATTATTATTTAAATAATTGAAGTTTGAAGAATTAAATTAATTAGTCATCATGAATTTGTTGAATAAGATAATTAAATATATTTTTTCATAAATTCTAATTCGGTAAAGTTATCATGACTTCAACAGAATTAGATTTGGGTTAAGAAAATATTTTAATTGAGAAATTAATTTAGTTAAATCAATTAATTAAATTAATTGATTAAATATACATAATATTTTGGAACATAGCAAATAGTTATTGGGTTGGGTAAATTATAAGTGTTAGATAAAAGTCTAAATAACATATATAATTGTGCCCAATACGTAAAAGTCTCAAATTGACCCCATTAAAGTATGAGGGGTGGCAAACCCTAGTCCTTTTAGAGTTGCAACCACCCGTATGTATTCTACTTAGAGTAGAAGTTTTATTCTCTAATAAAATATTATTCTTGAATTAACCCTTATTCGAACAAAACTCTTGTAGTCCTTCTCTATAAAGAGAAACTATGGGCTAAACTATTTACACACATGATTGAGTCTTTATTTTATCATAAAATAGTTGAAATTTATTTTTAGAATAAATTATATTTTTCTGAGAGAAGCTTATAGTTTTAGGTTATAGAGAGAATCAACTTTTCCACTGAAAGTTAATAAAAAATTTCATTTTGTGCACTTGATTCATGTTATTTGAGCCCACACTCAAAGCTATTCGGGGTTTGAGAATAGCAGCGAAAGTCGTTAGGTTGAATGTAAGGATCGCTCTTAATTGCTTTGTACAAAACACAAGTACAATTTTGGTTAAGGGTTTATTGTTATAATTATCACAAGATTCAGTTTTAAGAAAAAAAATTAAACTTCCACTTTGCCTTAAAAACACAATTTTCTAAACCGATTGTTTTGACAATGTGTATTAGATCCAGGTTGGGATAGTAGTATAAATCGATACCAAATTTTCTCTCATTTTCTCATTATTTGATTAATTATGATAAGAAGTTACATTCTTAAATTGTATGCATGTTTTGGATTATTATGTATGTGGATAAATATATGGATTATTTTATTATTTTGATCTCATAATTTTTCCAAAGGTTGTGATTTTTAGAAGTTAGATCGATTGTAATTTAGGTTTTCATAAATTTTGGGTTTGTAATTAGATCGTAGGATATCATTTCCATGCACGTTTAATTTTTTTTTTAAAAAAACTAGAAAATTTCATTTGAACTGAAAACGAACTAGGAATTTTTGTAACCTAAAATTTTGGACAAAACTTGGAGAAACGAGGCAATCAACGATAAGATCAAAATCGAAATCATAATTGAACGAGACAAAGTAAACTTGATGGGAATTAACGGTGGTTGTTGACTGCTAGTGGCTTACAGTGGCTGGGATGCGGCTGGTGGTGGCCAATGGTGGTCTGTGTTGATGGCCCGACAGTAAAACCCACTTTCAATTAAGTGTTTTGAGTTTATGAGTTTTGAGATTAATTTTGGCGATCAGGTTAGCTTCTGGTTTTGGGATCTTTTTGGTGGAACCCACAGGATACTTGACTTTTACCTAGAAGACCCATAAAACAACACTAAAAGCTTAATTAATTCAACTTAACTTCAAAACTAATTAATTTTAAAAGCAAACTTAAAACATAGAAAATCACTTGAATACAAACTCCTTCAATGGTGAAAAGAGCTTAAGTGTAACATCCCAAATTTTTGGTTTTGAGTTTGTAGATTTATGTAAAGAATGAGTTGTTGGTTTGATGGTTAAAAGTTAGTGTCATTGGCCTAAAAACATAAGTTCAATTTCCCTTGCTCTTGCTAACTTTATTTTCTTGTAAATTTTTGCTCCCTTTTCCTTGGTATGTCGTCCATGCCTATAGAAACCTTAGGTTTAAATACCAATTTTAGCACATAAATTAGCCTTTTTCATTCATATTCTTTTTCTCCTTGTCGCCCAACCCTTCACCCCCTTTTGTTCGTCTCTGTTTTTCTTTCTTCCTTCCTTCCTTTCCTTTTCCCATCATTGTTGTCGTAACCCCTACATTCCATTCTTCTGCATTCTTCATGAATCTGTTGTCACAAAGTTGAATCATGAAGGTTAAGTTAATAAGGTAGATTTGATTTTACATTTTTGTTTCCTTTCATTCTCTTTATTTTCTTGTGCTGATGAATTATGTGATCTCGTGAATTAACTTTTGGCAAAGGTTCAGATCTAAATCCCTTAGATCTTTAATGAATAAGGTGGCCATTTGTATCTTTCGAGTGACTAGAAGTAGAGTAAGTGAAATTGGTAGGTTTTAATTCCTCTATTAAGCCAAATTCGATAGAATATCCTAAGATTGCTGCTAACGATTTAGTCTTACTGTTAGGTACAAATTTGAACTAGATCTAGTTAAATCCAAGACTTAGAAGTTGCAAGTAACGTCAGTACTTTAGAGTGCGAATTTTCCAAGTGTGTATTCTAACCAAAAGTTAGCAACCGAGTGAGGTTTTAGGACCATACGACTTGCCCACACATGCAGTCGGCATGGTCGTGTGCCATTGTATTGTTAAGGTTAAAATAGGGACATACGACCTAGGAAAGGTTACAAGGCCATGTGACCATTGTTGGGAAAAGTTATCGATTTGCCCACGGCCACAGTGAATTACATGGCCTGGCCATACGACCATGTACCTCAAAAACACGATCTATACCCCTCACACGGCCATGTGACCCCTATTCAACTATTTTTTTCACTATTTTGTGGAATGTTTCATTTTAGTCCCCAAGTAATTCCCTGCATGTTAGAGCTCTTGTAAGTATGGTTGAGACTAAATTACTGTTTAATTGATTGTATGACCGTAATTGATATGATATTGCTTGTATGTAATTTAACGACCCGATAGTCACGGGTAATCGAAAAGTGTATTTTTGGGTCTCCATTTTCATAAAATAGAGTGTAAATATTTATTAAAAATATTTACGAAGTTAGTTGTATAGTTAATTAGGTTCTGGTTAGGTGAATTAGCTTGAATTAAGAGTAATTAGGTATAAGGACTAAATTGCATAAAGGGTGAAAGTTTAATTATAGATTAGAGAAAAAGTAAAGGGACTAAATAAGCAATTAAGCCATAAATTAACAAGTGTTTGGTGTTTGTAAGGACATGTGTAAAATTTATATACATGTATTTATTTATATTATATACTTACTTAATATTTAAGCATATATAAATATTATTATATTATATTAAATTAAAACATAAAACAAAATAAAAGAAAGAAAAAGAATTAAAAGAAACCAGAAAGTTGAAATGAAACAAAGGGAAAAAGGAAAGAAAAAAAAGGAGAAAAAGCTAGGGTTTTCAAGTGTTCAAAGCTCAATTGGTTAGTCAATTTAGTCCTTTTTCTTATAATTTTTATGTTTTTAGAATCCTAGAACTAAATATACCCAACCCATGTCAAAATTTTAGAAATTATTGAGTTTTTAAATGTTGTCTATGTCGATTAATTAGAGTATTAGGGACTAAATTGATAGATTTTTAAGTTAGAAATGAAAAAGGATTGAATTGTAGAATAAATAGTAAATTTTGAGTAAAAGGGACTAAATTGTAAAAATTTAAACATTTAGGGATTTAAGTGAAATTAAAGAGTTGAATTTAGTCTAAAGTGGAAATTGAGTGGAAATATGGAATTAATTTTGAAGAAATAAAGTTAGTCTCGGTTTAGGGATTAAATTGAAAATTAGGCAAATGTTGAATAAAAATTGAAATATTCAATGTGAAATTGTATTGTATTCATGAATTTTAATTGTTTCAATTCCGTAGCTAACGTTGTACCAGAAACCTCAGTTAAGAAAGGAAAAGATAAAGTCAACGAGGAGTAGCTGGGAAATTTTGGTTTGTATTTCTATAATCCGAATTTAATTGTTAATTGTTATAATTTAATTTAATGTACATGGTAAGTGTTGAGATGAAAATTATTGTGTTTTGCAATTGAAATGGATTGATTTAGTATGTGATGAATTTAATAAATTTATATTGATTGAATTAGAATATATATACTGAATATATTGATTATTTGAATTGAAATGAATATTGGTTGTATTTGAAAAGTGAAATTAAACCCTATTAACTATATCGGGCTGATTCAGATATAGATGACATGCCATAGGATTGGAAGAGTTCAGGGATTTCTTTGACTTCGAGTTGCTGAGACACTGGGTGTCAATTTACTACTTCGGATTAATTCGATGAGGCACTAGGTGACAATTTACTTCAGTTTAGCCGATGATACACTAGGTGCCAAATTATTACTTCGAATTAACCAATGAGGCACTGGGTGCCAAACTGGTGTGTTTTGGTTGTATCCGTGTATCTGTCCGAGTCCGAGTTGTGTTAATAAGGGTAATTAAAAGAAGTGATATTATGAAAGGTATTTGATAATACCGAATGTAAAATGGAAATGAGACATATAAATTGTGTGACATATTGTGAAAAACTATTTGAGATAGCAAATGATGAGAATTGAATGTATTATGAATAAATTAATAAATTGAATGACTAATGTTAATGTGCAAGTTATATTATTTTACTTAAAGTATTCGGATTATAGGAATACCACTGAGTTTATACTCAGCGTACGGTTTTGTTTTCTGTGCATAGGTTAGGTACTTAAGTTGATCACCTATTCAGCATCCATCAACGATTCCGATCTCAAACGTGGTGATGTATATTTCTTTTTGTGTCGGCATATACCTAGGGCATCTAAGTGTAACTACTTTGTGGATTGATTTTAAATATGATTATAAGTAAATTTTGGGTTGGTTATATATATAAATATGCTCATGTTTGAAGTTATAATATAACATGTTTTAAATTGATGTTCAAATTGAAATAATATAGGCAAATTAGGTTAAAATTGACATGTTTACAAATTTGATTTGAATGAGGTCCTATTGAAATGTTTTGACAATATAATTGAAGTACCTAAGAAGGTACATTGGTTAGATAACTTGGTTGATCATTTTAACATGTTTTAAATGAATTTGATTGTGTTTTAGATTGGTTGAATAAATGGTTTTTGAGCTGCTTGGTGTTCAAGATTGCAGGGTATGGTAAACTTGTTGTTTAAAGTTCATTTTGAGTCTACACAGCTAGACACACGGGCATGTAACTAGACCGTGTGAGACAACGGCTAACACATAGGCGTGTGGTTTGGCCGTGTGTCCCTTGCAACCTTAGAATTTCAAAACAGAATGCCCAGGTATTTTCACACGGGTAGAGACACGGGCATGTGTCTCAGCCGTGTGTGACACATGGCCTAGTACACAGGCATGTGGCTTGGCCGTGTGACCCAAGTCAGAGAGTTACACGGGTATAGACACGGGCTGGGATACGATCGTGTGTCCCTACTTCGAATACCCACATGACCTAAGACATGGGTGTGTCTCTTGACCGTGTGAGCCACACGGCTTGGACACATAGGCGTGTGTACTATGTTTCTTTGAAAAATCTTGATGTTTTTGAAAAAATTTCTTGAGTATCCGGTTTAGTTCCGATTGGTTTCTAACACATATTTTGGGCCTTAAAGGTTCATAAAATGGACAATTTGGTTAATTTATTACATGTATATTAAATGATTTAGAAATATTTGTGTTTGATCTGTTAAGTCCGATAATACTCCATAACTCTGTTCCGGCAACGGATAAGGGTTAGGGGTGTTACATGTAAACATTTTTTATTGCTACTGTTAATATTGATTTCATGAAAATCATGTCTCTGAAATTGTTAAATCGAAACATGCTAAGCATGCAATTGATACTTTTACTATTGTTGTGTTGTTTAGCATGTGATATGCTACATGATTGGTATGTCATTTTTCAATGTATAAGGTTGGGTTTTTTGGATGACAGAGAAGTTTCATTGAGTACCGGCGATATTTAAAATTCGCATTATTATTGTCAGTGCACTGCACCGGAGTATTGAGGATTACTGGCAGCTTTTATCTACAAAATCGTTGTGTATTCACAACTACTGGAAGCGTATTAATCTGTATTATTGGTGGCTTGACCACAACATTGGCAACATTGTCTACACTTATACTGGTAGATTATCTACAATATTGTTACTGGTGGATTATTCACATCAAGCTTTAGCTCGCATTTTTTGGAGTTTGGTAGACGGGTTCTGGGGAACTCGTAGTATGTAGCGGTTGGATGGGTAAGATTATTGCACTGTTTCACTGAGTATGCCATATACATAAATTTTTATGCCGTCATAAACTGTATGTATTGTATACTGTGATGTTTGTTATTCTGTTTGCCTACATGTCTACCTTTGCTTAGACTCACACTGAGCTTTCTTAAGCTCACCCCTTTAGTTTATTGTTTCACTTGTAACGATCAAAACTAGGACTAGACTCGGCATGCGAATGACTCTCAGATTTCGGACTATTTTGAATTGAAATAAAATTTTTCTATAATTTTTCATTGGTTTTTGGACTATAATTTATTAGACTGGATTGCAGCTTGGTAATTTTGTTTCGAGGGAATATTTTATGCATGGATCATATGTTTGAATAGTTCAGACTTAATAACCGGTAAATGCATGCTATTTGGACTTAGTAAAATCTGGAATGGTTTATTTCCACTGCAGTACATGTGTTCATGGTTTTTATGAAATAAGTTGACAATATAACTTTACAAAGACATTCACCTTTTATCTCATTTCCATGTCCAAAATACATTTCATTAGCTTCCATCTCCAATAAAAAAATTTCTTTTCATAAATTTATTTATTTAACTCATACTCCAAATTTTCTTGTAAATTCACTATATCTAATTCTAGAATAGTGCCACATGCCTTAACGAAAATTTTAGGGTATTATATTATCTCCACACTTTCTCATTTATAGACTTGATGAATGCTCTCATGCGTGCTTTCTAGTAGATGTAATTGGAGCCATCAAGCATAGGTGGCTTAGAGATTGAACTTCATTCTATTTCTCAACAAATTAATAGCAGGATTCTCACTAAATTCGCATGATGTCTAGCTTTGTTACCAATTGAAAGTGTGAGTTGCTAGTTCAATTTTTATTTGAGTTGCAACTAAGAAAACAATTGAAAATTAGAATTATATAAAAAAAACATAACTAATTAGTTACTTGGCTCAAATATAATCCTACATCTGCAAGGCCTTTCCCATTAAATACAATTGATGATTTAAGCTCAACTAACTCCAATCATTTCAACTTCACTCCCACATTGTTATTTAGATTAACCTCTTCCATTAGGTCTTTCCCTAATGAAATCTTAGACTAAATAGATAAAACAATTCACTTACAACACAAAAACTCTCATGAATGTTCCTCACAATCAATGGATTTAAGCTTCCTAATTTGCGCACATAAAGCAATAAACAAGTCTTCATTTTATATTCTTTTTATGCACTTGTAAACCCAACTAGTATGATTACAATAAACCACTAGAGTTTCACCTCAATTTAGCTCATTGTTATGGAATGAGATAAAGCAAAAATATCTCCCACTTGAAATTCTTCAAACACACATCACTCTAAATAAGGAAAGTAAATCATACTAAATCACTTCAAATTGTCCTTATTTGACTGAATATCTTCCTCAATAATAACCAAAAAAAAAAGGAGATTTTTAGACTTGTGAGCAAGTGTGATTACATCCTACCAGATATAATTTTTTAAACGAGAATAACGATCATGTGATAATTGATATGATGTTGGGAAATGATTTTTTTTTTTGCACAACAATGATTCAAATTTAGGCTATTCCTAAGAAATGTGAACACCCGACTAATAGGCTATAATTGAGAGTTTATATGATTTTTTTATATGCAAGTGTAAAAATTTAGTTAAATTATTTTAAAATAAGCTATTCATCCTTTTTATGGAACTTTGAAAAACCTATTTACAGGGACATTTGACGTCGAAGAGGTTAGATTGAGTTCATTAAAATTGGAATTAAATATACCGAAACAAATGAAGTTTTGATTTAAGTAAGAATGGCACTTTGGAAATTTTGAGGTTCCTAATTCTAAGTTTTTTCCATATGTGGTTTATTTATGGGAGTTGGTTAGATATATTTTGGTTTATTAACTTGTTAATTTAGTTATTAGTTTATTTATTAATTGATCGATTCTTTAAACAGTTTTTTAGATTATTCTTTTTTACAATTTTTGAAATTAAAATTCAACTTCCATTTTGGGTGTGATTTTCATGTTTAAGTGGACTATAACTGTGGTTGAGAATCTTGAGATCTTCATTGATTTCATTTTTTAAAATAAAAAGATAAATTATTCAGTTGGTCACATAATTTTATTAAATTTTAATTTAAGATATTGAAAAAAAATTCATAGTATAGGAATTGTCATTACATACTTTTATCATTTTAGTCGCCCACCATTAATATATCATTGCATAAAGTCATTTTAGTCACCAACTTTAATAAATTTTCATTTTGATTACTCTTTTGTTTTTAGAATTTAGCTCCTGAGAAAAATTTAAATTTTTCACTTGTAACTCAATTCCATGTAAAAACTTATATTTTTCCATGTAAAACTCTAATTTTTCCCCTTTACTAAAAAAACTAAAACCATTTCTAAATAAGAAAAAAAATGAAATTTAAAAGAAAAAATGGTTTTTCTTGTGAAAATTTAAATTCTCCCTATAAAAATCCAAGTAATTTCTTGTAAAACTCCAAGTCTTTCCCTCGTATCGAAACAAACTAAAATTAATTATAAAAAAAGAAAAAGATAAATTAATCTCTCTTATAAAAACTCAATTTTCTCCTATAAAATCTCTGTAAAACTTAAAAGGTTACTCTTTCTCTTGAGAAAAAATAAAACTAATTATAAAATGAAAAAAAAAGATAAAATATTTTTTCCAACCCAAATTTCACAGTAAAAATTCAAGTGTTTTCCTGAAAAAATTAAAATTAATTTTTAAAAACAGAAAAAAATAAAGGAAATTAAAAAGATAAAATGAATTACCAAAATGAAAACATACTAAAGTTGGATGATTAAAATGAATGTATGTAATGGCAAATTAACGATGGGAGACTAAAGTAATAAAAGTATGCAATGGCAGAGCTCATATACTAATTTTTTTTCGATACCCAAAATAAAAACTTATAAAAGTTAAGTGATTAAGTGTGAAATTTACCTAAAATAAAAAAATAAATTATTTTTAATTTAAACCAGAAAGAGAAAAAAAGTAGAAACAAGACTATCTTAATGAAACATGTGAAAATAGATCTTATCTTAATCTGAGTATCGTATATTATTACAATCATATTAAAAATATAAATATCGATACATTAACAATTTATTTCATAAATATTTGCATACATTTATATATTTATTCCGTATCATATTACTTTTTTTTTCTTTCTTATTTTTCATTTACTTTAATTATATTCAATTATGTAACAATGAAGTTTGTAGGGAAGTAAAGCATGGAAAAGAGAAAAGAGGTGTACGTTGAAACGGGACGGAGCATTGATGGGGATAGCAAAGAGCAAAGGTTGTCTTGATCCGTTCTGTGGGACAGTGTCCTGTCATATAACAGCCTGTTCATTTCTTACAAAACATGGCCCTCTTTTCGTCTTTCTTGCTTTGCGGATCCTTTTGAAAAATTTTAACTAAAAATAAAACAAAAATGGGCCCACTATAAAACAGTCATTAGAAAAATGGACCCAAGCCTCAATTATGAATTTACGATCCATCACATGCTTCCCTCCTAAACTCAATCAACCATATCTCATTGGTTGAGGTTATAAAATATTCTCTCTGTGTTCCAACAATATTTGGATTTCCTTTTCTCTCCTCCTTTCATCATTCACAATAATTGAAGTATCTTTCAATTTTATTTCAACAAAAAATTATCACTCATATATCTATAATCATAATTATAAATACAAATAATATATGTGAAAATAATTGTCATTAAAATTAATCATTACAAAACATGATTAGATTGATAATTAGAATAATATTTGAACAAGGCCTAAACATAATTATTCTTGAAATGTCATTATTCTAAACAATATTTATTTCGAACTTCAACGAGTTGTTTTCAAATAACTACTACATTGGATGTTAGTTGTCCTAACTAAAGTTTTGTTTTGAACGTAACTATTCTCGAGGTCTAAAAGAGATATTAAATAAAATGATAATCCAATAATTTCCTGAATTATAATTCAATTAATTGATAAATAATTAAAGAGTTTTAAGTCAAAGAAGCAATGTTTAGTATGATTAAAAAAATAGAGTTTACATGATTGACCATATTTGAGCCACAAAAAAAGAAAAAGAATGAATCATTTTTGTTTGATCTAAAGTGAAATGTTACAGTAGCTAAATTGGTGTTAAATAGTAAATTTTTGGACTGTGTAGAAAAAGGACCCAAAAAGGAAAAAGACTAGTCTGGATGCTGATGGAAATTGGGCTTTTCTCAATGCTTTGGGCAGGAAAATATTGTGTGTTTGTGGATATAGAGAAGGAAAATGAAAGGGAGATTTAATATTGGATTTAGGCTTATGAAGAAAGTTTCTCCATACCTGAATTTGGACCTCAAGTTTACCCTATTGAAGACTAGACCTACCTTGGAGCCATTTGTACCTCTTTAGCTAAATGCCGTAATTTCACTTTTAATCCTTTTAACTTTGGCCAAATGCTTTTTTGACCCAACATAAAATTTTTGACTTCATCTCCTTTACTAATATTGAAAAATCTTAACTCAAACTTAAAGTTAATATTTTTATTTAACAAATGAAATTAATTGAATCAGTTTGAGTAATTCAATTTTTTATTCTGGAATCAAATATGAATTTTAAAAATAGGTTAAATATGTTGTCAATTTCTATAATTTGATAAATTTTTTATATGTAATTAAAAAGTTAAAAAAAATTAGTCTTACTTCTTTTTATTTATAAAAATCTCAATTCAGTCATTAAAATAGTAAGTATTTTCTATCAAAATTTGTCAACTTAAAATTTTAATTTCACTATCTTTATACGACGTGACATATGATTTACAGAAAATATACATATTAATTAACAAATTTTGATAGCAACTACTAATAACAATAATAATTAAATTAAAACTTTTAAAATACAGAAATTAGAAACTCAAGTACAAAAACTAGCCATACATTTTAACCTTTAAAAAAATCCAATCGAATGCATAAGCTATTCCAACTAGAACCCAATTCGATACTCAACTAAAATTTATAGTGGTTGCTTTTTTTAGCATTTTGGTTTCCCTCTGGTAAGAAACTTCCCATCATCGTGTTGTAGCCACCCAGAAGTTAAAGGTCAAAGCATGTGGAGGATGTGGTGTTAACATCCTTTAATTAAAGCTTTTCAATATTCTTCTTTGTTAAGATTGTGGAATTCAAATGATTAAACTCTACCAACATTTTATTATTTTAACTCCTCCTTAACCGTTAAATACTTACGGATGAAAAAAGATTTAACTTATCACAAACATTCACTTGAAATTTATCGGTATCAAATTTGGAGAATTAATACAAATTAATTATAATGGAATAACATTTGATGCACCGTCGTTACATGAGCATGAATGTGTAAAACAAAAATTAATGAAGGATTTATAAATAAATATGATTAACTTTTTTAAATGTAATTAACTACTAATTAAAATTATTATATTTTCCTTCTCTAATATAATCAACTTTCTCTATAACAGCCCATTTGTCTATTAAGATTTTACCTATTATAGAGAAGTGGTTGTAATACCTCTGTTGTTATAGAGAGATAATTATTGTAAATTTACTGTAAAATTCATATAATGAATTTCATCAAAGGAAGAAAGTGGGAACTATATTTAAAAAAATAAAGAAAATAGAAAACAAATCAACAAAATTAAAAGACATACAGCAAGTGCATGCATTATTACCTTCTTTCACATTACTAATTATGGAGTTCATAAATCTAACAAGTTCAAGTAATCAATCTAAGTTATCGAATTAAATTAATTAATTTATCATGAGTTATTAAATTCAAGTAATCAATTTATAAGTTTATGATATTTCAAATTCATGGTAGAATATTTAATTAGAGAATTTAATAATTTATTGATTTGATATATTTAATTACACTCATCAAAGACTATTTCATTTAATGAAATATGATTAATAAAAAATTCATGTGAAATTTAAACATTTTATCCAAATAATATTTTAATAAATATAATTTTTATTTAAAAAATTATAATTAACATGCTTGTTTATATGAAATAGTTATAATTTTATTTAGAATTTTAGAGAAAATGTTGTTATAGAGAAATAATTTAATAGAGAATGTACTTTATAACTATGGCTATTGCTTTTATAAGGCAAAAGATGTAATAGAGAGTTAAATTTATAACTGTATCACTAAAAATAGTTGTCTATCACTTTGTTACATTTTAGTATTTGATGATGGTATAGATAAAATGCACAAATTGAAATTTGATGACTTTTTTATTTCCGCCACCTTCAGTGTTTCAGCCTGTTTATTAGCTAGGTACAACAGAGTGGTTATTTCTAAGCATAAGAGGTATTTGTGCTTGAGTGGTTATTTCTAAGCATGTGCAACGAAGTGGTGGGGGTGCTTTTAGCTCAAAATATGGGACTTAGGAGAACAGCTTAATCAAAAGTGTAAATTGGAGTTGTGTCTATGGTTGATGACATAAAATTTCGACATGAGGATTGAACAAGTAGTTTTAGGATGCATATCTTAACAATCAAAGAAGCAGACATTTAATTTTGCATTCGCTTCCTATTTATAACCATCATGAGTTGTGTGTATGTGCGTATTTGTAATAACTCTTATGATGAATGGTACAAAATCGTGACTTAGATTTCTATTTGTCACACCTTCAGCACCTCGATAATTGACGTTGCGGTATTCTCTCTATAATTATATAATAATTCTTTTACATATTTAAATTTTTATAATGTTTAGTACTTTTTATAATTTTTTAAAAATTTTATAGTTTTGCACTCACCTTGAATGAATCTAAACAACCATTTGTCTAAATTTATTATACTTTTTTTTATTATTTTTTAGAAAATAATTTTTCTAATGTGGCATATAGAGGTGTCCATGGGCCGGGCCGGGCCAGGTTCGGGTCGGGCCCATAAAAAATTTCAGCCCGTTTTCCAGGCCCGGCCCGGCCCGAAATATGGGCTTGGGATTTTGCCCAGGCCCTGCCTGGGGAAAAAATATGGGGCCCGAGCCCGGCCCGGCCCGGCCCGTTTTGCATTAAAATTAAATTTATTTTTTTAATAAAATTGAAACTAATTGTTATTAAAATTAATTGTTAGTAAAATTATCAAATTATTAATTGTTAATTGTGTTAATTGTTGTAATAAAATCTAACATTTGATTAGTAAATTTATCAAATTATTAATTGTATTAATTGTTAATTGTATTAATTGTTGTAACAAAATCTAACATTTGCTTAGTAAAATAAACTTGATGTTTTATTATTATTATTTTGTAACACTATTAACTTGTTATTTTCGCATGTTACTCATTGAATATCATTTGGATCAAGATAAAAATGTCAAAATTCGAAGAGTATAAAAACTTAGAATAATCTAATTAAAGAATATTGACTAAATTTATAATTGTACACATAGTATAATATTAGTAATTAAATTTAACTGCAACCCTTTAAGCTAAGACTACATTTTTCAAAATCTGACCAATTAAAAAACACCCAAGCTAAACTTAATTAAATTAATTTACAAAAACTAAATTCATAACTTTCACAAAGTAAAAGACTAAGAATAGAATTTAACCTTTCTTTGACCAACTTTTGTTTAACCGCTTTGTCCGAAAAAGGTAAGTTGTTGGATTAGAATTGAAATTATGCCTGTTTAACCGCCACTTTTTAATTTGTGCATCTTAGAATGAATTAAGAACCCAACCAATTTGTGTTAATGTAAAATCACATATTCCCTTTTTAATATAACGTCACTTTTTACCATGAAAGTGGTTTGGAATTGGTCGCAATCATTGAATAATATTAGCAAAATATAATCGGAACATAATGAAATTATAATAAAAAAAAATCAGCAAGCATTGATGTAATAGGTCAAATGCATCGATTAGTTAAGACATCAAATCAAATTAGGCAACAAAATATAATGGGTTGCCATAACTCATAATAATCTATTCAAACTTGGCAATACAATATGGGTTTAAATAATCATAACCAAATATTCATGCTTGCTGTATCATATTAGTAATAATACTCTCAAATCTTCCATAGGTAGTTCATTGCTATAAGTCTAATTTTATCACTTCCAATTCTATCCTGTCACCTAAATTTTATAACAAAATATTTAAACATACTTAATTTTATAGCAATAAACAACAAACCATAGTATTCATATATTAATCCATCAACATATTTAATTTTATAACAGAATATAAATTGTTAGCTAAATTAAAATTTAAACATTTAGAAAGAAAGTATCTTAAAAAGCAACTGAAGAAACCTCGTCGTCATCATCGTCATCGTCGTCATCGTCGTCATCATCATTTTTGCAACCAATTTCTAACATGAAATAAGAATGAATAATTAGATAATCAAATTGATGAAAAAATAATATAAAATTACAACTATAAAACGAGAATAACAATTACCTGCTGAAAATCCCTTAGCTCTCATCCAATCATCCAAGCAAACAACGGCTTGAACCGTTTTTGGCTTAAGTGAACTCCTGATGGGTGTGATAACTTTCTTACCCATGCTAAAAGCCGATTCGAAAGCTACAGTCGATATTGGAATTGCCAAAAGATCACGAGCCAATAATGAAAGCTCATTGTATCGAACTGAACTTTTGCTCCAATAATCTAAAACATCTATTTGGCTATTCAACTCAAGCTCTGGTTCTTCCAAATAATTGTCCAACTGTGACTTTTCACTCCTAGTGCTAGATTCATTTAAATACTTTTTATAATCATCACTCTCATCAAAACATCCCCCAAAATCAGCACTATTATCATCGTGTTCATCCAAACCAGAACCAACAGGAATTTTATCCAAAACATTAGAACTCCCAGCCAAAGAGGAAGACATGGATTTGGATTTCTTAACATACTCATCAAACAAGAGTCTAAGATTGCTAAGAATGGTCTCAACAAAATCTGAAGCATGAACACCATAGATTGTTTTAAAGCAATACTGCACATAATTCAACTTGTAACGAGGATCTAAAATTGCAGCACATGACAATATCAACGAATACTCAGCCCAATACTTATTAAATTTCTCTTGCATTTGCTTAACCATTGGAGTTAAAAACGAATAAGGGCCTTTAACTATATCAACCAAGAGCTTGTGAACCTTCCAAACACCTCTAAAATAAAGATTAGCCGTTGGATAATTAGAACCAGAAAAACACAAGTCACATCATAAAATACTTTCAAAAATTTGCAAAGAATAGCAACATTTCTCCACTCCTCGCTAGAAAGTGCAAACATTTGATAATCTTTATCCCGTTGGCCCCAATAATCTAACACATCTTTATAGTAAAGAGAAGATTCAAGCATCAAATAAGTAGAATTCCATCTCACACACACATCTTGACGCAACTTTTTCGTCACATTCAAATGAAAACTTTTGTCGGCCACATCATAAAATCTTTTTCTACGAACTCCTGACTTTTTTATGTACCTAATCCCATTTCGAATCTTACAAACAACATCATCGGCAAGCTCCAAACCAGCTTTAACTATAAGATTCAATATATGTGCACAACATCTAACTTGAAAAAAAAGCACCATCACACAAAATAGCTCGGTTTGCACGAAAACGATTTTTAAGACAAGAAACCATAACATCATTATAAGAAGCATTATCCAAAGTGATGCTAAAAATTTTCTTATCTATACCCCATTGAGATAAACATAAAACAAGTTCATCCGCTATGTGCAAACCATCATACGGAGGAAATAAAGCTCTAAACCTTATGATTCTTTTTTGTAACTTCCAATCTTTGTCAACCCAATGAGCAGTAACGCAAATATATTCATCATTAGTATGCTCCGAATTCCAATTATCAGAAGTTAGACAAATTAAACCAGGTGCTTTACCCAACTCTTCTTTAACATGATCTCTCTCTTTTGCATAATACTTTAGGACATCCCTAGTAGCTGTTTGTCTACTTATATTCTTAAAATTAGGACTAGCAATTCTCATCATGTATCTAAATCCCGGTTCTTCAACTGTCCTAAATGAATGCTTGCCACACACAAGAAAAGTAGAAATAGCTTGACGACACTCATCAGCATCAAACTTGTAGTTTTTTATAGATGGAAAACCTTCTGGTGATGGTTGAGTGGCTATGGTGTATTGAGTGATGTCCTTATTAACTTTTTTCAAACAGCTATTTAGATGACGTCTTAAATGAGAGGTTCCACTAGAAGACTTAGCAGAGAAGATAGTCTTACAGTGATTACATTGTGCCTTCAATTCATTTTTGTTCTCGCATTCAAGCTTTGTCATTTCATCTCACACCTTTGAAGTGGTAGACTTTTGATGTTTGACAGCACTTTCGTACTCATTAAACCCATCGTCCACAGGTATAGGAGTGTTCGAACTAGCCATAGTCATAAAAATTGAAGTCCTGAAATCCAAAAATGCATACTTGCTGTTTAAATATAAAAATATGTTCAAACAAAATGCATACTTGCTGTTTAAATTGTAGCTTATATGCATACTTTGATTTTGATACAAATAGGTTCATATTTTATTAAATATACAAATAGGTTCAAACAAAATGCATACTTGCTGTTTAAATTGTAGCTTACATGCATACTTTGATACAAATAGGTTTATATTTTATTAAATATAAAAATAGGTTCAAACAAAATGCATAATTGCTGTTTAAATTGTAGCTTATATGCATACTTTGATACAAATAGGTTTATATTTTATTAAATATAAAAACAGGTTCAAACAAAATGCATACTTGTTGTCTAAATTGTAGCTTATATGCATACTTTGATACAAATAGGTTCATATTTTATTAAATATACAAATAGGTTAAAAATTGTAGCTTAGATGCTTACTTTGAACTCTTTAAATGCTTACTTTTATAAAAAATTAATTTAATCTTTTAAAACTTACAAATATATAATTTGTTATTAAATGAAAACTAGATAAAATAGTTTAACTTTGAAAGTTCGTTACCGTTATGTAGAGGAAAACGCAAACAAAATTAAAATGCAAAGAAAAAATGAATAGGAATTGAAATATTGAATGGAACAAAAACATTTATTAGATTTCAAATTTATATATAAACCATAGGCAAATTATTAAATATATAATATAAACCTAAACTAGAAAACATCCTTTGCGTTTAAACAATTGAGATATTCATACTTATTCTATAAGCTAAATTACATATGTACCAAAAAAGAAATTAATGAAATCTATTACAGTGAATAAAAATCTATTAGCAATAAAAAATCTATTACAGTAAAAAATCTATGAGGACCGAAACCTCATATACCAATACATCTAGCAGTAAAAAATCTATTACAGTGAATAAAAATGAACATGTGCCAATAAAAGCATCAGGCAACCATAAAGAGAAAAGCAGAAATGAACAAATTAACCTAAATTGCTTATTAGAAGAGAAATAAAAGTCAAACTGATAAACACCTTAGCCAATTGTTGAGTCTGGATGATATTTATGCACCTCTGAAATACAGGCTGTACAAATTGAGTGAATCTGGTACCTAATGCCTGAAAAAGTAAAAAACATTAATCCTAATGTTTACTAAAATCATGTACTGCAGATTAAAAAATCATGCGGATTGGACTGGCTCCAAAACTAATAAGAACTAGTAGTTTGTACACACTCCCATTTTCCAAGTTATTGCACAGAAGAAGAAAAAGGCAAAAATCATTAAGCCAAAAACAATACTCTGAAGAGACTTCAGATCTCAGTGGGTAAAATAAAAGTAAAACCAACAACAATTTAGCTCCAATTTAGTTACAGTACGCATTACAACATGTATTTGTAAAAAAATATTTAAGAACTTAGCAGTCTATTTTATGATACGACTTTTATTATACTAGCTCATCAAGCAAGCCTCACACTCTAAGTAACCAACAATCCTGAAGACCCATACTTAATAAATTTTCAATTAGGGTTGGCAAATATTTATAGAACTCCATTTATCTCGTAAGTGCATTAACTTTCAAATCGTTAATATTTGACACCACCTATAGAAACTGAGAAAAGAACCATGGATCACCCCCTTAAAGCTAACATTCCTTTCCCCAATGCTAAGACTTACCTTTATAAGCTTGACTATAAGCCTTTCTTGTTTATGTTACCAAAACCCTTTAAATCCCCCATACAATGCCATTCACCTCTAGCAATAGTGTGACATCTTACGACCCTCGTTAACCATCCTACACTCATGTTATGTTCCTTTCAATTTCACCAGAACAACGAAGCCAACAGAGGCAGTTGATTGCTTACAAATAGCTACAACATGTTCCCTAGAATTAAAATAAGGTCGCAGGAAAACATCTTGGAAAATCTAACAATTTCCACCTAACTTGCAGCCTCATTTAATGTTGCCCTTAACTTTAAAAAAACCTTAATCACTAGGAAGACGTGCAACCAAGAGCTCAATCAACTAACAAAATAGAAGATCTTTAACTTAGCCAACAAATCTCGACCTCATAGTGAACATAAGCAAAGCAGTCAACCCCACGCAATGGGGCGTTGAGTTTGATTATCCTTTTCATCTAATCTGTTGACTAAACAACAATCAATTTCCTTACAGACCCCTTCTTCATCATTTCAATGTTTCACCCAATTTTCTTATGGGCTTTTTTAATTTTAAAAAAAGTTTCATACTTCATAGGCTCTTATTTTAAAAGAGCAAGTCTAACAGACATCCATCAAAATTGGAAGTTGGTATCGAAATATCAGGATTACCAATAAGTGGAGACAAATTCTATTCCTAGGTTTTTTGCATCTTCTAAGGCATTGCAAAAAAAATAAAAAAAGAACAGTTGATGAGACATTAAGAAGAATAATCAGAAGAAATGAAATATCTTAAAGAGAATGAAAACAAGGAAATCGAAGAAGATGAGCAAACTCGTACCTGTACCAAACTCCCTTGTATGCTTGCTTCTACTTGGCGATTCGGGAAGAAACAAACCCTAAACGCTTGATTCTGGAAGTGGGTGGAGGACCGGAGGTGGATCGGTGGAGGTCTTGACGGTGGAGGTGGATCGGCAGTCAAGGAAGATAAGGTTAGGGATTTTGAATTGGAAGACAGACGGTTGATTGGGAAATGAAAACTAAAACTAAAAAGTAAAAACTTAAACATAAAAATAAATATATTTTTTTAAAACATTAAAAAACTTAAACTATTATATTTTAAACATAAAAAAATATATTTAATATATTTTCGGGCCGGGCCCGGGCCAAAAAAATTCTCCCCGAGGCCTGGCCTATTTTTTAAACGGGCCTCTTTCTCAGCCCAAGCCCATATTTCGGGCCTATATTTTTACCCGAACCCTCTCATATTTCGGGCAGGCCGTCGGGCCGGGCCGGGCCGCCCGGCCCATGGACAGGTCTAGTGGCATACCATGTCAGTGTATTTAATTTTTTTAATATTTTTTTATGATGTAACATGCAATGTTAGCATTGCCTACCATGTCAGTATGATGCATCAGCATCGTTATAATATTAGCGTTGTTAATGATTGAATCAATCAACTAACAGTTTCCGTTAATCCAAGTAAAATATATTTTTTTTAAATTCATATAAAAAATATAACAGAGGTGAATAGGACAATTTCTACAATACTTCATTAGTTTATTATCACCCTTAATTTGATAAAATTATTTTACTCCTTGGGTGAATTTTATCACATTAACAGTAGCATAAACTAAGATAATTGTGGCATATACCTTCAAAAATAAATAAATAATATTAAGAGATAAGAACGAGAGAGACAGAGAATCTTAAGCTAATTAAAATTTTTTGGTCTGACCAACAAAAGCAACGCATCCGATGCTGCCAAAGCCAAGTTTTTGGATCTTCCATGCCATATAACTGCATAAAATATATTCCAGAGTCAACAGGTTCTTCTTTTTCTTTTCTTTCTTTTTTCTTTTTATCATTAATATGGGTTAAAATATGCTCTAACTCCAGTATTTTTTATATTTGAATTTTTTTTAAATAAAAATTTATATTTATTTGTTAGTAATATCAAAATTTTTCTATTAAATTTATTGGTGTAAAACTTTGAAATAAAGAAAATACTTAGTTAGTAGCTGAATTTATTGGTTGCTGACTTGGCATTTTTTAAAATTTTTGACTAAAGCTAGGGACCTCTTTATAATTAGTCCAAAATATTTTTTGAGGTTTATTTGCAACATAAGAACCCCTAATCCTCATCATCGCCCAACACCAACCATAAGAACCGCATCAATCCTCATCAGTGTCCAACAGCCACCACCACCCCATCTCTACGGTTCCTCACTCCGCTACCCCTGCACCATAAGATCCTTACAATAAAGAACTTAATTAAAATGTTTTAAACTTTAGGGACTAATTTCAAATTTGAGAAAAAATTTAGAGAATTGATCTGAATTAATGCCAGTGCATCCTCCGTTTCAGAGTTGTGTTTTATATTTTTGCTTATAATTTCTAAATTTTGTTTATAGAATTGGAAACTAATCATCAAAATTTCAAAACTTATTGGAAGCATAATTTCATTTTTCAAGTTTCGAGTTTGATTGAATCTTATAATACTATCATGAACAAAATGAAATGAAACTTAACGATAAAATACTATATCCAATTTATATTTTGGGTATAAAAATCAAATTCCATTAAAAAAAAGAAAATATTTGCTACTAAGTCAGAGAAAGTATTTCAATTTCTGTTAAGGTGTTGAGAAATGCTTTGCTGCATGGATCTTATGGTGTGAGGACAGCGAAGTGAGGAGTGATAGAGATGGGAGTACTGGGTGTTGGGTGGTGATGAGGATTGACGGTTCTTATCATAAATATTGGGTTTATGTTGCAAATAAAGCCAAAAAATAAAAAAAAAAGTGTTTTGGACTAATTATAAAGAAGTCTCTAGCTTTAGCCAAAAGTAAAAAATAAAAATAAAGATAAAAATTATATCAACAATTCGTTAGTGGATTAACAGAATTTTTAATGGTAAAGACTAATTTAAGCAAATTATCTTAATCAGAATGATTAAATTGATAAAAAAAATAGAAAGATCTAAGTAAGAAAGATATTATTTTAGAGTGAACTATGATTTTATCTAAATAAAATAAAATAAATTAGGAATGCATAAAATTCAACACAAAACATTAAAGAAAGTAGAGAGAAAAAAAGCAAAAGAAAGTGGTGATAAATTATAGGGCTGCTGGCCTAGGTCGTTTTCTTTAGAGATTATTTTATTTGGTTAATATCTCCAAAATTGTTGGTAATAGAAGCTTGGATGTTGAAATCTTGGGAGATTCCCATCTTGTGAGGTAAAACCGAAAAGAATATGTATGGAGTGTTTTATGCTTTCAAAAACGACAAATCTTATGTCTATTTGGAACCTCCATCTCCTCCTTATTTCTAACTCCATATCAACAACATAGGAGTAGCTTAATTCAAGTTTTAATATTTATATACAAAATGATTGCTACGAAAATTACAATAATATCCTTTTATGTATAAAAAAATTTATATTATTACGAGATATTTTTGTACTTTTACATATAATGTCATTTGAACTTATGCCACTGACATTTATATACTCTTTACTAACATTATAACATATCGATGTGTTATAAAAACATGACAATATCATTAAATAATAAGAGTGAATTTAATATTCTTAATCTGATGTTTTTACCTATTTAAATTTCTTTTTACTTGCAATTTAAACAATTTTAATTTCGTATATATTGCTTAAATATGTGTTATTATTATTAGTTTCAAACAATAGGTTTTTTATTTATTTATTGGATGTTATTTTTAAACTACACTTGTGTTTTAAATACGTGATTTTTACACGCATATGTGTGTGATAGAATTACTAGTAAGATTTCGTTTTGTTTCTGAAAACATATTTATATTTTTTTTTATTTTTAGAAAACAATTTTTTAAATTAAAAAACATGTTTGATAAATAGAAATAAAAATTTTGTTTTCAATAATGAAAGCATGTTTGGTAGCTTTTTTTTATAATAGAATCTCAAGAAATATAATAAACAAATTTTACATGTATATAGATTCAAATTAGGGTATCAAATTTAATATTTGAAAAATAATTAAAAATTTCTTCTTCTTCTTTTTTGCGATTATATCAGATTATATCAATTTAAATTAGGGTCAATTCACTTAAATTTTAAAATAAAATCACTATTTTTACTTTTATAAAACATTTTTAACGAAAATAATTTTTTATTTATATCAAATTTCATGTATTTTCATTTTTAAAAAATTATTTTTAAAATTTTTCAATAAAACATATTTTCTTCAAAATTTTCAATAAAACATATTTTCTTCATTACTTTCATTTTCCATGAAAGTGAAATGAAAATAATCTTTGTTTGATAAACCAAACGGAACCTAAGTCTTTACAAAAAAGCTAATCATGAATAATTAAAATTTTAAACTCTAATTGATTGAATTTTCCAGATAATATAATATTTTTATTTGCAACACATATAAACTACTAATAAATAGCATATAATAATTTGAATATCCAAATTCATTATTTATTTTACATTTTAAAATATTTATTTTAAACTTTTAGGTTACTATATTTGGATATTTAAACAAATTTAAATAATTCATAAACAATTTAATTAGTTCTCTTATTTAACACTAATAACAAATATAGTTTCTAATAATGTAAATTTTCTAATTTACGCATGAATTTTACATAAATTATAGATATTTAATTTTTTTTTAAAACAAGTAATATAGAAGGAGAATCAAAAGAGTAAAAATTTTGATTATATTTTTTTTACATAATATCTAAAACTATTTATATCTTAACTTTAATCCAACTCATAAATAAGAGGATAATAAATTTTAACACGCTCAAATTTATATTTTTTTGTATTGATGATATTATTAATGTCAAATCAACTAAAACTCGTGTATGAGGAATTGATATTTATTGAAAAAGAAAAGTCTAATGAAATAATGAATATATATTTGGAGATGTCACTCATGACTCAACTCTTTTTCTTTAATCACACTTTGCCACATCATTGAATTTTTCTTTACAGTTTTTTCAGTTCGACGCGGTTTTGTGGGATCCAACAGTCCCACCTAAATACGCGTATTCTCTCTCAATTGTTTTAGTCCCCAAAGTAAGCTTCTTTTTTATTATTAAGCTCTGTCGCCCCCAACCAAACCCTCCCTTCAAATCAAACAATCCCTCTTTTCTTCTTTCCATTAGCTGTTTTCTTCTTCTTCTTCTTTTTTTTATGTACATCTTCTTGTTGGTTGTATCTCACTGACAAGAAATATGGTGACGTCTCTACTGTTGCTGGCCCTTCTTTTTATAGCTGGCTTCCTTAATGTTTACTTTTATATTTCCCGCAAGAAGTTTCATGCATGGCTTCAAATTCAATCTTTCTTCCCCAAAACCTGTTCATCAGCAGGATCAGTGGTGCCATCTGGTCCCAAGGCTGCTACTCAAGAAAAGAGAGATTCAAACAAGGTAGTGGAGCTGAAAAGGGTTTTCGCCACCTTTGACAAGAACGGTGATGGGTTCATAACGAAGCAAGAATTGAGGGAATCACTCAAGAACATCAGGGTGTTGATGACGGAGAAAGAGGTTGAAGATATGGTAGTGAAAGTGGATGCTAATGGAGATGGGCTGATCGATTTCGATGAGTTTTGCATCTTATGTCAGACCATGGATGGTGGTACTGATGCAAGTGGTACCAGATTAAAAGAAGATGATGGGATGAATGGAGAAGAGGAACTGAAAGAGGCTTTCGATGTGTTTGACAAAGACAAAGATGGGTTGATTTCGTTTGAGGAACTGGGATCTGTGCTGTTTTCTTTGGGTTTGAAAGAAGGGAACAAATTGCAAGATTGCAAAGCAATGATAAGGAAAGTAGACATTGATGGAGATGGAATGGTTAATTTTGATGAATTCAAGAAGATGATGAGAAGTGGTGGAGGACTAGTTTCTGTTTCTGCCTTCTAGCTACTAATTTTAACTTCATCAAATCTTCCAAGTAAGCCCTTTCCATCTTTCTCTTGCCCCCAATTTTAGGTTTAGTCCCTCTATTATGATAAAATTGAGAATTTTATCCCTCTACTTTAATTTGATATAATTTAATCCCCTCTACTTTTAATAATGACGTTAGTAGCTCCAAATTAATAACACCATTAATGGGTGCTATTAAAGTAATGACATAAAACTTTTTCAAATAATTTTAAGCATTCTATTGACATAACAAAAAAAAAAAGATGATTCCATGTATCACTTTAACGGCAGCTATTATGATGTTATCGATTCCGACGACATTATAAAAGTAAATGATGAGATCATATCAAATTAAAGTAAAGGGGTTAGATATCAAATTTTAGTATAATAGAGGGAGTAAGTTCACAATTAGACCATGTACGTGAAGATAATTGGTAGTTAACCTTCAAAATTGTTTCTTTGTTTGAACTGTTTTGACACGAGTAGGTTGGATGTTGTCACCAACATTATAATCCTTTAATTATCATTTCACAGTTGGTTGAACAAGTGTTTGTATTTGTCTAGATTTTAGTACTTGTGTCTGTATATACGAATCTACTGTATCTGTACATATATATATATATAGGTTGAATGAAGGCTTCCATTTTGACCCTCTTTTGAAATTGCCCCTTTTCTTCATCAATTTTCACGTCCAATCTGGATTGTGGAAGCAAAGAGGGAAAGATCAACAATCCAGGGCAGAGTAATTATCGCAATTCCAATCAGTTTCTGCTTTGAACAATTTTTTTTTGCATTTCATCTTTTAATCATATAATTAGCTTCTAAAAATTCTTCCAAAATTACAATCATTAGTTATGAATATCCTAAAATTCTGATTTTGGTTTTGGTGGATCCAAACCGCAACGTGAATTGGATCGCGAATCTAGAGATAGTAGCCAGCCATCCTAATAATATAGTAATCTGCAATCACCAAAAACGATGCAGTATTAACTACTTGTTTAAATTGGTGTATATGATAAAATTCTCTTCTTGTAATTCTAAATATGTATATTATATGTATTTTATTTTAAAGTTCATCACATCCTCCATCCACATGGATTAAAGGTTAGTTTAACATGGTTTGTCAGGACTATTTTTGAGATAAAAATATTGTTAAATAAGATACTTTTTGAATGTATATTTGTTATTTTATGACACCTTATTTAAAATGGATATTTTATTCTTCAAAAATACTTTAACACTTAAATCTTAAACCAAACTTTTCAAAAATATTTCTCAAAATCACTTTTTAAAAATAATGCTAAACTAGCACTAAATCTTTAAACAAAAGTTAGTTTTCTTTATCTAGAGAACTCAAATCCTATACTTCAAAAAGATCAAGATCCTTATTGCTTTGATACATAACTAAGAGAGAGTTCATTAATTTGGTTGTTGGTTCCGGATGCGTAATTTTCAAAGAAATATTTATAATAATATATAAAAATACGAGTTTAAAAATTCTTTTATTAGATAAAAATATATTATATTATTGAATTGACATTAAGAAAATATTTTTTAAATAATAGAATTTTTATTCCTTTGAAAACTGAGTATTTTAATTAGTTAATTATTATATATTATTTTAATTTAATTATCATTTAATTAGTATTACAGTTATATATAAATTAAAAAATAAATTTTACCATTATAAATTAGTGTTACAATTATATACCATTAAGATTTATCATAGCATTATTAAATTTAATTATTATTAAATTTTATTTTAAATTAATTATCATTTAATTAGAGTTACACTTATATATCAATTGAAATTAAGATTTATCATTATAAATAACTTTGAGTAATATCATATAAATAAATTTTTTATTTGTATAATAGAGTTCTTCTTCATTTCAACTCCACAATTGAGTATATTAATTAATTAATTATTAAATATATATTTAAATTAATTATCATTTAATTACTGTTACAATTATATATCCATTAAAATTAAAATTTACCATTATAAATAACATTGAGCATTTAATTTTTTCAAATAATAGCATCTAAAACATATCAGCATTATTCATACAACTCCACAAGTATAAAAACAAAGTTTGAAGGTTGAATATGAAACATTTTAGTGCTAAAATCAAAATCATTTTCAAGATGGATGATAGGTTTTTTTTTTCATCTCTGTTTTTATATTCATATAAATGTAATATTTTAATGATAATATTTGTTTATAGTTTTGATTTTATACTGTTCACCGTGAACTTGACGTGTATTGTGATTTAATCGAATTCAATTATTTTTAACTATTTTCATTCAAAATTATGTACTATTTAAGACATGTTAAAGGTGACTTGAAATAAAAATTATTGAATTGATCACATAAGAGAATATGACTATTAATAGATGTCGTATTCGGAGACATATAAGGAACATGCTTCATAAACATTACAACTGGATCTTAAAAAGCTGTCACCAACATTACAACCCTTTAATTACCATCTGAAATTTGGGACAGTTGGTTGAACAAGTGTTTGTATTAGTCAACATTTTACTTGTCCGTATATACGAATGTGCTGTATCTGTACATATAAAACCTGAATGAAGCAATCTTTTTTGATTCCATTTGGCGATTTTCTTCATCAATTTTCAATCTCTCACATGTATCTTCTTTCATGTCGAATTTGGATTGTAGAAGCAAAGAGAGAAGGACATATTTTATCATTTTATACTAGGTTTGTCTTAGTTCGAACAAAATTAAATTATGAATTACGATTTAATTAAATGAATTGAATTTTTAATCTCTATTATTCAATTGAATGCACTTAATAATCCATAAAATTACGAGGAAAAAATCAACAATTTACATTAGACTAATTATCTCAATCCCTATCATCAATTTAATTTAAAGTTTCTGCATATAACAATTGAAGTGTAATGTAGTAGTTGTTCATTTCATCCCTTTAATCATGTGATAGGGGATTTTGTTCATCAGAATAAAACATATTTAGTGGTCAATCATTTACTACTTTGAAAATATATTATTATACCTCATTCGCATCAAGACACATGACAAGCCAAAAAGGCTCTTAAAAGTTTAATGTAATTTTTGTATAAATTAATATTTAAGGTATACTTTAAGTTCACTCATATGTGTCAATTTTTGTATAAATTAAATTTTAAACCCCTTATATTTTTTTTAATTGATTTATTTCACCGCAATTTTGAAATTTATTTCATTGATTATTTGTATGTATTTTTTTAAAAAATTATGCATTAATTTTATTATATACGATTCTTAAAATAATAATTTAAGTATTTAATAAATTATTTTAAATAATTTCTAAAATAAATATTAACATTGTAATTTTAGCTTTTCAAAGGAAAATATAATATAGTAATATTTATTTTAATTAACAATTATAATATAATATTAAAATGTATAAACTTTTTAATAACATATTTAAATTTTAAGAAATTAATTTTAAAAATTAGTAACTTTTTTAAACATAAAGGGGATAATTTAAAGAATTTTAAAAATAATTTAATCTTTTTAGCAGCAGACGTGAAATTAAATTTTAAAATATTAAATGATATATTTTCAAAATAGATTAATAAATTTAAAATTTAAAAATTTTCAAAAATAAAAAAATATTATAAATAAAAAATTTAATATATTTTAAAAACACATTTTCGTATAAGCTTAATTTAGGAAATTATATATATTATACCTATTTTTATCTGATAAAACATTCAATTCAAAATATATGAAAATCATAAAATGATTTAAACTTAATCATAAAATTTATTAAATAATTTTTTGAATACATAAAAAGAAAGTAGAAAAGATTAATCTTGTAATTAAATTGAGATAGAGATGGATAATATCCCTAAAACAGAGGCTGCTCTTTTATCCATAAAATGGAAATCTTAATTAAAAATGATATAAATGAGTTTGATTAAAGAGAGAAAGCAGGGGAAAGGCTGGGCCTGGACTCAATGATGAAAGGGATGAGTTGGTGGGGCAAATGAGGTCCTCGCGTCTCATTCTCAGCCCCCACATGGTTTATTTTTCCTCCTTTTTAAAGCTAAGCCCCTCAGGCTCATTCTCACACCTATTTTTTTATTAATAACAACCACCCCCAACCCAAGGGAGCAATCAAGGATTTTGGCCCTCTCTTTTAGAGGTGCTCATCATCAACCCGGATCAAAGTATGATATTAATACATTTTAGATTTATTCAAGTCTGGTCTAATTTAAAAAATAGACTTAAAATTTTACCTAAATTTATCTATTATTATATATATATTGTTGAAATTTTATATATTAGTCATTTTAACATTTTTAACATTTACATTATTGTAATGTTATAGATTCAATTTTTATGTGTTATGAATATCATAATATGTAAAAATAATATAATTAAAACATTGTGAATTTAAAAAACGAGTTAGGTTGGGTTGGGCTCGAGCTTAACTTATATTTTAAACGGTTTTAATTTTTTTGTTCAAACCTTCCCGAATTTCGGACGGGCCTTTGGGTTAGACAGATAATCTGCCCATGAATAGATCTAGTCCCTTTCAAAATAATAATTTAATTAAAGTTTTTAAAATCTTTTTGTTAAATTAAAAAATATATATAATTTTAACTTCTTTCCAAAACTAATAATTCAACTTAAACCATTAATTAAAAATAGCTTCTAAAAAATAAATTTTGAGAATTTGTTACTTTTTTATTTTATTTTACAAGTAGCTTTAAAAAATTGACATGTCTCTCTCTCTCTCTTTTTCTTAATATTTTACTGTATTTTTATAAAACACTTGTCAACCAATAACGCTATTTGTAGAGTCTAAAAACTCCACCGATAATGTACCAAATATTTTATCTTTTGAAAAATAAATTGATAACTGATTTTATATATATATATATTTGGTTCAATCTATGTAAAAAAGTATCATTATGTCCCAACAACAAAAAGTTAATGCCGAATAAGAAAAACTTGAACTGATTGTAGCAACAGTATTATATAATTATTAACCAAGGGCTATAAATACCATTAATTAATCTTAAAAAGAAATAACTCTGTACAACGTAACAAGCATGAAAGGCAAAGTTAAGGCTGTTGCTGTGCCCATTACGAAGCAAACTCGTGCAATTGCTTTAATTTGCTTTGCTTCATTATGGCAGCACTTTCACATTTAGCGACGAAAAATCTCTCCCAAAAAAGTCGTCGAGAATTGCGTTTTCCCTGCACTATCCACTAAATTCCGTCGGCAATGGAGTTCAAAGTTGAAATTCATTAGTAACTAAGATAAGTTGCAAAGATTTGTGGAACCTGGACTGGTCAACAATAATCTTCAACATCAATCAATGGGATTTTTTTTTTAATCCTTTTCTTGTCTCTTTTCTAGCAATCTTCTCAGCAATTACAGCTCCAAATATCATTTGTTTCAAAACCATCATGATGATGACACCTAACAAGGAACCATGCTTCACAAGTGGTTCACCACTTCACCTTTGGTCAGCCTTTTCATAGAATGTCTTTCTTTTTTCCTTTTTCCTTTTAATGCCAAGCAAATTGCAACTTCAATCTCTAAGCTTAGAATTTAAGTATTCTTCTGGTTTATAAAATCAGAGAATGTTTTGGGATTGGGCCCTCAATGTGGTAACTTTCATGTCCCTAAATGGCCAAACCCATTTCTTTTAATAAAAAAAAAAGCACAGTGCATGGTATGGTATATTTATGACAAAACTTCATGTTAAAGGGTTTGGAAAAAAAAGAAGGAAAATTATATGGAATATGAATTGTTTAATTATATAAATGCAAAAACCTTTGATATAAAATCTTACACGTATCGAGCTTTCTTATACACAAATATGAGTAATCAATTTTTATGGATCCCAAACAAGGGATATCTTGTTATTGTTTGCTCAATATGATGACCTTGAGTGGGCTACACCTACACTGGCAGTCTTTCAAAACTATTCTCAGTCTAGACGTGGTGGTGGGGTCCAAGATTGGGGAGGCTGGACCTATTGTGGCTTAGTGGGGTAATGGGTATCACTCCTTCCCTGCAAAACTAACTTTTTTTCATTGGATTAGTTGGTATAATTTCGTGAAAATTGTACTTATTTGGTACATGGTTAACGGTGTTTTTTAGATTTTATAAGTGGATTAAGAGGATAATAAGTGTTATATTTTTATATAATTTTTTTTAATTTTTTTTATTTACATCTTATGATATATTTGTCAAATCCTTAAATAATTTATGGAATTTAAAAAACTTCACTAATATTGTATCAAATTATTTTCCATATTTGAATTGCCTATTGTTCTTTTAATTTAATTAGTTAAGGGTTTAGCGATTTGTAGTTAATTTAATAAATATATAAAAAGAACTTTTAGTAGATGAATCTTAATTTAATTAATATCAGTATTATTATCAATACAAAAAGATATAATATCATATATTTTTTTATCTATGTAGTGACTACTATTACAAGATATATTCTCAAGTTGAAAAATAAAAAAAAAGGGAAACCCAACACTAGGGGATCTCATATCAGCACTAATATTTTGCTTTTGTTCACCTAAAGTGCCATAAAAAAATACCATTCTAATTATATTGGCTTGTGGTAGGTGAAATGACCTCTCACCAAGCTCTCTCCCCCACTCTCTCTTTTAAATTTAAAGAAGGAAGAAAAAATAGAATCCTTTTTGCCTTTTTCAATAAAAGAAAGAAAACCCTATGGCTATACATATAGGAATATATCCCCCTTAGAGAGAGAGAGAGAGAGTTGTGGTTGTGGGTGATGGGATTGCACTCAAAGATGCTCTTGGCTATCTTTCCATTGGTTTTGACTAAGGCAATTATAATACAAAACAAGAACTGTTTGATTTGTTTAATTAATGGAAATCAAGGGGTAAAACAAAATATTTTGACCCCTTGATTTGGAAACCTTTTTGGGCACAAGATCTAACAAATTACGAATTCCTCGTCGGCAAAATATATTTTTTTTTCTTTTCATTTGGTAGCAAGGTGCTTGAATAAATTGAAATTTCTTACAAATTACAACTGGATTTAGATATATATTGGTTTAATAATAAAACAAGTTTATGTAGTATAGAATCTAAGGTTTAAATCTCCCTCTAATTATCCAACTCATATCTTAATATATTCTAAATTGAATTAATATATTATTTGATACCCGAGTTTAACACTTTTTCTTTTTTGAGTAAACTATTTCATTATACACTTTAAAATTACATCATTCTTATTTTAGTCACCTTACAATATTTTTTGTTAATTTGACTACCACCTTTGACAAAATAAACCAATCTGTCACTTAACTATTAAATTTAACAAAATGCTCCCATTTCCTTTTTCTTTTCTTTTTTTCTTATTTTTTTTATCTTCTCCCTTCTAACTTAGAAATCCTAGTCACCACTTCCCTTAAAGATGTTGCTTCTTCCTCTACCAAACCACTATCGGCGAATATTGTCCTATCAATGAACAAAGCCAAAGGACTCTTCTTCTTTCTCTATATTTTCCTTGTTTACCTTCTCCTTTCTTCTCCTTATCACAGTTGTCGCTTCTCACTATCACTGTTGTGATCATCAAATGTCTTCTTCGGCATTAGATTGTTGATCCAAAACCACCAAAGTAAGTCCAAAGCCTCATCTTCAAATCTATTAGATTAGATTTCTCAAAAAAGAAAAAGAGAACCCTAAAAAATGGTGAGATCACTCCCAAAGTTTTAGAATTTTTGTGCTCTGATCACCTAATCTCACCGTTGATATGGCTTCTTTTTAAGATATATTTCGACAGAAGCAACGACAACATCTTTAAGGGAGGTAGCAGCTAGAATTCCTACGTTAAAACGGAGAAGATGAAGAAAATGAGAGGAGAGAGAAAAAATAAAGACAAAAAAAAGGGAAAAAGAAAAAAAAAGATATAACCATACAAGAGATGGATTTAATGTTCGAGTGACCAATTTTGTCAATTCTTTAACAACGTTGACCAAATTTAAAAAAAAAATAGAGTGCCTAAAATAGGGACAACCTAATTTTAGAATGACTAACAAGGTAGTTTAATTTTAGAATGACTAACAAGGTAGTTTATCCTCTTTTCTAATGTGGTATTTTTGGCCCAACTGAATACTTGTATTTTACAAAAGTTTTACATTTTGGTACCTAAAGGTAACAGTGTTAACTTTTTAATGTTTAATTTTTCATGATTTTGTAAATAGAATAAATTTAATGTTAATTGTGGATTTGTTTAATATACAGTCTAATGGATGTGATATAATTTTTTTGAGCATCTTTTTTAATGTCATTGACAACTGAGGTAAAGTGACATACGATTTGAAACTTTAGGTACCAAATTGATATAAAAAATTCTTTAGGTACCAAAATGATATTTTGTGCAACTTTGAGTGGTAAATGATGTAATCCAAAAAGTTAACACTATTATCTTTAGATTTATCCAATACATGTATGGGATTGGACAAAAAATAACACATGTACCATATTAAAAAAAAAGTGTCAAACTCATGTACCAAATTATGCATTAAACGTTCCAAACTTAATCTTAATTTCTAGGCTTTCTATAAACTAATAGTTAAATAAAGGTTAAATTATTCTATTTATCATATAATATGCATAAATTATAGATTTAATCTTTATATTTTAATTTAAAAAAATGAAAATGAAAATTAACTAAATTAAAGTATAAGCTCTAACCCACAACTTATTCATAATATATGAATTAATAACAAAATTTAACTTTAATTAAATAAGATACCAAAAAACTTCAGTATTTGAGGTATCAACAACAAAGCTTACAATTAAAATTTAATCATTATGCTTGAATTTATACAATTTGGTCCATATTTCTCACAATTTTTAATCTAAATAGTTAATATTGTTGGCTACTCTCATTAAAATTTTGACATGATTTTTTTTATAAAAATTACTATTCTTACAAAAAGAAAATTATTTTGGCATGATGTGCCAATATATATTAATCCACATCAACTACTAAAATTATTAATAGTGCTGATTATTTAAACTAAGTAATGACTTGACTTTGTTTTTTTTTCTCTTTTTTTAAGCATTATAATATAATAGTAAAATTATAGTTTCGATTTCTCTACATGTTCGTATTTGATATTTAGTCTTTATACTTTAATTCAATATAATTTGGTTTTTACTTTTACAATGGTATTAGTTAGTATAAATAATTTACATATTTATATATGATAGTTATGCTATAATCTTACTATCACATCCTTTGTATGCTAACAAATGTCCAAAAAAATTTATTTATAGTTAAAAGATAAAAAATGATTTTTTTAAACAATATATATACATATATATATGGACCTTTTCATTTAAAAAAAAGAGAGAGATTATGAACGTGTCAAAGTAACATAATGCCATATTTTTTCTATAGATTATTAAAATGGTTAGATTTTAATTTTGGTTCCTATACTATTTTGAAATTTAATCTTTATACTTCATCTTCTTGATATAATTTGGTACCTTAATTTTTACACTATCATTGGTCAGCTCAAATCTTTTATTTTTATTAAAAAGATGGTATAGTTTTTAAGAGTTGTTAACACCGTTAAAATTATCTATTAAATTCACAGCGTGTTCCAATTTTTTTGTACGTAGTTATCATGCGAGTGTTTTTTTTTTTAAACCGAACTTTCACTCTAATGAATTTAACAAAAGAATTTAATAGTGTTAACAATTAAATTTTAAATTTTTAAATTCGAAAAATAGAGATATTAAATTTAAAAAATAAAAATATAAAGAATAAGTTCTAAATACACTAAAAGTAAAGAGGCTAAAATATATTATAACCTTCAAAATTCACTTTATAATTTAGTAGCCTTATATTACTAAAGAGAGACGAAATACAAGCCGAAGAAGAAGGGCAACTACTAACCCGAGCCATTAGGCTCAATCAGTACACCCATACCCTAACGCCCATGTTGATGACAAATATTAGAAATATCAGAAACATCAGATAAAAGAATACTACTTGTCGTAACCATTTTTTAAAAAAAACGGGTATCGACTTGGAGAAAAACGAAAACGGGAGTCGCCACCAGTCTTTTTAGGTGTGATTGGATCACCTTGTAAAAGTGGTTGTTTTTAATAAATGGTTTGATTTATTAAAAACACAATAGTTATAATAATGAAAATGTATTATAATATAATAGTCATAATGATGATAATAGTGGTATTAGTAATAATAATAATAGAAAATAATAACAACATTAAAAATAACACTCTTCCCCTCCCTTCTAAATCCGGCCATCGGTCCGGTCACCGGACCTTCACGGGACGCCGTCGGCTCCACCGTACACGGCGGCCGAACCTCAAAAAAAAAACTTTTTCGGTAATGAAAATATGGGTAAGCTTCTTACTTTTATTTTTACTTTCGTATAAAAAAACAAAATAAAATTGAAAGGAAAACAATAAACAAACAAAGAACTTAAAATGAGAATAGACAAAAAAACCTCTTTTGCTTTAATCTTTGATTAATCTCCAAAAACTAGCCTTTAAAAAAAAAAAACCCCTTCTAACATAGTCTTGAATGGCTTTTATAGCCAAATTTTACAACTAATTTTTTTGTAGGCAAGTGGAGTGGTTGGGATGGTTTAGTGGGGTGGTTGGAGTGAAGATATTTGGATTTTTTTTTATTTCATAAATGGGCCATTAGGGTTTAGGTGATTGGACTTTAGAGGTTGTTGGGTTTGGGGCTATTGGATTTTTAGATGTGCTTTTTAGCCCGGGCAAAATTTGGGCTGTACAGCTGCCCCTCTTTGCTTGTTGTCGTGTAACGTGAACAGAGCAAAGACTATAAAAAGACCAATTTTGCCCAGGCTCGCCGAGTCTTGAGTTCTTGATCTTCTTTAAATGGCCTCTTGACGGCTTCAATCTGTTTCACTGCAACTAGAAGATCAAGGATCAAGAACTCAAGACTCGGCGAGCCCGGGCAAAATTGGTCTTTTTATAGTATTTGCTCTGTTCACGTTACACGACAACAAGCAAAGAGGGGCAGCTGTACAGCCCAAATTTTGCCCGAGCTAAAAAGCCCAACATCTAAAAACCCAACAACCTCCAAAGCCCAATCACCTAAACCCTAATGGCCCATTTATGAAATAAAAAAAAATCCAAATATCTTCACTCCAACCACCCCACTAAACCACTCCAACCACCCCACTAAACCATCCCAACCACTCCACTTGCCTACAAAAAAATTAGTTGTAAAATTTGGCTATAAAAGCCATTCAAGACTATGTTAGAAGGGGTTTTTTTTTTAAAAAGACTAGTTTTTTGAGATTAATCAAAGATCAAAGCAAAAGAGGTTTCTTTGTCTATTCTCATTTTAAGTTCTTTGTTTGTTTATTATTTTCCTTTCAATTATATTTTGTTTTTTTATACGAAAGTAAAAATAAAAGTAAGAAGCTTACCCATATTTTCATTACCGAAAAAGTTTTTTTTAGGTCCGACCGCCGTGTACGGTGGCGCCAACGGCGACCCGTGGAGGTCCGGTGACCGGAGCAAAGCCGGACCGATGGCCGGATTTAGAAGGGAGGGGGAGAGTGTTATTTTTAATATTGTTATTATTTTCTATTATTATTATTACTAATACCACTATTATCATCATTATTACTATTATATTATAATACCTTTTCATTATTATAACTATTGTGTTTTTACTATTATAATTATTATATTTTCCTTTTTTTGTATTTACTTATACGTTATTATTTTTTATATTAACTAATTTAATAAATATATATTTTTTTAGCATATTTATTTTATTTACATATCATTACTTTTATTATTATTATTTCATCATCAATTCTATTTATAGTTTTTTTAAATAATTTCAAACATTTAGTTTATTCATTATTTCTCTTTCTTATTATTTGTTCGACTCATTTATCTTACCTTCGTATTTATCGTTACTATTCATATTTGTGTTTATATTTATCTTGTTATAGTTATTGATTTTTATTTGTTATGCATTCTTTATTATCTTGTTCAGGCACGTTTTCTCGAATTTCCTAATACCGAATATTGTCTTTATTTTAAAACAAATTCTTACTTCAAGGTGACAAAGTGTCATACCCAGTAAGTTAGGGCACAACACCTCGTACTTTCGAAAATAAGTATTTTTTTAAAAAAACTCGTATAGCGATTTAAAAGAGTATTCCGTATTTAGATTAAATGAGAAAAGTCGAAACCCAGTAAGTTAGGGCACGATTGTCTCGAATTACCAAATACGGAATATTTACTTTTATGAAAGAATTATTATTGAGTTAGATAAAACCTAAATTCGTGATGGAACGAGATAATAAAGAATGCATAACAAATAAAAATCAAAAACTATAACAAGATAAGCATAAACACAAATATGAATAGTAACGATAAATACGAAGGTAAGATAAATGAGTCGAACAAATAATAAGAAAAGGAAATAATGAATAAGCTAAATGTTTGAAATTATTTAAAAAAACTATAAATAGAATAGATGATGAAATAATAATAAAAGTAATGATATGTAAATAAAATAAATATGCTAAAAAATATATATTTATTAAATTAGTTAATATAAAAAATAATAATGTATAAGTAAATACAAAAAAAGGAAAATATAATAATAATAATAGTAAAAACACAATAGTTATAATAATGAAAAGGTATTATAATATAATAGTCATAATGATGATGATAATAGTGGTATTAGTAATAATAATAATAATAGAAAATAATAACAATATTAAAAATAACACTCTCCCTCTCCCTTCTAAATCCGACCATCGGTTTGGCTTTGCTCCGGTCATCGAACCTTTACGGGCCGCCGTCGACTCCACCGTACACGGCGACCGGACCTCAAAAAAAAACTTTTTCGGTAATAAAAATATGCTTCTTACTTTTATTTTTACTTTCGTATAAAAAACAAAATAAAATTAAAAGGAAAACAATAAACAAACAAAGAACTTAAAATGAGAATAGACAAAGAAACCTCTTTTGCTTTGATCTTTGATTAATCTCAAAAACTAGCCTTTTCAAAAAAAAAAAACCCCTTCTAACATAGTTTTGAATGGTTTTTATAGCCAAATTTTATAACTAATTTTTTTGTAGACAAGTGAAGTGGTTGGGATGGTTTAGTGGGATGGTTTAGTGGTGGTTGGGATGGTTTAGTGGGGTGGTTTAGTGGGGTTGAGATGATTTAGTGGGGTGGTTTAGTGGGTTGGTTGGAGTGAAGATATTTAGATTTTTTTTATTTTTTTTATTTCATAAATGAGCTATTAGGGTTTAGTTAATTGAGTTTTGGAGGTTGTTGGATTTTGGGCTGTTGAGTTTTTAGATGTTGAGCTTTTTAGCCGGGCAAAATTTGGGCTGTACACTACTTAAGCAAGCAAGCATATCATTATAGAAATGCCGCTTTATTAACACTTCGACACACCCAACGGAAGGTCACGTCTTGAAATTGAGTCAGCAGGATTCGGGCAATCATCAATCAGAATTCCCAGCGCTAAAAAATCTAAGATCCGAGACAAAAGAGCAGTAAAAACCTCCAATCAATCCATCTCCACTACAACTCTATCAAAGCCTTCAACCTTAAGCCACGACAATGCTTCTCGGACTGAGACGGCTTCCGCCACACATGGCTTAAACAGAGCAGGACAAAAACTCGAGAACACTTTCAGAAAAGCACCATGCATGCTTATTCCGGAACCCACGGTGAAATTGACAGACCAAGCAAAAGTTAAAGGGTTGTTGCTTGTGTCTTCCCCTACTACTATAGTTCCTTCAATTCATTCTAAATATTTGTCATTCTCTTCCTATTAATTTTTCATGTGCCGCTTTATGCTTTCAAGGTATTACCATTGTCTACTTCATTATTTATTGCCTTTGCCTTCTTCAAATTGCTACGACTAATTATTATTATTATTTGGTTATTTTTTTTAATGACTTGGTGTTGATACACACCCCTTGCAGCGGCCACCACAACGATGATAGCTTTCGTTTCATGGCCGCTCCCCCAAGAACTTCCCCACCAGGCAGAGATCATAATTTATATCCCCCATTCGACTCAATGATCAGCTTGGAATCCTCCTTTTCCTCCAAACTAAAAATTGTCAAACTTATTATCCATAGCATATCGAAGAAACAAACAAAATAGACGAAAGTGTGCATTAAGGCAGACGACTCACGTACACAACAGTAGACAAAACTTGCACTCAGTAATACCCTATACACAAGAGCTACAAAGTGGCAAGACCAAATTTAATTTCTAAGCTAATCCACTAGTATTCTTTTAAAACATTACAATTATTGTTTTTAATTATAAATTTGAAAATGGTTTTATAATTTTTAATAAAATAAATAAAATTCAGTGAATAATTAATTTAATTATGAAAAGTATTAAAGGAGATAAGTTACTTTATTTCAATTTTTAATGTTTAAAACTACTCAATATTTTATTGATATAATAAGAAAAAAAATTAAAGATAATTAATTCAACAAACAAAAAAAAAAGCTTAAATCAGACTCAGCGGATAGATCGGTGATTGGCAACATTATTAATGAAATTCAAAGAAAAAGATTCAGTTTCAGTAACTTATCTTTTGAGTTTACCCCTCAAAAGACAAATGAGTGTAGCGTACGCTCTTGCAACTCGAGGGTACAAGCTGACTAGCCTCTCCCATTGGATCGAAGAGGAACCGACGGAGGTTGAACCCACCATCGTCAATGACCAAAGAAGATTTTTGATTCGGTAGAAAAGGGTCATTTCTGTTCGAGTCCGGGGATGTACTGCCAAAATGAATGTCCTTTCTTCTCTCTGATGAACTCAGATTTAGGAGAAATCTAGTATGACGCTTTAATAGGATCATTTACAGTGATGGAAAGAAACAGCAAGTATACTCCATTAAAATGTCTAAAGATGCAAAGAAAAGGAAATGTGTTTTTTGTTTGAAAGTCGATAGAGTTTATGTTTCTTCAACTTTTTCTTTTAGGTTTTGTTTGCTTAGGATTTTATCTATGCCCTTTCATTTTCTTTTTTCTTTTAATTTTTTAGGAAAACCCGAGGCACTACCTTGGTTACCAATACTTTCATGATAGCTGTTGAGTACAGATTTTTGGTAAGTGTACTACATCTCCTCTTTAAATGCATTTTGATTTTATCTCAAAAAAAAAAAAATTGCACTTTCAAAATTTCACTTACAAATTTAATGACTAAAACATTCTAAAAATTAAAACTAAGCTAAAAGAAATTAAAATAGTCATCATCACTTACTTCCCTATTCAACTTTGTAAAAAAAAATTATTTTAGTCTTTCATTTTAATTTTAAATTTGTATATTTTGTCAAATCACTTAAAATGAATGGAAAAATTAACGACTTTGTTGATGTGGCATTCTTGTGGATTGTCACGTTAGCAATTAATTAATTTTTTAAAGTTTAAAAAATTCAAAAAATTATAATTTTTTAAAAAAAATTAAAAATTATTAAAAAGTATATAAAAATATTTTTTTATTTTTAAAAATTGATTAATTACTAACGTGTCATACACATGACAATTCATGCGTCAGTAAAATTAATCAACGTTAACTCTTTAATTCATTTTGGGGTAATTTGACAGATGATGCAAATTTAAGGACTAAAAGAAATAAAAAAATTTAAACAAAGACCAAAATAATTGTTTTTATGAAATTGAAAGGCCAAATAAATCATTATACCATTAAATATGATATAAAAATAGAAATATTCATCCTTACCAAATATTTTTTTTCCTTCAAACATGCGCATTAAACAAAATATGTGACAAGGTTTACATATTTTTCTGTTGTGCAAAATAACATTAAGAGAACTAAACATAATTCATAAAAAATTGTGAGATGATGGAATTTCAATGCTATTTCAAATTATCTTAAATATTTGTTATTTTAGTCTTTCTTAATAAAATCACAATGTAGTTAAAAAAATTAATATAATAATAAATTTATCTTTTAATTTTTATATATTATATTAATTTAGTTGTAATATTAAAAAAATCCTCAAAATTTATAAATATTCTCAAGATGTTAATTTTAAAATCCCCTACCCCGTCCCTCTCCCTCTCCCCTTTCCCCACCGGACCTCCCCCTCCCCCTCACCGTCCCCTGTCCCCCTCCCCCAGCACCGTCCTTTGAGCCAATAATTGGCATGCACGAATTACGATGAAGAAACCTTTCACGAAGGACAGTTTATCTTCGATCGGAACGATCTCATAGCGATTACAATCCTTTCTTTTAACCAACTGCACCTGGTCTTGCAGAAGACCAGAGCTCCGTCGAGATGATTCAGCAAAAAAAAAAGAGGTATCTTGAGCCATTAAGAGATTTCAAACTTCTCCTTTATACAATTACAATGAAAGATGCAATGGTCAAATATTTGCATTTCAAGAGAGATGACATTGAAATAAATCATTGAGTTTTCGAACACACAAAGGGGGAAAAGTCCATTACTAGTCAAAGTTAAAAGGTCGGGTAAGCATGTCTCTGGAAAATCAGCAAACAAACAGTAATAAAACCAAGTTTCAATCAATTTTAGGAATTACAAAGTAATAAAAATCTAACAGGATTAAGAAAAATATGAAGAAGACTCGGGTTCAGATCATGAACAAACTGAAATGCGGATGAATCAGTTATAGAATAGTGAAAATTAAGGAGCTTAACATCGAATCCAAGTGCCAAATTATACAACAGTCAGCAGCTCATGTAATCACAACTTTTAAATCAGTGAAGAGAAATCAAACCATCATTTATCTTTCAGTGTTCCGCCGTTCATAATACAGAAATGTCTTTTTTTCTAACCAGAAAAATGTTTACCCCTTCACCAGATTTATGAACACTCATTCCTCTTTCTTTTATGCTCTTCCATGTCCCCTTTATAAGAAGCTAAGAAATTGTCACAAGAAAAACTATCTAAAACTATGATCAAGAAGCATGATATTCATTTCCTTTTTGGTGCTTTCGATTGAACTAACACATACAAACCAGTTTGAATTAAATTTCAAGGTCAGAAAGACAACGAACCAACCATAAAAAAACTTGAACTTTCGAGCTCCTAAGGATATGCCACAGACTCAAAACCATCAAATTCAACAACAAATAACAAAATAAAAGCAAATCCAAAATACCCAGAATTGAAACTCGACAAATAACAAGAACCCAGAAGCTAAAGCTAAACAAAGTTGACCATGAAAACAATTTGTGGCGAGTTTAAACTAAATTCCGGGAATCATAGTTTCAAGATCATTCCTTTATTTCTGTTTTTAGTGTTGGGAGTTTGGAGCCAAACTCCAAAGACTAAGAAAATATGGGAGACGGATGGGGGTGGGGGAGACGGATGGATGGGGGATTTTAAAATTAGTATCGAATCAAATATTTGGTAATTTTAAGGGTTATTTTTTACAATTATAACTAAATTAATATAATATGTAAAAGTTAAAAATTAAATTTATTATTAAATATATTTTTAATTATCACGTAAGTTTATTATTTGTGATTTTAAGTGAAATTAAATTGTAAAATTTTAATTTTTAAATGCCTAACATGGAAATTTTTTAATAAATGATTCACTGTGTAAGTTGTTTACCTTAAATTATGTAACATCAAATAAACTCTTATCTTAAAATTAGTTATTTAATACAGTGTATCATATTTTTATAATATTTTATTATATTTATAGAGTAGATGTCATCTTCCCAATTTTGATAAAAAAGTTTATCAATAATTAAAATTAAAATTAACTATTATAAGTATTAAATTGAATAGTTAAATAAATTACAAGATACAAATTAAAAGTTTCAGTTAAAATTAATAGATAAAATACTAGAGTCCTCTTTAAGATAGAACATTCAAAGTTGTTGGTGGATCAATTTCATTGACCACATCCTTCATATATAAAATTAAAAGACACAATGTTAATATTTTAAACATGAATATTAGTTGTCAAAAATGTTTGCTGCTTAATAAATAGATAAATTTATGCACCAAAATAAGAATAGAAAAGGTAGAGGGGAAGGGGAAATGGGCATCGTCCCCCACACAAAAAAGAAAAGGTGGTGGCAAAAAAGTTCTTTTTGTACACACTTGCAATGATGGTGAATTTTGGTGATGATGAATTGATGCCTGCTGCCTGCAGTCTCCAACACCTTCACCTTCCTTTCCTTTTCTTTTCCCTCTCTCTTTGCTCAACTCACTTCTCTTCTTCTTCCTTTCCTATCTACCCATGCCTACTCTTCTTCTTCTTCTTCTTCTTCTTCACTGTGTTGTTTTCATGCAATTATAGTGCCATTCCATGAAACATATTCCTTTCAATTATTATTCTCTAAAGTAACTAAATTGACACTTTACTAGTCGTTCCTCAATGGATGACAACAATTGCGGCTGTTGGGCTGTCTTGAAACGCGGCGTTTGCAAGTCCTCTGCATTTCGTGACTCTGCTAACACCATTCCTCGTACTAGTCTCGTTTATGACACTGGTATTTTCTTACTTTCCGCTTTCTCTTCAGCTTTTGGCCTTTTGTTTTTCTTTTTCTCTTGTGTGCTTGCTATCTCTTCTTTCTTTTCTTTTGTTTTATGTTTTCTATTTCTTCTTTTCTTCCTTCTACTGTTTCTTTTGCTGATGAGTTCTAATAAAAAGTAAAACCCCAATATTGCTTTTCCCATTTTTGTTCTGTTCTTTTTTTACTTAATATTTTCAAAATTTTGAGTCAATAAGCACTATCAGTCTGGGAAACATTTGGAGCTACGAGTTTCAAGATTTTTTTTTGATGATTTATGTGGCCAATGAATGTGGAACTGTTATTTATTTTTTAAATCCATTGTCAGCTTATATATATCATTTTCACTGGTTCACTAAAAATCACGGCACTCTCTCTTTGTTGTTGAAGAGGACAAAGGGGGATCCAGTTCTTTCATTTGATATCTGACAACTTTCCCTCTTCCAACCTAGATAGATACAAATTCATTGATAGTTCAGATCTTTATTGAAAGATTCTAAGTATGAAGTCTAATCCTGAAATTAAAATGGAATTTGTTTTTTTGTTTGTTGGTATGGAATTATGATCAAAGGAAGATGACTTTTTTTCTTCAATCCCCTGTATGTAGCTACTGAGACAAGATATCTAAATGCAAGTAACAGAGAGTTGTACCCTCCAAATGAAGCTCATCTTTCATCTGATAACCCTGATCCACCACCATCAGATAACAAATCTCCATGCCAGCTTCTCCAATTTACTTTTCAGGAGCTAAAATCTGCTACAGGTAACTTTAGACCTGACAGCATACTTGGGGAAGGTGGTTTTGGCTATGTCTTCAAGGGGTGGATAGAGGAAAACGGTACAGCTCCGGTGAAACCTGGTTCGGGGATCACGGTCGCGGTCAAGAGTTTGAAACCAGATGGTCTTCAAGGCCATAGAGAATGGGTGGTTAGTAGAAAAAATATGTGCTTTGGGTTAGTAGATTCAATGTTAAAGAGACTATTGGTAAAATTCTGAAACTTGAGAGTTTAACATTCAATAATTCTTTCTTAATGCAGGCTGAGGTTGATTTCCTTGGACAACTTCATCATCCTAATCTTGTTAAACTTATTGGTTACTGCATCGAAGACGATCAACGGCTTCTTGTATATGAATTTATGACACGAGGAAGCCTTGAAAACCATCTTTTTAGAAGTGAGTCTCACTGTTTCCTTCTGCCCTTCTAACTTAGCTTCACAGATATTCTTTTCTCCAATGTTCTCTTCTTTTTTCTTGAAATATAGTTGTTACAGGATAAATTAATTTTGCATAGGAAGTTCTTGGCATTTTAAAGTTAGTTTCTTATTTCATATTGGTAACTGTCAAGAAGCGTTAGTTTCTTATTTCATATTGGTAACTGTCAAGAAGCGTTTTGTAGTCTTAAAATAGACCTCATTGATGAGAAAACAAAAAATGCAATGTAGTAAAACTCACAACTGCTGAAAATTAGTATACATTTTTTGATGGACTTCATGAAATACACAATATGAAATAGGAGAGAGAAAGTGAATGAGATGATACGTGTTATATGACTGATACTTTTTGTTGGAATGTTACACCAATGAATTTTCGGGACTCACCTGAGTATCTGATGCATATTATATATAACTTTGATGAACAGTTTCCGGAATCTCTAGTCTTGCATATTTATAGGAGTTCACATGAAATAAATACTGATGTAGCTTTGTTGCCTGATTTTGCAAAGGGACAATACCTCTTCCATGGTCCAATAGAATTAAGATTGCACTTGGGGCAGCAAAAGGTTTGGCCTTTCTCCATGGTGGTCCCGAACCAGTCATTTATAGAGATTTTAAAACATCCAACATTTTACTCGATTCGGTATGTAAATTGATGGATTAATATAGGTTACTGTATCAATCTGTCCAATATATATCATTTGTTCCATGGAATCACCAATATGGAAATTCTTTTCCAGGAGTATAATGCAAAGTTATCGGATTTTGGTTTAGCAAAAGCTGGTCCTCAAGGAGATAAAACACATGTTTCTACTAGGGTTGTTGGAACCTATGGCTATGCTGCACCAGAGTATGTTATGACAGGTATCATAATTCATGCAAGATGATCGGAACTAATTGAAAGCATAAAACTTTAGTGTTGTATATGCATATCCTAGAATGAGTTTCGATTCAACATTATTTAGAAATACCTGTTATACTAAATATCAATGGCACAATTGGCAATCAAACCCTGATGCTCAAGGACTTGGTTTAGAACCAGAAATGTATTTCTATTGCTTCTACTCCCTGTTTGTTCGTGAACCTTTCTGCACCATGCAACAATTTGAATATCAAATAATATGTGCACTGTTGGATCTTTTTCTACAGGACACTTGACATCTAAGAGCGATGTCTACAGCTTTGGTGTTGTGTTACTTGAGATTTTGACAGGCCGAAGATCAATGGACAAGAAACGGCCTAGTGGGGAGCAGAATCTGGTTACTTGGGCTCGACCATATTTAGCTGACAAGAGAAAACTTTACCAACTGGTGGATCCCCGCTTGGAGCTGAATTATTCTTTAAAAGGAATGCAGAAAGTTTCTCAATTAGCTCACAATTGCCTCCACCGGGACCCAAAATCCCGTCCTACAATGGATGAAGTAGTGAAAGTTCTCACTCCGTTGCAAGACCTTAATGATCTCGCCATCTTATCCTACCACTCTCGTCTATCTCAACAAGGGAGGCGAAAGAAGAAACCAGAGGGATCTCAGCAACTCTCCAACACTCAATCTAAAAGCATCAGCGGTTCTTCTTTGAATACTGGCAAACAGAGGTGTAGATGATCTGTAACCAACTCCTGCCATCATTGGCTCAGCTATCAAATGAAAACAAATGTTGGGATGCCATGGTTGCATTTTCAATTGTGTGAAGACATATATGTCAGGCTTGGTTGTGCAATTTCAGGGAGTTTGAAAACTTTGGTAGAGGTAAAACCAATTTATTACACTAGATAGCTAACCATCCCCTCTGTTGTAATAGAGGAGTATCTCTTGTAATTAGATCAAACCTCCCATTTGAATGACTGGTATTTGCAGCTACCCGAATGTCTAATTTCTTATTGAGTTTTGGAACCTGCAGTATGTTTCTCCATTGACACTTGTATGATTTTGCTTCAAATCCACATACTCTTCAGTATATGTAAATGAGAATGCTAAAAGATGGGAAAGTTTTGTTTTAGTGAACAAAGATATGGTTATTTATGGTCTCCTTAAATGAATGCTCAAACCTATGTTATCCGGGGCATTATTTTCATACTCATGTCTTAATATGCACAATGACGGATCCGGAATGTTTACGAGAGCCAGTAGCCGCAAATGCAGATGCTCCTGTACAGGCTCAGCCTGATTCCCCTCAATACAATACCATTTAAATATTGTGTCAAAGATAAAGCACAGCCTTTATTTGCACCAAAATCAGCAGATGAGTTTCTAGAAATATAAAGGGAAAAAGAAAAGCATAGAACTGTATGTTTGCATCAGCTACACTCTTCAAACTAGAATCTAATCCCTGCTTTAACTTATATTCTGAAAATCACTTCAAAAAAGAGTAGAGCACAACAAATGCATGCATGTTGACATCAACTGTATTTCTGTATCATATTCAATCTGGGAATCTTTCTAACCTTTACTTTATTCTGCAGATCATTTCCACAAAGGCTAGAGTTAAAAGATTTCCCATATTCTTTACAAACAAAAGTGGTTTAGTTACATATGCATTACATCATCTTTTTTCCATTTTTTTTTTGTTATTAAACAAAAAGAAATCATTTATTTGGCCTTAATCTTAAAACAATTCGCAGAAACAGTAAAATCTTCTAAAAATAAGGATTTTTTTGTGCTAAGTGCTACCCATCAATACTGACAGCCAACCTACTTGTTTGACTTGTCCAAGAGCAATCATATATAAATTGAGCTGGTGTGAAGGGTATTTTTATTTTTTTATATAATTTTTAAATAAAATAATTTAAAAATATTAATTGAGAATCAAACACAAAATTAACAAAATCATATTAAAAACCTTTATCACTCCACTAATAATCATTTATTAATATATTTTTATAAATATATATTTTTAATATAAAATATTTTTATTTTCCCACATCCTAAATGTGATAAAATCTAGTTTTAATAATGTATGTCGTAACCATTTTTTGGTAAAACGGGAATAGACTTAGATTTTGAAAATGAACGCAAAAAACGGGAGTCGCCACCGATCCTTTTTGACTAGGTGTGATCGGGTCACCTCGTTAAAGTGGTTGTTTTTAATAAATAACTTGATTTATTTAAACAACAATTTTGGTCTACGCAAATCAAGAAAACAGGTTCGGGAGTCAGTTACGCACGAGGAAGGATTAACACCCTCGATACGCCCAAAACTGGTACCTAATTGATTAATTAGTATCTTAGTGTCGAAGATTGAAAACTTGGAAGACTTTTGAAATACGATCCCTCTTTGTAAAGAAAATGCTTAAATATTAAAGACCTTCTCGTATCAAAATATGAAATGTCATATCCAGTGAGTTAGGACACAACATCTTGAATTTTCGAGAGCGAGCTTGCCTTTTATAAAATCTGTGTATTTTATTAAAAGGGTATTCGATTGTTTAGAGTAAACGAGAGAAATCGAAACCCAGTAAGTTAGGGCACGTTTTCTCGAATTCTCAAACACCGAATATTGCCTTTATTCCAAAACAAATTCTTATTTCGAGATGACAAAATGTCATACCCGGTAAGTTAGGGCACAACATTTCACATCTTTGAGAATAAGCATTTTTCAAAACTCGTATAGTGATTTAAAAAGAATATATTCCGTTATTTAGGTTAAATGAGAAAAGTCGAAACCCAGTAAGTTAGGGCACGATTATCTCGAATTACCTAATACAAGATATTGCTTTTATGAAAGAATTGTTTGAATATATTGAGTGAAAAAATATAACGTGATTTATAAAAGTAAATTTTGGTATTAATAATAATGTATAATAATGAGTGTGACGATATCAAAAATAATAATGTGAGCAATGAAATAATAGCAAGCCTAGTAATGTGTAAATATAAACAAATGCATGAGGAAAATAAAACCATCGAATACATGAATAAATAAATAAAGATGCATAAAACATGACAAAAGAAAAATGGCAATGATGACGAAAACAATAATAATAGCAATAGTATAAAACGATAATAATACATATGGTATTAAAATATATATATATAATAATAGAAACAAAAATATATATATATATGATATATTAAAAATATACGGGATATGTATCTGAAATGAGTACATAATAGTTATAAAAATATACATAATAGAATGTACAAACAATATGATATTTACAATATATATGTACATAATATATATGATATGCATGACATAATATTAATATACATGTGCATAATATGGAGTATTATATATATATTAAAAGGATGCATATATGATATACAAATGCATTAACAAAACAATAATACCAAAAATTAATAATAATATATAAATGTAGACGTATATGTATATGTATAGGTTAAAGATATATACACATATAATAATACATACACTAATATTATTACCAAATATAATGGGAGCAAAAATAGATATAACATATATGTGTATAGTATGGTATTTAAATGCGTATACATGAAATATACATTGGGAATAATAATATATAAAAACTATAAACATATACATAAAATATATATATAAGTGTCAAATGGAAAATAAAAAGATTACTAAATAATAGTATAAACATGCTAATAATAACAATGAGAATAATAAATAAAATGATAAATAATATTAAAAATAAAAAAGGGAAAAATAATACAAAAAACCGTATTAAATATGAAAAAGGGACTGAATTCGAAACAAAATGAAGTTCCGGGGCCGATTTAAAAAAAATAATAAAGGAGAAATGGACTAATTTGAAAACGTGCGCGACTGCGGAGGGCCAAAAGGGAAATTTTCCTGAGCCCTTAAAATGACGTCGCAGAAGGGAGGACCGAATCGCAAACGCTATAAATTCCAGGGCCAATTTAAAAGAAATTAAAACCTGATTGCAAAACATATAAAAAGCGGAAGGACGGAGCATGCAATTAGCCCTTAAGGGCAAAAGCACGCGAATCCCAGGGTAAGATGGGTCGGGTCTTCGGGTCTCGCGTGAAACAGCGTCGTTTTGGCGCTGTGAGTTGAGGCCCAAAACGGCGCCGTATCATATCTTTATATAAACCTAAAATTTTTTAAAATCATTCATTTTTTCTTGCTGTTTCAGAAAAAAAGGGGAGAGTTCCCCCTTCTTCTCTGGGACAAACCCAGTGTCCGGCCAGGAGAGCCTCCACGCGCCACCGTCGTTGTCGGCGCCGGCCACCGCGCACGGTGGCCGGAAAAGGTAAAGTTCGTCTCTTTTTTTAGTTTTTTTATATATTATCTACGTTATATATATCTATAATATGTATATATGCATTAGTGTCTGTCAATATATTCGAAAAAAATAAAATAAAAAAGCGAAAATAATAACAACGATCACCTTAGGTTATTAACCTTTGTTCCTCGGTTTGGACTGTTTATGCTTTCTGATATTGCTAGGATTCTTATTCTTGCTTTGGATTTTTAAGATCCAGTATTGTTTTTCATTCCGAAAAAATACCGAATGTCTCCATGGTTTTTTGGGTTCGTCTTTTTAAATAGCCTTTTACATTTCTTTTTCTTTTAATATCTGTCTATTCTTCTGTTGTTGCTGCAGGCAAACGGTGGTGTAGCAGAGGCCACTTGCAGGAGATGTGACTGGGGCGGTGGGATAGGTGATTTAGGGTTTCAAATTTTGAAACCCTAAATTTTTAGGCTAGTTGGGTCAGATTGAGGTTAGTTTTGGGTAGGTTTTGGTTTAGGGTGTAGTGGGTATTTAGTGGGTATTTAGTTGGCCTATTGGGTTTATGGGTAGGTTTGGGCTTGGGTATATTGGGCTGATTTGGTTTGGGGTTAATGGGTTTAATTGGGTTTTGTAGGGTTTTGGGCCCAAAATTAGGCTTGCACAGCTGCCCATCTTTTCTTGTTGTCGTGTAACGAGAACAAAGCAAAGACTTAAGAAAGACCAATTTTGCCCGGTCTCACCCTGTCTAGACTTGTTTAGCGCTCCTTTTCCCCAGGTAGCTTCATTCCAATTTTGTTATTTCACTTCGCTTCACTGCTCTACTGCAGCTTCAAAAAGGTAAGGTTTGTTTTGATCTGCTCCACTGCAACACTATAGAGATAAGACACGTGACTTCAATCAATTCCACTAAAACTTCAAAGAGATCTGCTGTAGCTTTAACTGCTACAACGCCATTTCAGGGAGAAGATATTTGATTTTCAGCCTGTTACCCTACTGCCTAGGGGGTTAAGGCTTGTCATCATTTATCTGTTTCCCTACTGCTTAGGAGTTTAGATCTGTAAATTCAACCTGTTACCCTACTGCTTAGGGGTTTAAGGTTTGAAAATTTGGCTTGTTACCCTATTGCTCAGGGGGTTGAAGCCCATTACTTTCGATCTGTTTCCTTACTGCCTAGGGGGTAAGATCTGTAAATCTTCAGTCTGCTTCCCTACTGCTTAGGGGGTTAAGGCTTGGTGGTTTGAATCTGCTTCACTGCATTCGAGGAGGCAAGATTCGATGTATTTGATCTGCTCCACTGCAACCTCAGGGAGGCAAGATCTGTGATTTTCAGCCTATTACCCTACTGCTTAGGGGGTTAAGGCCCACCTTCTTTGATCTGTTTCCCTACTACTTAGGGTGATAAGATCTGCAAATTCGGCTTGTCACCCTACTGCTTAGGGGGTTAAAGCCCTTTGAATTCAACCTGTTACCCTACTGCTTAGGGGTTTAAGGTCTGTAAATTTAGTCTGCTCCACTGCGACTTCAAGGAGATGAGACTTGTAACTTCGATCCTCTTCGCTGAGACTTCAGGAAGACAGGATTCGCTGGATTTGATCTGTTCCACTGCAACTTCAGAGAGACGAAATCTGTAAATTTCAGCCTATTACCCTACTGCTTAGGGGGTTAAGGTCTGTAAATTTAACCTGTTACCCTACTGCTTAGGGGTTTAAGGCTTGGTGAATTCACTGATGACCTGTAGAATCAGTTCCATGTATTTATGCTTATGCCAAAGAATTAGGATGCTATGATCAAAGTGAATCAAATGCTCCTAATTAGATGCATTATGAATGATCTATGAATGTATGGGTGCAACATGTGGTGAGCGTGAGTCCCTTTTAATGTTTAGGTTGCTATTGCTCTTTGTTCATCAAGGTTCTTTCTCTGAAAAGGTACTCTGTCTTCTTATTCAGCTCAAATTTTGAACAGAAAACCTGAAAAGGTGGTCCCAATTTATACTCTTTCTTCTCAGATGCTTCCAATCTTTGAGTTTGGTTAGTTCTGAATAATAGTCCTGTTTCAGGTTCATGTACTATTTAGAAACTTTCAGAGTAATGTGCAGAACTCTTTTTGCAAAAATGGTTTTAGTCCATTAATCATCATTTCAATGCAAAATGCTTGAAAAAGATCATAACAATGACAAAACTGAAATTTATCAGAAACAACACTTGAAGGGAATATATTAATCACATTCAACAAACATTGCTGGAATACAAAATGAATAAAAGGGAATAGGTGCCCTAGATATCGCAGCGTGAGTTTCTCTGTACTGACTTCTTGAGGACTCCTTTTTTTTTGCCCAATATGTGTTTAGGGGATCTAGAGTACTCTTGCAGATGTCCCAAGATGTAACATCTCTTCTCCTTGTTAATTTAGGTACCATAAGACCATCGCATGCCCCACCTTTGATCAAAATTTGAATCACCCTTTACGGGTTTTCAATTCAAAATCCCTTTGGTCTCAAGGTGCTCTTTGCGAGTTTTCACCCTGGCCTCTCCTTTTTTTTAGGTGAAGTATTTCTTAACCGAATCTGAATTCACGGGATTGGATAAGGTCTTGCCATCCATTTCAGCCAATATCAATGCTCCGCCAGAGAAGGCTTTCTTCACCACATAAGGCCCTTCCCAATTCGGCATCCATTTTCCTCTGAAGTCTTTTTGTATGGGCAAGATCTTTTTCAGTACTAGGTCTCCCTCGTGGAACTCTCTGGGACGAACCTTTTTGTTGTAAGCTCGCATCATTCGCTTTTGGTACATCTGACCATGGCGAATAGCCCGTAGCCTCTTTTCTTCAATCAAATTCAACTGATCGTATCGGGACTGGATCCATTCTGCTTCATCTAACTTTACTTCTGACAAAACTCAGAGGGAAGGAATCTCAACCTCGATAGGTAAAACTGCCTCCATTCCATAGACTAATAAGAAAGGCGTTGCCCCAGTAGAAGTTCTGATAGACGTTTGATAAGTATAGAGGGCGAATGGTAGCTTCTCATGCCAATCTTTATAAGTTTCTGTCATCTTTCCTACAATCTTCTTGATGTTCTTATTGGCTGCTTCGACTGCACCGTTCATCTTCGGGCGATACGGTGACGAATTGTGGTGTCTGATCTTGAACTGACTGCAGACATCCGCTATCGTGTTATTGTTCAAATTCAATGCGTTGTCAGATATGATCCTTTCCGGCATTCCATATCGACAGATGATTTCCTTTTTCAGGAACTTGCTAACTGCTGATTTAGTGACATTGGCATATGAAGCGGCCTCCACCCATTTGGTGAAATAATCGATGACTACAAAGATGAAAAGATGCCCATTTCAAGCTTTTGGCGAAATTAGCTCAATCACATCCATGCCCCACATCGAGAAAGGCCATGGTGAAGTCATGACATGCAGAGGTGAGGGAGGTACATTAATCTTGTCTCCATAGATTTGGCACTTATGACATCTTTTGGCGTAGTTAATACAATCTCCTTCCATGGTGGACCAATAATAACCGAACCTCATAATTTGCTTGGCCATTGTAAAACCATTAGCATGTGTCCCGCAGACGCCCTCATGGACTTCCTCCAAGATTTTCTTAGCCTCAATAGCGTCTACACATCTTAACAGTACCTGATCCTTTCTTCTTTTGTATAGGATCTCCCCGTCTAAGACATAGTCACTGGCCAGTCTTCTCAACGTTCTTTTGTCGTTCTCAGTAGCTTGGTCGAGGTACTCAAGATTCTTCACATATCGTAGGATATCGTAGTACCAAGGGCGATCATCATTTTCCTCTTCTTCTTCGAGGTTGTAACAATGAGACGGGGCCTCGTAAATGCTCATTTGGATTGGTTTCACATCCTCTGGTTGGTTCACCTTAATCATAGAAGCTAAAGTTGCTAGGGCGTCAGCCATCTAATTTCCTTCTCGTGGGAGGTAGTAGAAGACAATATCATCAAACTCTTTAATTAACTCAAGGATCAACCTCCGGTAATTGATCAATTTGGGGTCTCTTGTCTCCCTTTCACCTTTGAGTTGATAAATCACTAGGGCAAAATCTCCATATACCTCTAACACCTTGATTTTACGTTCTATGGCCGCACGTATTCCCATGTCCATGCTTCGTATTCTACCATATTGTTCGTGCATTCAAAATCCAATTTACTAGTGAATGGATAATGATCTCCGTTCGGGGACACCAGAACTGCCCCGATTCCGTTACCCACAGCATTTGATGCTCCGTCGAAGTTTAGCTTCCAAGGATGACCTTCTTGAGGGTTTTCTTCGGTGGTCGCCTTGTACATCAGATCTTCATTTGGGAAATCAAAGTTCAGAGGCTCGTAGTCTTCTAGAGCTCTACTGGCTAGGAAATCCGCTATTGCACTCCCTTGTACAGCTTTCTGATTTACATAGACGATATCAAATTCAGAAAGTAGAATTTGCCATCGGGCCATTCTCCCGTTCAAGGCAGTCGACTCCATCAAGTATTTCAGAGGATCCATTTTAGAGATCAGCCAAGTTGTATGGTACAACATGTATTGTCTCAGTCTTCTGGTTGTCCAGATCAAGGCACAGTACAACTTTTCAATGAACGAGTATCTCGTCTCACACTCAGTAAACTTTTTACTGAGATAATATATCGCTCTTTATTTCCTTCTCGATTCATCGTGTTGGCCAAGCACGCATCCCATAGAATTTTCAAATGCCGTCAAATACAGTATCAGTGGCTTATCTGGATTAGGTGGTGTCAACACTGGGGCATTAAACAAATATTGCTTAACTTTGTCGAAGGTCTTCTGGCATTCCTCGTCCCAACCACCAGGGTTGTGTTTCTTAAGGAGATGGAATATGGGGTCACATTTCTCGGTTAGTTGTGAAATAAACTGAGCGATGTAATTTAGTCTTCCTAGGAATCCTCGAACTTCCTTCTGAGTACGTGGTGGAGGTAACTCTTGTATGGCTTTGACTTTATCTGGGTCAATCTCAATCCCTTTTCCACTGACCACGAATCCTAGTAGTTTTCCTGACCTGGCTTCAAAGGTACATTTTGCGGGATTGAGTTTCAACTGGAATTTTCTCAACCACAAAAATAATTTCTTCAAGACTTGCACAAGCTCTTCTTCAGTCTGAGATTTGGCGATCATGTCGTCGACATAGACTTCAATTTCTTTATGCATCATATCATGAAATAGGGTTACCATGGCTCTCTGATATGTTGCTCCCGCATTTTTCAATCCGAACGGCATTACTTTATAGCAGAAGGTTCCCCACATGGTCACAAATGTGGTTTTATTCATGTCTTCAGGATGCATCTTGATCTGATTGTACCCCGAGAAACCATCCATAAAGGAGAAGAGTGAGTAACCTGCTGTGTTGTCCACTAAGGTGTCGATATGAGGCAACGAGAAATTATCTTTTGGGCTGGCCTTTTTTTAAGTCTCTGTAGTCTACACACATCCGTACATTTCCATCTTTTTTAGGGACTAGGACGATGTTGGCTACCCATTCCGAGTACTTAACTACTTGTAAGAAACCAGCATCAAATTGCTTCCTGACCTCCTCTTTTATCTTCAATAGAACATCGGGCCGCATCCTTCGAAGCTTTTGCTGAACTGGCTTGCATTCTTTTTTTATAGGGAGCCTGTGCACCACAATATCAGTACTTAGCCCAGGCATATCTTGGTATGACCATGCAAAGACATCCTTGAACTCTAGGAGTAACTCAATAAGGTCCCACTTTGTCTCTGTGGTAATGCAAGCTCCAATCTTTACTTCTTTCCTTTCTAGTTCATCTCCCAAGTTCACGACTTCTACGGCCTCTTTGTGGGGTAGAATTTGTTTCTCCTCGTGTTTTACCATCCTTAACAAATCAGGGGATAAGTTACAGTCTCCATCATCCTCAAAGTCTTGGGATCCCTCCAGACACATATCTCGCTCAAAAGGAGATTCTGAATTAGTAGCAACGTCACTCGCATCATTGATATCTGGAGACCTGTTGTAGGTGTGAAGGAAGATGCAAAGAACAAGAGAATCTAAGAACAATGATATGTGTGGTATGATCATGAATGAAAGAATAAAAAAATATTTGCACGGAATAAGTCAAAAGGATGCATTTCATTGAAATATCGATTTCGAACATAAGCCTATTTCACAAAAGGACACTTGTTACTCCTAGGCCTAGAGCAATAAGTGTGTTTTAGACATTACTCTCAGTTAGTTCTAAAGACTACAGGAATCTCTTCCGCAGTCCAATTATTCAGAACACTTCCCAGCTCATAGGGGCGAATGTCTGACAAATTCTCTACCCCGTTCCTTCTTCATATGTGGCGTTGATGTCCAAACTCTCCATCATTCCTCCCAAGATTTCCTTTCCCGACGTCTTCCGCTCGGAGTGAAAGACCCCTCCAGACACAAAAGTCATCGATATATGGGGGAAGATCATTGGTTCCCATTCGATTTCTCCCACGCTCAATCGCGCTATCCTTCTTTCTTGCTTCTTCTCAAGTTCCTTCTTTCTTTGTTTCATGTCCGGCTTAAACCCTAACCCAAAACGGTCTTGTTTGTCCTTCATCATTGGTACATTAATCCTTCCCTGGAGGTATCTCTCGAGTCCTCTTCCAAGTAGAGCCCCCTTTCCAACAGTTAATCGTAGTCCCATTCTTGTAGTCTCAGATAACCTGGGCATTGGAATCTTATTTCCTTCGATGATAAACGTCGCATTCACAAACTCCAAAGATCGAAAAGAGCACTCGATCGCTTCATCATTTGTCTCTAGATATGGGGCATCACTGGTTATTACCGCGATGATATCCTCTTCAGCATTGATTGTTACTAACCGACCTTCGGTCACTAATTTCAACTTTTGATGCAGCGATGAAGGGACTGCCCCCACCGAGTGTATCCATGGCCTCCCCAATAGGCAATTATACGAAGGCTTAATGTCCATGACCAAGAAATCTACCTCGTATGTGCTCGGCCCGATTAAGAAGGGTACTTCAATTCTCCCCATTACCCTCCTTTCCGTGCCATCAAATGCTCTCACTACACTTTGGCATGTCTTCATATGGGAACTATCCACTGGCAACCTACTCAGCGTAGATAGGGGTAGGACATTCAGTGCAGACCCATTGTCAATTAATACCCCCAGTAACGTGTATCCTTTACAGCGAGTTGTGATGTACAAAGCTTTAGTTGATCCTCGGCCCCCTGGCGGTACCTCATCTTCATTGAAGAATATGAAGTTGTTGGCACTTATATTGTTGACTAAGCGGTCTAGTTTGTTTACAAAGATATTGTTAGCAACATAAGTTTCATTCAGCACCTTCATCAATGCGCTACGATGGGTTTCGGAACTTAAAAGTAAGGCCAGTACTGATATACGTGCTGACTGTTTGTGCAACTGTTCTACGACACTATATTCGCTGTGCTTTAGGAATTTTAAGAATTCCTTGGCTTCTTTTTCAGTCACTGATTCATTAACAGTTGGTTCTGGCCCCGCTGGCTTCTCTTTCTTTTGCTCAATTGCTAATGATTTTTCTTTAACCTGCTCGACTTTTGTATTTGGGGTATAACGCCTTCCACTACGCGTATAAAAACCTTCGTCTTGAACTTCCTCTAATGCATTAATCGGGGTCTCCTCTCCCGGGAATGTCACATTGCAGCTATAATTTCACGGTACCCTTTTGCTATCTTTATAAAGAAAAGCCACGGGCTTTTGGATCACGACCTTTGGCGCAACTCGTGCCCCAGCTTCATTCATTCTCGGACGTGATATAATAACCACTGGGTGGTTGACTTTGTAAACATCCTTCGTCGACCTCTCTTCGGAGGCACACACATCTGCTTCTTCCAAGCTCCCGATATATTCGAAGAATTCCAGCTCCTTATTATCCATCAATCCTTGTACTAAAGCCCTGAATTGGCTGCATTTCTGAATCTCATGACCCTCTTGATCGTGGAACTCACAATAATTCTTCGCTTCTCGAGGCCTGACCCCCGAATTCTGTGCTATCAAACCTCTTTCCACCATTTTCTTCCATACTTCTTTCAACGGGGTATTCACTTCTGCAATATTCATCTTAATTTCTTTCCATGAACTCTCGATTATCGTATTTATTCCCTTATCCCCATGGTTAGGTAATGGATTCTCTGCACTGGATGTATCATCAAATTTCACAATCCCTATGTTGATGAGTCTCTCAACCAATTTTTTGAAAGTGGTACAGTTTTCTATCGAATGTTCTGCGGCTCCCGTATGGTATTCGCATTGGGCATTCACGTCATACCATTTGGGATATGGAGGTTACATTGGCTTCAGATAGAAGGGGGACACGACATGTGCATCAAATAAACTCTGGTATAACTCCTTGTACGTCATTGGAATGGGCGTAAATTGAAGTTTTTCCCTATTTTGTTTTATGTTGGGCTCTTGTCTGGGTAGGCCCTGCTGTCCAGCAGTTGTCGACCTTGGTTGGCTTACGGTGATCGATTTCGAATATGAGCTCACATTATTCACCTCATGCTCTTTCTTTCTCGACGCTGACCTCTTGGCGTTTTCCCCAGCCTCTATTTTCCCACATCTTATTGCATTTTTTATCATTTCTCCAGACATTACTATGTCCGAAAAACTCTTGGTTGCGCTACCCAGCATATGGTTAATAAAAGGTGCCTTCAGGGTATTGATGAAGAGCATAGTGGTTTCCTTTTCCAACAGAGGGGGTTGGACCTGTGTGTCCACTTCTCTCCATCGCTGGGCGTACTGCCTAAAGCTCTCATTATGCTTCTTCTCCATATTTTGTAAAGTGATTCTATCAGGGGCTATGTCTGCCACATGACCGTACTGCTTCATGAAGGCTTGTGCTAAATCTTTCCATGAACTTGTAACACCCCCTAACCCCAAACCGTTACCGGAACGAGGTTATGAGGCATTACCGGACATATCAGACAACTTACGAATAATTTACAATTAATATAACTTTCATAGTATAATATAATAATTAAGTCCCTATCTTGAACTCTCGAAGTTCAAACACGTATTAAAAGTAGAACGGGACTTGTTCGAGTATTCCAAATTTTTTTATAAAAATTTCGGCAGCATTTCTGCTTATTTTTACCTAAACCTCCTGCAAATTCAAACCAAAACAACCAACACCAATATTTCACATTCATATACTAATATTTATATTATTAACAAAATTTTCATTTAATAACTATTATAGCATCATTCAAAATTGATTAAAAACTTCATTCATTTAACAACTTGATGTTCATGTATCAAAATATCATGTACTTTCCTTACCATTTCATTTAACCATCTAAATTTTATAATTCATCCTTCACTACCCAAAGAAATATACATACTCAAGTGACTAAATAACACCTATGTACATGCCACCTTTACCCAAAAGAAAAATATACATCACCAAGTTTGTGCTGGAGTCGGGATTGTTCTGGATGCTGAGCCGGGACACTTGACTTCTACTAACCTGCGCATGGAAACAACCGTACGTTGAGTATGGATATACTCAGTGGTATTACTATAATCCAAGACTATTTAACATTAATAAATTACAAACATCAATTATTTACCCTATTAACAAATAATCTCATTTTCAAAATTTCATTTCAATTATTTACCCTATTAACAAAGCTCGGACTATGACAGATACGCGGATTTCCACCCAAACACACCAGAATATCCAACCCAAACACACCGGGAATATTGTAAACCCTTCATAACACACCGGTATAATATATCCTCCCAAACACACCAATAAGGCATTAAATGCCTATTCGGATAAACCAAAGTATATAATAACAGAAACATCTTCTCGGCCGAACTACAATCTCTTCATCACATCACAAATCCAATGGCATGCCATTTGTATCGAATCTAGTCCGGCAAGTTAATAGGGTATTATTTTACTTTTTCTAATTTCAATTTCACATACTTACCTCAAGTCTTATTTACCATACATAACAATTAAAATTTCAGCAATCAATAATAATTAAAATTCGAATTATAGTAATACACACCGTAATTCTCCCGTTTTAGTCCTCGATGACTTTCTCCTTTCCTTTCGATGCTGATGCTTCAGGTTCTTTGTTGGCTACGAAAATAATAATTTATAATCATCAATACAACATGATTCAATTTAATTCATGAGCCTAAACAAGCAAATTTAACCATTTTTAATGTATATATATAATTTCACCATTAAGCTGTCTACTTGAGTCATTGTTACTAAATTATTTATATCTTGAGCTACGAAACTCCAAATTAATATCCGTAAATTTTCATTAAAACTAGACTTATATACCTTCTAACCATAAAATTTCCAGAATTTTTGGTCTAGCCATTTAGTACAGTTTATTCGTTAAATACTCCCCTGTTATTTTATTTGACAGTTTTGACCTCTCTCTACTAAAAAAAATTATCTCATTGTACAGAACTCGAATAAGGTTCTTGTTTATTTATTTTGAAACTAGATTCATTAAGGAGTTCACATATATAAATTACACTCCATAATAATTTTTGTACAATTTTTAATGATTTTCCAAAGTTAAAACAGGGCATCTCGAAATCACCCCAAACCAGTATTACAAAATTTCAAATATCTCTTGATTCATCAATTAATTACTTACACTGTTTCTACTATAAGAAACTAGACTCAATAAGCTTTAATTCCATATTTTGTTCATCCTCTAGTTCAATTTATAAAATTTTTAGTGAATTTTCAAAGTCAGACCATTGCCACTTCCCAAAACTGTTTTGATGTAAAATGTTAATAACCAAATTTATAACACCAATTCACACCTTATGCCTATTCAAATTTCATTTAAACTCAAATTTAACTATTAAATTTTCAACATATTTTCTTAATTCCGAATTTTCCTCAATTTAGTCCCTAAAACGCAAAACTTATAGCTTACTTTGCAATTCAATCCTTATATCTATTCTAACTTGAATTTCATTCAATTAAACCCCTATTTCATCATTTTATTCAACATGAACTTTGTTTAAAAGCTAAGAACTTCCAAACTAACAACTTAATTTCATCAAAAACTTGTTTTAAGACTCCTAAAATATCAAAATTATGAGAAAAGGACTTGATTGAGCTTACCAATTAACTCCAAGCTTCATAAACCCTATTTCCCCTTTTCTTTCTTCTTTCTCCCCTGTTTCTTCTCTGTTTTCGTTTTCATTTCATTTTCTTTTAACTTATTTGTTTCTTTTATATATATAATAATATAATATAATATAATATAATATACTTAATTATTAAATAAATATATTTTTTTAATCAATAAAATTTTTGATATTTTCCACGTTAAACCGTCTCAGCTATAGGAAATGGTTTAATTTCCTCTTAAGTCCTTCTAATTTTTCTTTAATCTATAATTAAATTTTTACCCTTATTCAATTTAATCCTTTTTACTAATTACTCTAAATTAAGCTAAATTTACTTAATTAAAACCTAATTAAACACACTACTAGACTCATAAATATTTTTAATAATTATTTTCGAACTTATTTCACTAAGACGGAGGCCCGATAACACACTTTTCTAGTGCTCACGGATTTTGAGTCGTTACATTTCCTCCCCCCTTAAAAAAATTTCGTCCTCGAAATTTTACCTGAAAATAAGTGAGGATACTGTGATCTCATAGTTTCCTCTGGCTCCCACGTTGCTTCTTCTACACTATGGCTTCTCCACAGTACTTTTACCAGAGGGACTCGTTTGTTTCTTAATTCTTTCACTTCTCGAGCTAGTATTTGAACTGGTTCCTCTTCATATGACAAATCTGGTCTAATATCAATGTTTTCAGTAGAGATAATATTAGATGGATCCGATCGATACCTTCGTAACATGGAAACATGAAAAACATCATGAATTTGTTGTAATTCCGGGGGTAAAGCTAATCGGTAAGCAACTGGTCCAACTCTCTCTATAACTTTATATGGTCCGATAAACCGAGGACTTAACTTTCCTTTTCGGCCAAATCTTAATACTTTCTTCCAAGGAGAAACTTTGAGAAACACTTTATCCCCGACTGAGTATTCAATGTCCCGACGTTTCAGATCAGCATAAGATTTTTGTCTGTCAAAAGCTGCTTTTAATCTCTGTTGAATCTTCTTGACTGTTTCTTCTGTTTCACGAATTAATTCAGGTCCAATTATCTTCTTTTCATTTAATTCTGTCCAACATACAGGTGATCGACATTTTCTACCATATAGAGCTTCATACGGAGCCATCTAAATACTGGACTGATAATTGTTATTATAAACAAATTCAGCTAACGGCAAGTAACGTTCCCAACTAGATTCAAATTCAATAACACAAGCTCGAAGCATATCTTCCAAAATTTGAATTACTCGCTCAGATTGCCCATCAGTCTGTGGATGAAATGCTGTACTGAAATTAAGTTTAGTACCCAAAGACTCATGTAACTGTTTCCAGAATCTTGATGTAAACCGAGGATCTCGATCAGAAATTATAGAAGCCGGTATACCATGCAACCTTATTATTTCCCGAATATAGACCTCTGCAAGTTTCTGAAGTGACCAATCTATTTTGACAGCTATAAAATGAGCCGATTTTGTGAGTCGATCAACTATTACCCATATAGCATTTTTCTTACTTGCAGACAATGGCAATCCCGTAATGAAATCTATCGTAACACGATCCCATTTCCATTCTGGAATAGTAATCGGCTGTAGTAATCCAGTAGGAACCTGATGCTCTGTTTTCACCCGCTGACAAACCAAGCATTTACTGACATATTCAACTATCTCTTTTTTCATCCTAGGCCACCAGTACAATTCTCGTAAATCTCGATACATTTTAGTGCCTCCGGGGTGCATAGCAAACGAACTATCATGAGCTTCCCGTAGAATTAACTCTTTAAGCTCAGAAGTATTTGGAATACAAATCCGATTTCGAAACCTCAAGCATCCACAATCATCAATACTAAAATTTTCTGCTGTACCATTCTGTACCATCTTTCTTTTCTTCAATAATTTGTTATCTTCCAACTGAGCTGATCTAATCTGATCAAACATTACCGGTTTTACTCTTAATTCAGCCAAAAGACTCTCATCATCAGTGATACTAAGTCGTGCAAACATTGCCCTTAATTCAATTACAACTTTTCTGCTTAATGCATCAGCTACAACATTAGCTCTTCCCAGATGATAGTCTATAACACAATCATAATCTTTCAGAAGCTCGATCCAACACATTTGTCTCAAATTCAATTCCTTCTGAGAAAGAAGATACTTCAAACTCTTATGATCAGTATAGATGTAACATTTTTCACCATAAAGATAATGTCTCCAAATTTTCAATGCAAAAATCACAGCTGCTAACTCAAGATCATGAGTAGGATAATTCCTTTCATGTGATTTCAATTGACGAGATGCATAGGCTATTACCTTCCCATCCTGCATCAATACACAACCCAAATGACGAGATGCATAGGCTATTACCTTCCCATCCTGCATCAATACACAACCCAAACCACTCAAAGAAGCATCACTATACACTACAAAATCTTTACCCGATTCTGGCAATGTCAAAACTGGTGCCTCGGTTAACATTCGCTTCAATGTTTCAAAACTTTTCTGACACTGATCATCCCAAATAAAAGGAACATTCTTCTGCAGTAGTTTAGTCATTGGTAGTGCTATCTTCGAGAATCCATTTACAAACCTCCTATAATACCCAGCTAAACCGAGAAAACTGCGTACCTCCGATATATTCTTTGGCGCCTTCCACTAAACAATTGCTTCGATCTTCTTTGGATCAACTCTAATCCTGTCAACAGATACTACATGTCCTAAAAATACAACCTCTGATAACCAGAATTCACATTTACTAAGCTTTCCATACAACCGTTTCTCTCGCAAAATTTGTAGAACTATTTGAAGATGCTGATCGTGTTCTGCCTCTGTCTTCGAATATACCAATATATCATCAATGAAAACCACCACAAACTGATCTAAATACGGCTGAAAGATACAATTCATGAGATCCATAAAAGCAGCTGGGGCATTTGTTAACCCAAATGGCATTACCAAGAACTCATAATGGCCATACCTCGTACGAAAAGCTGTCTTCAGTACATCACTTTCTTTTACCTTCAACTGATAGTAACCCGACTTTAAGTCAATCTTCGAAAACACAGAAGCTCCTCTCAACTGATCAAATAAATCATCAATGCGAGGCAACGGGTACTTATTTTTAATTGTTACCTTGTTTAACTGTCGGTAATCAATACAAAGTCCCATAGAGCCATCTTTCTTTTTAACAAACAATACTGGAGCTCCCCAGGGTGAAATGCTTGGTCTAATAAATCCACGATCTAGTAAATCTTGTAACTGCACCTTCAACTCTTTTAACTCAGTGGGCGACATTCGATACGGAGGTATAGAAATTGGTGTTGTACCTGGATACACCTCAATAGCAAATTCAACCTCTCTGTCAGGTGGTAAGCCCGGTAATTCTTCTGGGAATACATCTGGAAACTCACGTACAGTCCTAATCTGACTGCATTGACTCCCAACTAAATCAGAATTAATAACATATGCCAAGTATGCTGGACAATCCTGCTGCAGTAATTTATTAGCCTTCATCGCTGAAATAATGCGTGTCGAACCACTGGTACGGATGCTATTCACTTCAATTCTATTCCCATTTTCTGTCTGAATACTAAACCTCTTTTTATAGCAATCCAAAATTACCCCATGTTCATATAGCCAGTCCATACCCAAAATGATATCAAAATCACCAAAAGGCAGGATCAACAAATCCACAAGAAACATCTTATCATGTATTATTAACGGGCACCTCCGACATACTCTATCTACTAACACCGTTTGTCTCAAAGGGCTAGATACTTCTATAGAAACTTTAGACATTTCAGATTCTAATTTCCCCGATTCGACTAGTTTTGAATTTATATAAGAGTGTGACGAACCCAGATCAATTAAAGCATAAATAGGCTCAGAATACAATAGAAATATACTTGTAACAACATCATGTGCATCGCCCTCCTCACGGGTCCGGACTACGTATGCTCTGGCTGGCGCTCTGGCCTCTGACTGTTGTGTAACTATATTGCTGTTTCTTCTGACACCTCCACCTCTAGACACAGAACCCGAACCACCCCTACTAGATCCTCTGTCACGAACAGTAGGTACTGATCTTTGAGATGTTACAGGTGTGGCACTTTCACCTTTCAGACAATCTCGGATGAAATGATCTGTAGCCCCACATCAAAAATATCGTCGAGTTATCCTTCAACATTCACCTAAATGTTTCTTTCCGCAGTGCTCATAGTCTGGAATTTCTATACTTCGGGATGGACCTTTCACACTACTAGTAGAAACTGTCATCTGTTTACCTCTGCTTCTACCACCTCTGTCTGAACTAAAACTGGATCTCCAGTCACTTCTTAATTCTCTGAATCTCTTCGGTAATGGATTAAAACTAGTAGTTCCCATACGTTTCCCAGCTGATTTACCAATTTCTGATTTTTTATCCAGACCCAGTACTTGTTCTATCATTTTTGCTCGCTCAACCAGATCAACAAGTTCAGTAATTCTGAGACTTACCAATTGAATCTTGATTTCATCTCGCAGTCCCCGTAGAAATCGTTTACAACTATCAGCCTCGGTTGGAACATATTCTAAAGCATACTTGCTCAATCTAGAGAGCTCTCGCTCATAATCCAGTACTGACATATTCCCCTGTTTCAACACTAAAAACTCTTGCTTTTTCTCTTCGATGTACAATTCCCCAATATACTTCTTCTGAAATTCTTTTTGAAACAAGTCTCAAGTTACCTGATCATCCGGCAAATGTCTAACCACAGATTCCCACCAGAGATACGCTTCTCCTTGTAACAGTGATACAGCACATATCAGACTCTCTCGGGGGGTGCAGTCTAATTGTTGCAAAACTTTTTTTGTCGTTTCTATCCAATTTTCAGCAACGGATGGATCAGCTCCTTTTAATCCCTGAAATTTCGTGGCACCATATTTTCGTAACTCTTTAATTAGGGCCTGTCGGACAGCGGGTACAAATGTAGTAGCAGGTATAGCTCTCACTATATGCTGTAATGCATCAGCTATATCTCTTAACACTTGTGAGGTATTTCTTGCTCTCCCTACGTTAGGAGATTGATTATTTAACGGATTCACACCAGGTGTAACAGATTCAGTTTCTTCTAATTCTCGACTTCCAGTATACATTTCCTGTTCAACATTATCCAATCTTTCATCTGACATTTTATCTATAAAACAAAATCAAATAAATACATTAGCATCCAAAAATCCCGACTCAATTTCAACTCGACAGTGGCATGTACTTCTAAACTCACTTTCGAGCCCAATTTAGCCCGAAAATCGGCTAAACTTGATAGCTCTGATACCAACAATTGTAACACTCCCTAACCCCAAACCGTTACCGGAACGATGTTATGAGGCATTACCGGACATATCAGACAACTTACGAATAATTTACAATTAATATAACTTTCATAGTATAATATAATAATTAAGTCCCTATCTTGAACTCTCGAAGTTCAAACACGTATTAAAAGTAGAACGGGACTTGTTCGAGTATTCCAAATTTTTTTATAAAAATTTCGGCAGCATTTTTGCTTATTTTTACCTAAACCTCCTGCAAATTCAAACCAAAACAACCAACACCAATATTTCACATTCATATACTAATATTTATATTATTAACAAAATTTTAATTTAATAACTATTATAGCATCATTCAAAATTGATTAAAAACTCCATTCATTTAACAACTTGATGTTCATGTATCAAAATATCATGTACTTTCCTTACCATTTCATTTAACCATCTAAATTTTATAATTCATCATTCACTACCCAAAGTAATATACATATTCAAGTGACTAAATAACACCTATGTACATGCCACTTTTACCCAAAAGAAAAATATACATCACCAAGTTTGTGTTGGAGTCGGGATTGTTCTGGATGCTGAGCCGGGACACTTGACTTCTGCTAACCTACGCACGGAAACAACCGTACGCTGAGTATGGATATACTCAGTGGTATTACTATAATCCAAGACTATTTAACATTAATAAATTACAAACATCAATTATTTACCCTATTAACAAATAATCTCATTTTCAAAATTTCATTTCAATTATTTACCCTATTAACAAAGCTCGGACTATGACAGATACGCGGATTTCAACCCAAACACACCAGAATATCCAACCCAAACACACCGGGAATATTGTAAATCCTCCATAACACACCGGTATAATATATCCTCCCAAACACACCAATAAGGCATTAAATGCCTATTCGGATAAACTGAAGTATATAATAACAGAAACATCTTCTCGGCCGAACTACAATCTCTTCATCACATCACAAATCCAATGGCATGCCATTTGTATCGAATCTAGTCCGACGAGTTAATAGGGTATTATTTTACTTTTTCTAATTTTAATTTCACATACTTACCTCAAGTCTTATTTACCATACATAACAATTAAAATTTCAGCAATCAATAATAATTAAAATTCGAATTATAGTAATACACACCATAATTCTCCTGTTTTAGTCCTCGATGACTTTCTCCTTTCCTTTCGGTGCTGATGCTTCAGGTTCTTTGTTGGCTACGAAAATAATAATTTATAATCATCAATACAACATGATTCAATTTAATTCATGAGCCTAAACATGCAAATTTAACCATTTTTAATGTATATATATAATTTCACCATTAAGCTGTCTACTTGAGTCATTGTTACTAAATTATTTATATCTTGAGCTACGAAACTCCAAATTAATATCCGTAAATTTTCATTAAAACTAGACTCATATACCTTCTAACCATAAAATTTCCAGAATTTTTGGTCTAGCCATTTAGTACAGTTTATTCGTTAAATACTCCCCTGTTATTTCATTTGACAGTTCTAACCTCTCTCTACTAAAAAAAATTATCTCATTGTACAGAACTCGAATAAGGTTCTTGTTTATTTATTTTGAAACTAGATTCATTAAGGAGTTCACATATATAAATTACACTCCATAATAATTTTTGTACAATTTTTAATGATTTTCCAAAGTTAAAACAGGGCATCTCGAAATCACCCCGAACCAGTATTACAAAATTTTAAATATCTCTTGATTCATCAATTAATTACTTACACTGTTTCTGCTATAAGAAACTAGACTCAATAAGATTTAATTCCATATTTTGTTCATCCTCTAGTTCAATTTATAAAATTTTTAGTGAATTTTCAAAGTCAGACCATTGCTACTTCCCAAAACTGTTTTGATGTAAAATGTTAGTAACCAAATTTATAACACCAATTCACACCTTATGCCTATTCAAATTTCATTTAAACTCAAATTTAACTATTAAATTTTCAACATATTTTCTTAATTCTGAATTTTCCTCAATTTACTCCCTAAAACACAAAAGTTATAGCTTACTTTGCAATTCAATCCTTATATCTATTCTAACTTGAATTTCATTCAATTAAACTCCTATTTCATCATTTTATTCAACATAAACTTTGTTTAAAAACCTAAGAACTTCCAAACTAACAACTTAATTTCATCAAAAACTTGTTTTAAGACCTCTAAAATATCAAAATTATGAGAAAAGGACTTGATTGAGCTTACCAATTAACTCCAAGCTTCATAAACCCTATTTACCCTTTTCTTTCTTCTTTCTCCCCTGTTTCTTCCATGTTTTCGTTTTCATTTCCTTTTCTTTTAACTTATTTGTTTCTTTTATATATATAATAATATAATATACTTAATTATTAAATAAATATATATTTTTTTAATCAATAAAATCTTTGATATTTTCCACGTTAAACCGCCTCAACTATAGGAAATGGTTTAATTTCCTCTTAAGTCCTTCTAATTTTTCTTTAATCTATAATTAAACTTTTACCCTTATTCAATTTAATCCTTTTTACTAATTACTCTAAATTAAGCTAAATTTACTTAATTAAAACCTAATTAAACACACTACTAGACTCATAAATATTTTTAATAATTATTTTCAAACTTATTTCACTAAGACGGAGGCCCGATAACACACTTTTCTGGTGCCCACGGATTTTGGGTCGTTACAGAACTGATCTGGGCGCGACTCAGCTGGTTGTACCATCTAGAAGCAGCCCCAACCAGACTTTCTTGGAAGCAGTGAATTAATAGTTGGTCATTATTGACATGGCCTGCCATTCGTCTGCAGAACATAGTGATGTGAGTTTCGGGACAGCTAGTCCCGTTGTATTTCTCGAATTCCGGAGTTTTGAACTTGGGAGGGATTATCAAGTCCGGAACCAAACTTAATTCCTTAGCATCGATTCCACCACGATAGTCGGTGCTTTTCATTTCTTTAAATTTTTCTTCCAACCATCTACACCTTTCTTCAAGCTCTCTCGGGAGTTCTACCCTTGTCTTTTCTGCTTTTATTACGTCATTGAGATTGAAGACCACAGGGTTGGTTGGATTGTCCCCCGGATTAGAGCCCGAGCCGGCCTGATAATTCATCGGTGCCGAAGCACCGGCCTGAAATGGTTGGGGCCTAATTGTGACCGATGGCCTTCTTGGGTACATGTCAGGTTGTGTCTGAACGTCTGCTGGGGCAAAACCCGGAGGGTGGGTAGGATCTTCATTATCTTCTTCCGCATTGATCAAAGGGCTTTTCCCTTTTTCTAATCCGCCAGCCAATAGACGAGTTAATTGGTCCATCATGCTTTTCTGGGATTCTAACATGGATTTTGGCAAGCTGTTTTTGCATATGTGTTTGTAATTGATCCTGCATCTCTTTTTGCATTTGTTCCAATCTCTCTAACCTTTGGTCCATTGCTCTTGTTTTTCCCCTTGTACCGTAACGATGTTCCAGGGTAACTGCCATGATTTTTAGGGTTTCTTGTGAGTTTTAGTACGTATGATGCAATGCTGATGCATGAATGCGATGAATGCGATGAATGCAAAAAAGCGTTGATTCCAATTCGATTTTATTAGAGTAACTTTTCTAGAAAACAAGTTTCTTTACATAAAATAGGTTACATATAAGGCTTGGCCCTGATGCTTAAGGCCTTGACCTGCCTAAGAAGCCAAGCTATCTTTTGTCCTCGGTTCGATTCTGACTCGTATTTTAAACTCAGCACATCGGTTTGTACTGCTAATGTTTGCAAATGATCAGCCACTTCTCGTACTTGAGTCAAAGCTTCGCCCATGACGTAGTCTCTGCTCCTGACTTGGTCTTGAGATTGATGAAGTTGCTCCTTCCATCGCTCGTTATTTACCTTGAGGAGTTCTATCTGAAGTTCACGATTTTGCAGCGCTGTTTTGAGTTCTTCTATATTCTCTTTTAATTCTTCGATTCTGTTCTGACTAGCTTTCAACTCGATTGCAGAGTTACGTGAGCGATACTGATACAATGACCTCTCTAATTCTGATACTCGGATCTTTAACCCTTCTTTCTCATTCTGGCTTTCTACCAAACTTCTTTTCAGAGCACCTTCTCGAGCTTGAGCATCGCGAAATTTTTTCTCCCATTGGTTGGCTTTGCTTTGTTCTTCTTTAACTTCATGTCGCCATTGTTCGGATGTTTTTTCTAACCCAGCGGTTCTCATTGATCTGCGCAGCTTCTTATAGTCTGTTTTTAAACTGTCTAAGTCTTCTTCAGCCTTGTTTTTCCCTTTTCTGAGTTTTTCAGCTTCTAGTTTCTGGACATCAACATCTAACCCTAACTGCATCTTTTCTTCTTCCAACTGCTCGATCTTTTTTTTCTAGCTCCAGACTCTTTCTCTCGAAATCTTGCCTGATGATTTCTAGCTCAGATGAGATTACTTTCAAGTGCTTTTCTATTGACTGAGGATTCCCTTGATTTGATGTAGGGATGTTGTCGTTAATCCTCTGATCCCACCATCGGTCGTACTCAGGAGTAGTCATGGGATTGGCAGCAAACTTCTTCATTCTACGAGTCTGGTTCCAGGCATTTGATATCTCGCGAACTTTCTTTTTGTAATTATTCCCTGTGAACACGAACTCGCATTGGGCTAACCCGTATGTTGGTGGTGTAAACTGTCTGGATCTGTATTGTCGTAATGTAAGCAGAGGAGCATACCCGACGGCCCCCCATACTCCTAACAAGGAAACCCAATCGAAGTCTTCGCATCGGTATAATATTTCATCAGGAACCATCCACGGGGCTCTCCATTCAACATCTTCTTCTTGCAGATTTTGGAGAACCGTCATCCAATTTTCTTCTGTCACATCATCTTGCCTCGGTGTAGCCACTAACTCTTTCAGCGGAGAGTAATTTTCAGAGAAGATACGATACGAGACCTTTTCCACTTTCCAAAAATGGCTGTGGAACCAGGGTAGCAAGAGCTGTGCACATCCAATAAATCTCCATTCACCCGCTCTTCTACAAGCATTTAATGATCTGAAAGTTTCAGCCAAGATTGCGAGTACAGGTGTGGTTCCTTTACCAAGCCTGTCAAAAAGGTCGGCAACAGCCTCGTCTACATGTCCCAAAGCCTTAGGGAAGATGACCAGTCCATAAATGCTCAAGGCAAAGACATCTACCCTTTTCTTCACGTTGGGGTGCGCTAAGATTAGATCCCTCAGGCTCCTCCAAGGGATGCATTTACAATCTCCTTTTTGTTTGATCCAGGTTGTCACCCACTGTTCGCTCATCCCTGTGATGTTCATCAGCTTTTCGAAAATGCTGGGACGTTAGCAAGTCTGGCATAAATTCTGTCAACCTGAATCTTTGGGCAATGGAGTAAGGTCGTGTATTCTTCTATAGTAGGTACCAAATCTACTTTCCCGAAAGTGAAGCAACTGTAAGCAGAATTCCAATATTGGGCAAGGGCTCGAAACATGTGTTCATCTACCTTGACATCGAGCAGATAAGGTAAATCACCGTAATGACAATAGCATAGCTGTTTGACCTCATCATCCCACTGACCCCAAATTTTTTTCATCTCTTAGAGATTATTCTGAGTTACGCTGATCCGAGTAAAATTCCATAACTCTGACACGTACCCCTCGGTAAGACTGTCGCCTTTCTCATGTTGCGTTGTCTCAGTCCATATCCGGACAGCCGCGTTGTCTTCTACTTTTTCAAAAAACCCCTTTTCCATTATAAGCTATCTATTTAGGAACCGAATGCGAATCAACACCTTTTACAATGAAAATGCCATGCAAATATAATCAAATTAAAACAAAGCAAGTCAGTAATTTATACGCAGTTCAAAGCAAACAAAGAATAATAAATATAGCACTTGCTCAGGTAACCACTAGGGTTTCGGAGTGGCTATACCTAGGGTGGGTTCTTAAGGCTCGCTACATGGGGTTTGGTTCTAGAGTAAGGGTACCTGAACCAGTAGATTCCTCGATCTTTACCCATTATAGGCTCATACAGACCGAGTTCAGTTCAGGGGAATACATTTCCCTATGGCTGCACGGAGATGAAAATCTCATGAAGACATAGGTACGGATGTATCCCGAAAGCGATCCACTATCCTGCACAGAGGTGAAAACCTCACGAAGGAGTAGTTTTTCACTTCCACTTAAAGGGGTGTGACCACAACGGTCATGCAATGCAATATGCAAAACTATTTAAAGACTCGAAACAACGCAGTAGGTATTGTACCACAAAAATAGCTGATGAAATGTAATGAAAGGATCGTATTTCAAAACCAAATTTTCAATTTTCGATAAAAAGACAAGAGTTAATCAACTTGTGGCTTGACTCTCTCATTCGCATCCCCAGTGGAGTCGCCAAGCTGTCGTAACCATTTTTTGGTAAAACGGGAATCGACTTGAATTTTGAAAATGAACGCAAAAAACGGGAGTCGCCATCGATCCTTTTTGACTAGGTGTGATCGGGTCACCTCGTTAGAGTGGTTGTTTTTAATAAATAACTTGATTTATTTAAACAACAATTTTGGTCTACGCAAATCAAGAAAACAGGTTCGGGAGTCGGTTACGCACGAGGAAGGATTAGCACCCTCGATACGCCCAAAACTGGTACCTAATTGATTAATTAGTGTCTTAGTGTCGAAGATTGAAAACTTGGAAGACTTTTGAAATACGATCCCTCTTTGTAAAGAAAATGCTTAAATATTAAAGACCTTCTCGTCTCAAAATATGAAATGTCATATCTAGTGAGTTAGGACACAACATCTTGAATTTTCGAGAGCGAGCTTGCCTTTTATAAAATCTGTGTATTTTATTAAAAGGGTATTCGATTATTTAGAGTAAACGAGAGAAATCGAAACCCAATAAGTTAGGGCACATTTTCTCGAATTCTCAAACACCGAATATTGCCTTTATTTCAAAACAAATTCTTATTTCGAGATGACAAAATGTCATACCCGGTAAGTTAGGGCACAACATTTCACATCTTCGAGAATAAGCATTTTTGAAAACTCGTATAGTGATTTAAAAAGAATATATTTCGTTATTTAGGTTAAATGAAAAAAGTCGAAATCCAGTAAGTTAGGGCACGATTATCTCAAATTACCTAATACAGGATATTGCTTTTATGAAAGAATTGTTTGATTATATTGAGTGAAAAAATATAACGTGATTTATAAAAGCAAATTTTGGTATTAATAATAATGTATAATAATGAGCGTGACGATATCAAAAATAATAATATGAGCAATTATATAAAAATGAAATAATAGCAAGCCTAGTAATGTGTAAATATAAACAAATGCATGAGGAAAATAAAACCATCGAATACATGAATAAATAAATAAAGATGCATAAAACATGACAAAAGAAAAATGGCAATGATGACGAAAACAATAATAATAGCAATAGTATAAAACGATAATAATACATATGGTATTAAAATATATATATAATAATAGAAACAAAAAAATATATATGATATATTAAAAATATACGGGATATGTATCTGAAATGAGTACATAATAATTATAAAAATATACATAATGGAATGTACAAACAATATGATATTTACAATATATATTTACATAATATATATGATATGCATGACATAATATTAATATACATGTGCATAATATGGAGTATTATATATATTAAAAGGATGCATATATGATATACAAATGCATTAACAAAACAATAATACCAAAAATTAATAATAATATATAAATGTAGACGTATATGTATAGGTTAAAGATATATACACATATAATAATACATACACTAATATTATTATCAAATATAATGGGAGCAAAAATAGATATAACATATATGTGTATAGTATGGTATTTAAATGCGTATACATGAAATATACATTGGGAATAATAATATATAAAAACTATAAACATATACATAAAATATATATATAAGTGTCAAATGGAAAATAAAAAGATTACTAAATAATAGTATAAACATGCTAATAATAACAATGAGAATAATAAATAAAATGATAAATAATATTAAAAATAAAAAAGGGAAAAATAATACAAAAAATCGTATTAAATATGAAAAAGGGACTGAATTCGAAACAAAATGAAGTTCCGGGGCCGATTTAAAAAAATAATAAAGGAGAAATGGACTAATTTGAAAACGCACGCGACTGCGGAGGGCCAAAAGGGAAATTTTCCCGAGCCCTTAAAATGACGTCGCAGAAGGGAGGACCGAATTGCAAACGCTATAAATTCCAGGGCCAATTTAAAAGAAATTAAAACCTGATTGCAAAACATATAAAAAGCGGAAGGACGGAGAATGCAATTAGCCCTTAAGGGCAAAAGCATGCGGATCCCAGGGTAAGATGGGTCGAGTCTTCGGGTCTGGCGTGAAACGGCGTCGTTTTGGCGCTGTGAGTTGAGGCCCAAAACGGCGCCGTATCATATCTTTATATAAACCTAAATTTTTTTAAAATCATTCATTTTTTCTCGCTGTTTCAGAAAAAAAGGGGAGAGCTCTCCCTTCTTCTCTGGGACAAACCCAGTGTCCGGCCAGGAGAGCCTCCACGCGCCACCGTCGTCGTCGGCGCCGGCCACCGCACACGGTTGCCGGAAAAGGTAAAGTTCGTCTCTTTTTTTTAGTTTTTTTTATATTATCTACGTTATATATATATATATATATCTATAATATGTATATATGCATTAGTGTCTGTCAATATATTCGAAAAAAAATAAAATAAAAAAGCGAAAATAATAACAACGATCACCTTAGGTTATTAACCTTTGTTCCTCGGTTTGGACTGTTTATGCTTTCTGATATTGCTAGGATTCCTATTCTTGCTTTGGATTTTTAAGATCCAGTATTGTTTTTCATTCCGAAAAAATACCGAATGTCCCCATGGTTTTTTGGGTTCGGCTTTTTAAATAGCCTTTTACATTTCTTTTTCTTTTAATATCTGTCTATTCTTCTGTTGTTGCTGCAGGCAAACGGTGGTGGAGCAGAGGCCACTTGCAGGAGATGTGACTGGGGCGGTGGGATAGGTGATTTAGGGTTTCAAATTCCGAAACCCTAAATTTTTGGGCTAGTTGGGTCAGATTGGGGTTAGTTTTGGGTAGGTTTTGGTTTAGGGTGTAGTGGGTATTTAGTGGGTATTTAGTTGGCCTATTGGGTTTATGGGTAGGTTTAGGCTTGGGTATATTGGGCTGATTTGGTTTGGGGTTAATGGGTTTAATTGGGTTTTGTAGGGTTTTGGGCCCAAAATTGGGCTTGTACAATGTAACAAAATTTTTATTATTTCTCATTTCCATTCTTTGTATCTAGCAATGTTTTCAAACTAAGTTTCATGATAATTATTGAAGTAATATATAATTTATGATTATAATTACTAATATATAATGAGATCTTTGCTTTGCTGGTGTATTGATGTAAAATGTAGCAGTTGGCTTTTATAATAAAGTCATTTACTTTAAAAAAAATAAAAATCAATGAGAGAATGCATAGCTAGCCAATCAGCCGTGCCCCAGTATTATTAGGAGTGTTTATGGGTCGGGTCAAGTTTAATTATAATATCAATATATTTTATATTTATTTAAATCTGATTTAACTTAAAATTTTGTTTAAACTCGTTCATATTTGCAAAAAGATTAATTCAAACTCATTTTAGATTCGTCTATATAAAAATACATAATAAATAAATATAACATAATATAAAATATTATAAATTTAAAACGGATTGAACCGGGCCAAGCTCGGGCCTTGGATGTTCAAGTCCAAGTTCGACCTATATTTTAAATGGGTTTAATATTTTTGCTCAAACCCATATCTATCTACCTAATATGAATTAGATTTATTGTTTTTTAAAATGTGTATAATTTAATCAGAATCAACATTAAAAATTATATATTAGATTATACAAAATTAAAGTTTATATATAACTTAAGTGTTATTTTTAAATTTATTAATATTTACAATTGCATGGGATATGTGGTAGAAGCGGATTTTGTTTTTGTAACCTTGTTTGCTGCCATGCTAGATCGAAAATGTCTTCAGCTTTTGTTTGCTGGTTTTTGTCATTTGTGGAAACTGATACACTGTTTCGCTTAGAAACGTATCCCTCTTGTACTTTGCCTTGTTTTCTTAAAGAAAATCATTTTATTGGCTCCTGCTCTACTGCCTATACAGCCCCACAACCTTCATAAAACATCCATGAATTGCAGCAATAAATACCCAGTTGTTTAGAACTGGATATGTACAAGTGAATGGGCAGCTCTCATCAACAAAATATATACATAGATGCATAACTCCACAAAAACACAAGTGACCAAGTCTCATAGTTACATATACATAGATAACCAAGCCCTGAAATAAACCATGTCATTGTATATACATACAGGACTAATATCACGTTAGACGACAACTCCACAAATTACATGAGTATTCTTAGAAGTTAGAACTGCTCTTTTTTATCATCATACAGCTAAACATCACAACGTAGGGAACGTGATTGCATTGATCAGATAGAACTGCATTACATATTTGCCTCATGCTGTAGGATGAAGAAGAGATTAAGATGGAAATTAACGTAGGGCTTTAACGATATATTGAAGCAATAACGCACTACCCCCATGCAAGCAATACATATATGTAAGTTCCCAACTTAACCCTAATCTTCATCTAGTTAGGTCATCTAAAAACATATACGCATACCATATGGTTGGTATAACATGAAGCTGAAATTGAGAATATATATAATGAAGGTGGGTCTAGAAAGCAAATTTGGAGACTTGCGGAAAGTGATATTGGCGCGGCTCAATCTGATATCGTATTTTACGATTGTAAATTCGTTTTCGGATTGAACCGCACCAACATCGCTTTTATTTTTGCTTCCTAAACACTCAACAAAGTGGACTGAATCACAAGTGAAACAACAAAGTTGACACTAATTTTAGATTAGATCCTTAAACAACCCTATTAAATGCACAGTTTATTTTCTCATAAGAAAGAAAGGGAAAAAAAAAAGGCAGAGAAAAACTATCTCAACAAAGCGCCTAAATGATCATCCCAAATCCAATTCCCCCGAATGGAAGAAGAAACACTCCACCATGGGTGTTTAAGAGTTTGTATTAGTTTTGGCGCTTTTATACTCACCTATCAAACAAAAATAGAAGCAGTACTTGAATAAAGAAGTGCTAGATATGACTCCATGATGATAAATTAATTGAACTTTTATCTGCGTAGGGCAAAAAGATGGCTGGAGTAGAAGGTGGAAATGGTTGTTGGGAATGATAATGACAAATTGGGATCTCAAATTCATGATTTGTATTCCTTGAATTGAGTCAAAATCAAGGCAATTGATGCAATTACTATGTCTTGTCAGTGAAGTTAATTATGAAGAAAGACCATCTAAAAGCAAGACAGTGAGTCAATGTAAGATATGATGTTTTTGGGTGCACGAAGACAGAACTTGTCGCTATTTAGGAACATGAGAAGACAAAAAATCATTCATCAGAACAGAAAAAAACGAAATACAAACTAAAGGGGCATTTATTTTTCTGTTTACTATTGAAAAAACCTTAAAAGTTTTCAGCAGACTATATATTTAAAGCATTAATAATCACCATACTATTGGTTCATTACCAATCAAATCAAGAAAAAGAATAACTACATATATTTCAAAGGGTTGAACTCAATTAAGGTTTTAAAACAGAGGTTAAATAAAAAAGAAAGTGGCAACATATATAAGATTGTGATCAATATGTTATCAAAAGAATCGAGAGAATCATTGGTGGAGTGGCTAGGGAGGGGAAGGTGGAGATTAGAGAATGAGTGTAAGAAGGAATGAGGAGAGGGAACGTTGATATAACAGGGCCAGGAGGTATTGCCTAGGGATGGGGAGGCGAAGAAGGTGAGGGGAATGATGTCAATGGGGAGCAAAACTTGCTTTTTAGGGTTTGCCCATGCTTGGTTTGTACTCAAATACATTTCATTTCAAACTCCTATTGCGCATGCACCTCAAAAATATTCTCCTTAAAAAAACCCAAAAAGAAAACCCTTTTGACTGTACTTTTTTTTTCCTAGAATTATGGTGTATTATTTTAGCCTCCCACCTTTCTGCACCATTTAGCCTCCCGCCTTTCTGCACCATTTAGCCTCCCGCCTTTCTGCACCATTGTTCATGCCTACCTTTGATTAACCTAGTGAAAGATATACATTACTGAAAGGGAGAACAAGATGGTTTACATGATTTAATTTATATTTTACGTATTTAAGTTTATAATTGAGTTTATAATTGAGTTTCTATCGTGAATTAATCAGTCATCAATTTAATTAAAAAATTATTAAAATATTAGTTAAGTTTGTCTTAAGCGGCTACTGATCTATTTTTTTTTAAGTGAGCTAACTAATTATGGATCAAATATAAATTTGCACAAGTAGTAGAGAACTACCTCTATTACAGAAGCTTTCACTAGCATTAACTCTTAGGCTCTCCTAACGAGTTCAATTGACTTTGACTATAGCTTTCAAACATGGCATTTGATAATTAGTGGTGCCTAGAAAAGTACACCACATATATATTCCGTGGTTGAATAGAAACTAAAGATGTTCAAATTTTGATGAAGAAAAAATATGACTAATAATATTGAGAGATAGGAGGAGTGAATCTTGGGAACATGAGTGCAGAATGTCAGCAAAGGGGATTGTCTAGGAAGAAGTTTCCAATATCTTTTTTACTTCCCGAACATATGTGTAAAATGGGCAGTAAGCAGGAATAAGCAAGATTTGGCATTTGTGTTTTGCCAGCAGCCCGAAGCGGAGACACCGGCGCTAAAGGAGCCCTGCCATGGCTCTGCATTAGGGAACACGCTCCTTGGTTTTTGCTTTCCTTACCTTTTTTTTTTCTAATTAAAATTATTTTCTCTTTCTTTCAAAGAAGAGGAAGGGATTCAACAATTCACGTCACTCTTCATGTGGCAAAATGTAAAAGGGAGAAAACCTTTTTAATTATTAAAAAAAAAGGCTATTCCTGTCACTCACTCATGATTTTGAGCTATAAGTTGGCATGCCACTATATGAAAAACATATTCCTCCATGCACGCCTCATTCCATCACCAGTCTTTGTTGTTAGGCTCACGATCATGGAGGAGACGAAGTTAAAAATTTTGTTTAAGGGGTTGAGATAAAAATATAAAATTTGAGGAGGTGAAAGCTAAAAATATTGTATTAAACTAAATTGTTAATTTTTCAAAAAAATTTAAAATTATAAAATTTTCATTTAATTAAAGGTTAAAAGGACTAAGATGCATCACTTTTATATTCGAATAACTTGTAAAAACTTCTCTTTTATATGTCAAATTTCTTCCTACAAATAAACAACATAGAACTTCTCCATCTTCTGTTCTTGCTAATTCATTCTTGATTATGTATATGGGATTTTTTTTTTAATTCATTCTTCAATATTTATAAGGGACGATAGAAAATTACTACTTTTTTGGAAAGAGAAAGGAAAAAAAGATGAAGGAAATGATAATTCATGGGAAGAACCGTAAACCCTATCCATTAACAGAGAGAATTTTGCTTTTCACAAGCCATAGGGAAATGACAATGGATTGGGAAGGTGGGCAAAATCAAATTTCCATGAGGAAATGATAATTTGCTGGGAAGGGTGGGAGGCACAATTAATTTTCTTTTTCATTAATCGAGGTCATTTTTAGATGAGAGAATATTTTTAAATTTAAATTTTAAACCCTAAAAGAGCAACTAGATAACTACTAACATTGAATTTAGTTTTGTACCAATTTTTTACATTATTTTTGGACAATTATCTATTTCCTATATATATACCAACACATGCTTTATATTAGAGGTGATCATGGACCACTTCAGGATCTCAACTTAATTTTAGGCTCATTTTTTAGGTTTGAGTTTATCCAACCCAAAAAATGGATTTAAAATTTTGCCCAAGTCCCGCTCGGATAAAAATGTTAAAATCTGAATTGGACTCAGCCCGTCTATTTTAATTTTTTTATATTATTATTGTTTAAAAAATAATACATCAAATATACTAACAACATTAAAATAAATGTTTCCCAATAAATTTAAAATAAATTAAAAAAAGTATTCAATATATGGAGAGAAATTGCACAAAATGGTAGAATTTATACTTTCGAAGTGATGATAGATGAAAATAGTACAAGAGTCCGAACAGTTCAATTTAACAAAGCTTTTCATTGTACTTGAAAGAAGTTTGAGTTTTGTGTCTATCTTTGCTGTCATACTTTATGGACTCTTAGTGTTAAATATGTTAAGAAATTTTTTTAGCATTATATAAAGCAGATGGATTAAAGATGCTAGAAAGAACATGCATGGTGATAATGCTGTTAAGTTTTCACGATAGTATAATACAGAGGCTAAAATTGTATTCTGTAATTATATGATTTGATTTGTTTATGATTTAATTATAAAAAGTGAAGTAAATGAAAAAAAAAAGTAACTTTGTCAGAAGATTTTATATGAAGGAGATATGGAAGTTGAAAAAGAATTGACAAAATTATGTGTCTCTAAGAATTATGAGCTCAAGAAGAATAAGACGAATTCAAGAATAGTCATTCAATCTAGTAAGTTATCTACGTAATCGAAAATTTTGAATGCTTTATGTTTTTGTTATATAAGTGATAATTGTTTTATTTTTAATTTAGAAAATATGAAATATCAAGTAATGATGATAATCTTATAAACGAGGTGAATAAAAATTCTTCCATCTTAAATCCACCATATGTCAAGCCGAAAGAAATCTCTAATGCTAGATTAAAAGTTCACTTTAAGAGAGAAAAATCCATAATAATCTCAATTGCTTAAGTCCATTAAGTAATTTTATTTTAAAGTTAAACTTTATGGTAAATTTAATTTTTAAATTATATTTATTTTGATAAATGTTGCATTACGTATAGAAAAAAAAAATAATGGGCAATTGGAAAATCTTTAGATGTACCCATTGGCTTTACTTTAAGTTATGGAAATTTTGTAAGTGTAAAAATAATTAGCCACATATTATATAGGAGTAATTTTTGTTGTTATACATTGTTAATTAGTGATTTACTTATTTGTGCACGCACTACAAGAAAATAGGGTTTTAGTGGCGTTTTTAGTGGCGTTTGGACAAAAAATGCCGCAAAGATTATGCATTAGTGAAAACGCAGCAAAAAACTGAGCAATACGACATTTTTGTTGAAAACGCCACTAAAAACTGAGCAATAGCAGCGTTTTTGTTACAAATGCCATAAAAAGTTGAGCAGCCATTTTCGAGTACGGTAATCGACACTCATTTCGATTTGATCCGACTTAATTTTCATATTATTTTCTTATTTTCGTTTTGAATTCGATTTTATTTTAATATTTGAAACTGACTTTATAAAAAATATAAACTACAACATTTACTTAGCTATGAGAAATTTTCATTTTAGTTACTTAATTATGAAAAGTTACAAATTGATAACTAAGCTATTTAGAAATTTTCATTTAAGTTGCCAAGCTGTTAAAATCGACGCCGTATGGCTTTCTCTAAACCCCTAAACCCTAAACCCTGAATTCTAAAAACATATATAAACCTTAAACACTAATTCATAAACCTCAAACCCTAAACCTCCCAAAAAATTCATATGGATGTTGATGTGTATATACATAGATATTAATGTAAAAGCTTATGTTTATAATAAATTGTGGAAGCAATACTTAATATTGATTAAATTTATTTTTGGGTTCAGGGTTCAATATGTAAGGTTTAAGGTCTATGGTTTAGGTTTTTATGGTTTAGGGTCGTTTAATGGTCATCATGTTAAGTTTATGGTTTATGGTTTATTATTTTGGGTTTGGGGTTTAGTTTTTAAATTTTTTTATTTGTGGTTTACTATTTAGGGTTTAAGGTCTTAGTACGTGTTTAGGGTATTATGGTTTTAGGGTAAGGAGTATTGATAAAAATGAGAAAAAATCTTGTAATAGTCCGATTTTGGGCCTAGTCGGAACAGTGGTTTCGGAACCACTATTTCGAGGCCGAAGAAAATTATTTTGATGTTATTTTATGTGTTATAATATAATTTTATAAGTGCATATAAATTTTGGTAAGTTAATTTTAGTGATTTCTAGTCCAATTTCAAAAAAAGACTAATCGCGTAAAAGGTAAAAGTTGTGTTTTGATGCCTAAAGGTGTTTAATAGCTAGATAACTAAAATTGGGGGCTTTAAAATGGCAATTAGACCCTTTTTATTGGGGTGGCCGGCCAAGGGAGACAAGATTGGTTAAAAAGACATATTTTATGGGATTTAAAGTGACTTTTTGGGTAATAAAATAAATAAAGAAAAAGTTGTTATTTTCTCTTTCATTCTTCATCTTCTCTCTACCGAAAATGGCAGCAAAGAATGGGGGTTTTTGACCTTTAAACTTTCAGCCACTTTAAGCCCTAACAAGTAAGTGATATTTTGTTGTTTCTTGATGATTTTTACATTTTTGGAATCCCTAAAGCCTAAGCTTTCAAATGAAGGGTCTAGTTTGCAAAATGATGAAGAGTCTAGGGTTTTCCTATGAGAGTCAATGTGTTGTTTTCTGTATTTTTATGGAAGATTATGAGCCCTAGTTGTCTAATAAACAACTTTTGTAAAAGAAATTATATGAAAACACCTTAAAAATGGCTAGTTTGCTAAGTTGTAAGATAAGGTGTTAGTGTGTGTAATAATGATTTTTTTGAGTTGTCATAGTTATGAAAATGGTTTATCTAGGCTTAAGGAGTAAATAAGTTGAATAAAAAAAATCTTGTTTCGAGCCAAGGGCAATTTTGTAATTTTGGCAAAATAGAGGGGCAAAATTATAAATTTTTCCAAAGTGTGTCAATGGACTAATTTGATTATTACATTGTTTTAATTAGCTAAATGTGATGTTTTAGATGTTGAAAATTTTGATTTAGGCCTAGAACGGGAAAAAATCGATTTATGGACGATTATGTCTTTTTTACCTTTGTGGTATCTAGGTAAGTTCGTATGTAAACAATACCATGCTATACATGTATTTAAATGTTATCATTACATGAATTGTATAAATATTAAGTGTATGTGATTAATAGAAATATGATAAGACAAAGCCTTAATAGGCGAGGAAGAAAATCCCGTTTGAACCTTAGGAATAGAATAGGATACGAGTGACATGTCACTACGAATTATGAGTCTAGATGACTAGCTCGAGAGTGAGCATTTTAATGTCATGAGATATGAGGTAGCTTTAGCTACAATTGAGGCACTTATGTGCAAAGGTTCTTTCCGAGTATCCAATTAGTATTCCAAGTGTGGTAAGTCATTGGTGAGTATGCACTTGAGTTATGTTATGAGTTGTGCAGGTATGTACACTAAGCCTATGAGAATGCCTTGGTATGTGAATGATCTATGATGGATAAATATGTGTTCTTACCATGATGGGTGAAATGATGTTGTATTAATTTTGTGAACAATGATCATGAATGAGTAACTTAGCCTTGACATATTTGAGTTACTGCAGTAGTGTAACTTTAAAAAATACACTAAAAATAGTAGAAAATAAGTTAGAAGTTGAATAAAATATTAGAATAAATCTTATTGAGTCTAGTTTCTTATAAAAGAAGCCGTGTAAGCAAATGAATTTCCTATAATGAGATATTTGAAGTTGCGTAGGACAGAGTCAGAATGACTTTGAGATCCCCTATTTTGATTTGAGAAAATCATTATAAATTGTAAAACAATGGTTATGAGTTAAGATTTATATGACTAGAATCCTTAACGAGTCTAGTTTCAAGAAAAATGGATGAGAACATTATTTGAGCCCTGTGCTATGAGATAATTGAACTTTAGTGCAGAAGGGTTGGAACTGTCAGATAGTGAATTAGGGGTAATTTTGAGGAATAAACTGTACTAATTGGCTAAACCAAAAATTCTAGAAATTTTATGGTAGAGAGGTACATGAGTCTAGTTTCAAGAAAATTTAACAGAACTTAATTTAGAGTTTCGTAGCTCCAGATATAAATAATTTAGTAACTGTTACTCAAGAAGACAGCTTGTTGTGAACTTAAGAATATGTTGTAAACATTGATAAAACATGTTAATGAGCTGCTTATTGTTTTCATATGAATTTACTAAGCGTAAAGCTTACCCCCTTTCTTTCCCATGTTCCCTAGGGTTGTTAGGTTTGCTCGGGTTGGAGGCTGTCAGAGATATTATCACACTGTCGAGTTAATGATATCGGCGTAAGTAAATCCTAGTGTTTCGAGTCTATGGCATGTGTAGGGTTTTAATGTTGAGTATGTGATATTATGATTTAGCCAAAGGCATTGACTTGTTATTAAGGTAGTATCTAGTCATGTAAATTGGCCTATGTCGGCTAATGATGTTATGGGCCTATATGGTTATTCTTATGCATGTATGTTATTATCTCTTGTGATGTGGCTTACAACCTGTATGCCTAGAGATTGAATTGGGATTTATTGATGAGTTAGTAACTAATACAAGATTAAGTGATTGGTAAATAGTTAATAAGGCCTCATGAATGGTTTGTGGATATGTTTATGCATGCCTAATGATGGACATGAGGTTTGTGACGTAATGATACTTATGACAAGTATGTGGCATTGATGTGAGTAAATTCTATAATATTATTTGCATAAGAAATTGACATGAGCATAATATGTTTGTAGATGTTTAAGAGCTCATTTATGCCATGTTGTATATTATTAGATAAGTATGTGTACATATGTTGTGAGGGAGACAAATGGCTTGGAAAATAGCCTTGTAATTGTCTACACGGATAGACACATGGGTGTGTGTCTAGACCGTGTGTGAAACACGGTCTGCCCCAATGGGTGTGTGCCATAGCCGTGTTTTAAAGTCAGTGTTGCACACGGGCATGTCCCAAGCCACACGGGCGTGTGTGACTACACGGTCTATACCCACACGGGCGTATGGAGCCCTAAAGCATGAAATTTTTTCAAGTTTTTCTTAAGTTTTTGGTTTAGTCCCGAACTGCTTCTAACGCATGTTTTGGGCCTCGTGAGCCCGTTTAAGGGACAAAATGTATGTGAAATGAGAAGTTTTAAATTGACTGGAATTTTACGGCTAGGATTTTATGTGATTGATTGAGTTTAAGTCAGGTAACACCTCGAACCCTGTCCCAGCGTCGGATATGGGCGAGGGATGTTACAAATCTAATTATTTTAGGGTTTAAACAAGCAATAAGAATCTTGACGTTTGTGGTTACATATTTAGGGTGTATGGAATTAGGGTTTATGGTTTAGAATTTAGATTTAAGGTTTAGTGTTTTTGGTTTAGGATTTAGTTTATAGGGTTTAAGGTTTAATGTTTAGGGCATTGGGTTTAGGGTATTGGGCTTAGGGTTTTAGGTTTAAGGTTTAGTCTATTGGTTTTGGGCTTAATTATACTTATAAAAATTTGTGTCTAAATCAAAGGCATTAGGCAAAAAAATTTAATTTTAAATAAAACGACGCCGTTTTAGTTTTGCATTAGCGGCGAATTGTAAAAAATGCCACTAAAAATATGGGAAATTGAATAAAAATGTTGTCGTTTAAAGTGGTGCGGTAGTGGACTTAGCGGCGCTTATTTAAAAACGCCACAAAAAAATGATAAATTGAATGAAAACGACGTCGTTTTAGTTGGCAGGGTAGTGGAATTAGTGGCACTAGGTAATAAACACCGTAATAGATCAGCAGTAGTGGCGCTTATTAGAAAACGCTGCTAAAAATATGAGAAATTGAATAGAAACGACGTCGTTTCATGTGGCCTGGTTTAGGAATTAGCGACGCTATGTTAGAAACGCTGTAAGAAGAAATCAGTATTACTAGCGCTTCTTCAAAAACACCGTAAATGTCTTTTTGTTTATACCAAAACTGTATCGTTTTGGTTTCATCCGTTTTATCCGAATGCACTCCCCCGATACTTGTTAGTTTTCCCCTTAGCAAAATGTCCCTAATTCCCTCTATTCCCCCCAAATCCCTAAATTTTCCCTAAATCCAAATCCCAACCGATTCGCTGCTGAAGACGCTGACCCTACCACTACTGCATCACCCTCGACTAACCCCTCTGCTCAGCCGTTAATTTTCTTAACACGAGACTATCTTGCTCGTCTTCTCTTCTGGTTAGTCCTGCTCTTCCCCACCGCTCCCTCTCTCCATCTCATTACTTTCTACTCCCTTTTTAAAATATTCAAAATGAAATATGTTTTATGGTGTGTAAGAATTCAATTGTTTCTGTTCCAAAGTTTTAACATGAAATCTAGGTTACTCGGCATATATTGCATTCAAAGATCTTTGGAAATGGAAGTTGATCACATGTTCATATGGCATGATATTATTTTCTGATGATTCTGATACCTCTCATTTCTTCCATGAAGGTGTATGCTATTGGGACACTCCCTTAGAGGCCTCGAGTATTGTCTGGAACTAATGGAACTTTTATCTTTGACAAGCAATATCAAGAATAACGACTGTGGAGGTGACCGGTGAGCACATCGGTGTGAGTTGCTTTGATTCGAATGCTTCTATCTGTATATAATCGGTCGATACTAACTTCTTTTTCTGGGAAAAGAAAAAAGATTTCCATTGAACAAGATTTGACCCTTCACTGTGTTGACACCATTTTTTGGATGAAAACGGTGTTGACTTGGATTTTGGAAAAAAAAGAATGAAAACGGGAGTCGCCACCAATCCTTTTTTGACGAGGTGTGATTGGGTCACCTCAAAAAGTGATTGTTTTTAATAAATGATTTAATTTTATTAAAACAACGATTTTGGTCTACGAAATTCAGAAAAATGAGTTCGGGAGTCGGTTACGCACGAGGAAGGATTAGCATCCTCGATACGCCCAAAATTGGTACCTAGTTGATTAATTAGTGTCTTAGTGTCGAAAATTTGAAAACTTGAAAGAATTTAAAATACGATCCCTCTTTGTAAAGAAAATGCTCAAATGTTAAGGACCTTCTCGTCTCACAATATAAAATGTCACATCCAGTAAGTTAGGACACGACATCTTGAATTTTCGAGAACGAGCTTGCCTTTTATATAAAAATTCGTGTATTTCAAAAGGTTATTCAGTTAGTTAAGGTGAACGAGGAAAATCGAAACCCAGTAAGTTAGGGCACGTTTCCTCGAATTCCCAAACACCGAATATTGCCTTTACTTGCAAAAATCTTATTTCGAGGTAACGAAATGCCATACCCAGTAAGTTAGGGAACAACACCTCGTATCTTCGAGAATAAGCATTTTTCAAAACTCATGTCACGATTTAAAAGAGTATTCCGTTATTTAGGTTAAAGGAGAAAAATCGAAACCCAATAAGTTAGGGCACGATTGTCTCGAATTACCAAATACGGAATATTACTTTTATGAAAGAATTATTATTGGGTTGGATATAATGATAATAAGAACAATATTAAAGTAAAGTAAACAATAATACTATATATAAATGTATATATATATATGTATATAATAGAAATACACACTACTATATAATAATAAATATAGAAATACAAAAAGCAAATATAATAAAAATATTAAATTAAAGTAATAAAAATAATACTATATATAAATATATATATACATAAAAATATACACTAATATATAATAGTAATAGTGATAGTAAAAATAATAAAAATATGAGTAATATTAATAATATATTAGAATACAAAAGTAAAGTAATAACAATAGGGGTGATAATAATAATAATACAAACAATAATACATATATATAATAATAGTAGTTAGAAATAAAAAATAATAAAAGTAACAATAATGATAGTAATAATATAAATAAATATGGAGAGGGCATATATAATATAATAATAATATAAAAATAATATATACATGAGAAATAATAATAATAATATAAATAATAGTAAAAATAATAAAATAATAAAACAAAGCTTTCAACTCTCTTTCTCCCTCTTTTCTAAATCCGGCCGTTGGTCCGGCTTTGCTTCGGTCATGGACCCCACGGGCCGCCATCGGCGCCACCATACACGGCGGCCGGACCTCAAAAAAAACCTTTTTCGATAATGAAAATATGGGTAAGCTTTTTACTTTTATTTTTACTTTCGTATAAAAAAAACAAAATAAAATTGAAAGGAAAACAATAAACAAACAAAGAACTAAAGATAAGAATAGACAAAAGAAACCTCTTTTGCTTTGATCTTTGATTAATCTCCAAAAACTAGCCTTTCCAAGAAACAAAAATAACCTTTTTTTTCCAAAAAAACAAAAAAAAACCTCCTCCAAAACAAAGAACAATCCTTCTCCATAAAAACCAAAAAACCCCCCTAAAAACAAAGTCTTGAATGGCTTTTATAGCCAAATTTTACAAGTGGAGTGGTTGGGGTGGTTTAGGTGGCCAAGGGTGGTGGAGTTGGTGGCTAAGGTGGGTGGCCAACAAAGGTGGTGGAGTAGGTGGCTAAGGTGGGTGGCCAACAAAGGTGGTGGAGTAGGTGGCCAAGGTTTTTATTTATTTATTTATTTATTTTTTGTGTTTGGGTTGGGATTAGGTTGGTTTAAGTTGGGCCAAAATTGGGCCTTTACACACTGTCTTACAGATGGAGAGTTTCTTAATGTACAACACTTCAAAAAATTAAGATTATTGCACTCATTTTTTTTGCTTATATCGAGTGTGTTTTTCATTGTCATTATTACTTCTCAGTATTCGCATATCAAAAAGGTCGGTACATATTGGTACTAAGGGTGTGTTTAGTATTACTTTTTAGAAACATTTTTGAAACAAATAGTATTTCTAAAAAAAAAACACTCTTAAACATAGCATATTTTTAGTTTTTATGTGCATATGTACACACAAGCACACACATTTAGATTGAATTAGTTTTCAGTTCACAAAATTAGGAACTTAAATTATTCAAACTAAACTAAAATTAGGATTTTTATTTTCAACACTACATATTTAATACTCATTGTGATATATATCAAGGGAATAATAGTTTTAGTAGCAAAACAAAAAAGAGAAATAATACCAGAAATGTAAGGTAAAGGATGTAGAAACTGGAACCCCTAACTAGGATCTGACTTAATGACAGTAAAATAGCTTAGAGAAACAAAAAACAGTTGGAACCTTGACAAAGACAGTAGACAGCATGAAGCATTCAAGGAGAAAAATAGAGGAGTAGTCACTAGACCCATACAAATGTGAAGTTAAGCACTTTTTGGGACCTGTGTCAAGATCTTTAGTTTCATTAGATGCTAACTTCTTTAATGTTGGGATTAGGAGGTCATCGCTGATTGCTATCACCTTCAGCTGGAACCAGAACTGGATTTTGTTGTCTGAATGTTTACATAGCCTATTATCCTGTGTAAATGAAATATTGGAGCCTAAGGTTTTGTTTGATAACCTGTTGAAATAATTCAATTTATTGAAAATTAATACTTTCAGCAGTTTAATTTTTTAAATGTGTTTAATAACAATTATCATAAATCATTTGATAGAGCCTCTTCAGTAAAAAATTATTGAAAAAGATACGTAGATAAGAAGTGACTTATTACCATGAAGGATAAATTATTTTCTTTTACAATACTTTAAATTAATTACATTTATTATTAGTTTGGATGTTAAAATTAATTTTGATTTTAATTTTGTCAGGTGAAAGGGGAACCAAACATATCTTACATCTGTTCTAGGTACTATCGAGCACCTGAATTAATATTTGGTGCAACTGAATACACCACAGCCATTGACATCTGGTTTGCTGGCTGTGTTTTGGCTGAGCTATTGCTTGGGCAGGTACATATTTCATTGCATACTTTTTTTGCTTATTTATATGAATTTTCCCTTTAAATTACTTAACAAAAACTATTTTTTTGACTCCAGCCTCTATTTCCTGGTGAGAGTGGAGTAGACCAGCTTGTTGAAATTATTAAGGTACGTTTTAGTTCAAAATTCTCATCAATAATAGTTTCATCATGATGATTTTGGAAAAAATTAATCTTCTAGGGCTCCGATTTTGTATAGATTTAATTGCTGATTTTTCTTTCAAATATTGGATCATTTTACTTACTTTACATTTGCCATCTAGTTTTCTGCCTTATGTTTTCTGTTATCTACCATTCAGTTTGCCATGTTCCTTTTTTTGTAGAATTTTATTACCATGTTCTTTTATACAAATTAGTTGTGAACAAGATAATATATAGTTTTGAAATGAAATATGGAAGGAAAACTGAATTTGATGCCATATAAATCATTTCATTCACTAAACAATACGACTTCCACCTATAAATTTGTTACCTAGTAAAGATTTGATTATGTTATATTATTTTTAATATCAATTATTATTATTCTTATTTTTCATCATAAAAATGTATTTAAAACTGATATAGGATTATTTATGATAGTACTTTTTGTTTATTTTCCTTCTCCTTAGAATCTAAATTTTGATTTCCTTTTAGCTGATTGTTGATAGCGTAGTTGATTCATGTAATTATGTTTCATCTGCAATTCCTTTCGAAATCTCATATGGATTTGCAGCCTGTAATCTTACACTTCCAATAGTTAGAGTTTCATTTTTAATGTGATGTTTTTTTTAATAGTTATCTCAATTTTAATCACTTCAAAATGAAATAATAAATTAAAATTTTTATTTCTTTGATATATTCTTCAATCAACATTAAAAATTAATATTGTCATATTATATTTTATAATTTTAATTAAATTTATCTTTAAGCCATAACAAAATAAAAAATGCATAGTAACTTTGATTGACGAGAATCTTGGCACTTTATTACTTGCTTTATTTAATTAAATAAAAAAAGAGATGTGGAATTATTTTACTAGAGAAATTTTTTAATAAAAATAAAATACTATAAGCTTAAACTCTTATAGTAAAAGAATAAAAAATGTACTTGATAATATAGTAGGTAATCTTAGGTACCTAATTAAATTAAATTGTATTTAAAGTTTTATTTTAAATATTTTATTTTAATCAAGAAAAATATTTTGTCTACTTTTATTTTATTTTTAAATTACCTAATTAAATTAAATTATATTTTTATTTTATTGTTCGAAAAATTAGGCTTTACTTACTTGAAAAATACTTTTTTTAAAATTTATTTTAAGGAATTAGACCATTCATTCCTGAGTTGATTTAGCATTCATGTGACTTAATAAAAAATAACCATAATTGAGCACACATGATGGACTTAATTCAAAATAAATAATTAACCCTAAACTTGTAAATTTAATCCAATAACTAATTCTTCACTTCCCTTATGTTTTCCCATCAACGCAATCACAATCGCATCAACATAAATATGTATCATATCTTACATAATTTACATAACTTACATAATACATAAATATATATCATATCTTACATAATTTACATAAGATAAATAACTTACATAATTTACATAACTTACATAATACATAAATATATATCATATCATAACTTACATAACTTAATTATACTTATAAATAAACAACTTACGCGTGTAATTTATTGTTAACTTTAGATTTCAAGAACTACGAAATGGATAGGAGTTGAATGAATTTGTCAAGGGTAAGCAACGCCTATTGAAATGGAGTCTTTTCTAAATTTTGCATTCCAAAATGCAAGCCAAGAGAATATGATTTTTTGCCCGTGTAAGAAGTGTGGTAACATCAATTAGCATTTTCGTGAAATTGTCTACGAACATCTAATTGTTGATGGCTTTATTCGGCGGTATAAAAAATGGATTTTCCATGGAGAGTGTACATCTAGTGGAACTACTTCAACAATTAATCCAACTTATCCTGATACTGCTTACTATCAGTATGTTAGACAAGATAACATAGAAGGTATGTTGCGGGATGCATTTAATATGCACAGTCATGGTGAGCAATCGTTTCCACCTGACTTTATTGCATCCGATAATTGTAATATTGGTGGAAATGTTTTTTTCGAAACAGGAACAAGTACACCTGATGAGGAGCCAAATGAAGAAGCGGCGAAGTTCTACAATTTACTTAATGAAATGAACGAAGAACTTTACGAGGGATCAAAATATTTGAAATTGTCCTTCTACATTCGTCTATTTCACTTAAAATATTTGGAAGGGTGGATCGAAAATTCTTTTACAATGCTGCTAGAGTTTCTGAGAGAGATGTTTTCGTTTGCAAAAATCCCCCAGTCTTGTCAAGATATGAAGAGACTTATAAAAGATTTGGGCCTTGGGTACGATAAAATTCATAGTTGCCCAAATGACTACATGTTGTACTGGGGTGATCAGAAAAACCAATAGTCTTGTCATGTTTGCGGTAAGTCTCGTTGGAAGAATAGGAATACAAAAGATGCAAATGCGGATGAAGGTGTGGCACAGTTAAGAAAGAAGCCAGCCAAGGTTTTGCGATATTTTCCCCTAATATCGATTCTATGAGGTGGCATAATGATGAAAGGACCGATGATGGATTATTAAGGCATCCTGCTGATTCTTTGGGTTGGAAATCATTTGACACTAAATTTCCAAGCTTTGCAAGCGATCCTCGGAATGTAAGGCTTAGGCTAGCAGTTGACGACTTTAATCTTTTTAAAATCATGAGTACTTCTTACAGTACTTGGCCTGTAGTGCTTGTTCCTTACAATTTGCCTCCATGGATTTGCATGAAGCAATCTTCTTTTATATTATCTATGATTATCCCTGGAGAGAAAGGTCCTGGAAATGATATCGACATTTATTTGCAGCTACTTATTGAAGAGTTAAAACAATTATGGTCGGGGTTGAGACATATGATGTATCGAGAAAGGAGAACTTCAATTTACGTGTAGCTTTATTATGGACAATTAATGATTTCCCGACTTATGCCAATTTATCTGGTTGGAGTACCAAAGAATGTTATGCTTGTCCTTGTTGTGCTGTGCAAACATGTTTGAAATGGTTATATAATGGGAAGAAGTTCTGTTATATGGGGCATCATCGGTGGTTGGATGGAAATCATAGATTTAGATTTCAGAGGACTTTATTTGACGGTACTGAAGAGTTTAGAGAAGCTCCTGAGCAGACCATTGGATCTGAAATCTTGTTCATGTTAAAAGATATGAATTTCAGTTATGGGAAGATGAATCAACCATCCAACATACAAACAAGGAGAAGATCGAGGGATAAATCTGATCCTGAATCTAATGAAGAGGATGATCCTAATGAGGCGGACTTGTGGAAAAAAAGTATTTTTTTTGAGTTACCTTATTGGGAGCATCACATTTTACGACACAATCTTGATGTCATGCATATTAAGAAGAATATTTGCGAGAACATCATCGGGACAATTTTGAATGTCGATGGAAAAGCAAAAGACAATCTTCAGAGTCGACTTGATTTAGTTGACATGGGAATTTGACGTGATCTTCATCCCCAAGTACTTCCGAATAGGAAATATCGGTTACCGCCTCCAATTTTTGCAATGCCGAAGGAAGAGAAAGAAGTGTTCCACACGGTGTTGAAGGATATAAAGGTCCCAGATGCATATGCATCAAATATATCTCGATGTGTGAGTCTTAAAGATAGAAGACTATTCTTTAAAATCACATGATTATCACATCTTGATGCAAGATTTACTGCCATTTGCTTTACGGTCTGTATGTCAAAAAAGGTTACGTCCTGTATAATTGAACTTTCCAATATAATGAAAGTTATTTGTGGCAAAGTTTTGGATGTTGAAGAACTTGAGAAAGTATAGGATCGAGCCACTTTGACTTTATGCAATTTGGAGAAGATTTTTCCACCTTCCTTTTTTCACTATTATGGTGCACTTGGTAATCCATCTCCCTCGTGAAGCAATAATTGAAAGACCGATTTTCTATCGATGGATGTATCCTATAGAAAGGTGCTAATTTATTTGTAAAGTATTCATTCATTCACCTCTATACATTTAGTTACAACTTTTGATAATGTTGTATATCGTGTTTAGGTTCCTAAGCAAATTGAAGTCTTATTGTTGAAATAAGCGTTATCTGGAAGGACCAATTGCTGAAGACTACTTGGCAGAGGAGTGTATGACCTTCTATTCTAGATATTTAGAAGATGTTGAAACAAGATTGAATAGACTAAGTAGAAATGTTGGGCTCAATGATCCCAACTTTGCCGAAACTTATTTATTTCAAAGTTATGGAGAACCAATCGGTAAAGTTGAAATTACAGAATTAGATGAAAGATCTTGGGTACAATTACATAGATATGTTATTTTTCACCACGATTCAATTGAACCATTACGCAAGTAAGTTCTAGAATATGATAAATATTCATATTTTTTATTTGTTTATTTTCTAACCAATTAAACCTCTTTTTAACATAGTGAGCACAAACAAATCTTGAGATCTCATTCACGCTCCCGAAGATTACAACAACGAGAGATTAATAAGTTATTCACAAAATCTTTCCATAAATGGTTAAGCCAAACGGTATGCAACTCAACCTTTTATTGACAAATAATAATGTTTTCTCATAACATTTATAATTACACAATTTACTTTCGATTCAATAGGTTTGGAGTGGGAAGGACATTAATGACGAAGTTAAATGGCTTTCCTAAGGCCCGAATAGAGTAGTAAAAAGATATAGTGCCTTCATCATCAATGGATTCAGATTTTATACAAAATATCGCGAGAGATTGAGGAGAACTCAAAATTGTGGAATAGTTGTGAATTCTTCAATTACAAGTTATGCTAGTGCTAGGGACAGTAATCCCGTTGAGGGAGATGTGGAGTATTACGGACTTCTTACTGATATTATTGAGTTAGATTACTATGGAAAATGGAAAATTTTTTTTATTTCGATGTGATTGGGCTGATGTTAATACTGCTCGTGGAATTAAAAACGATCAATTTGGTTTTATAATGGTGAATTTCTCTCGATTGATTCATACTGGAGAACAATTGATAGATGAGCCGTATGTATTTTCTTCTTAAGTAAAACAAGTTTTTTACTTGAAAGATCCAACTGATGAGGGTTGGTACGTTGTACTCTGAAACACCCCTAGAGACTTGTTTGACATGGGCAATGGAAGTAGAGATGACATCATCGAAAGATCAGAAACTTTGACTTTTCCAAAACAAAACTTAAATGAAAATATCCCTAGTAATAATACACAATTTCAATGGGTTCGTTAGGATGTGGATGAAGATATTTATGAATTATGATGTAGTAAGATTTTACGATTTTTTAATTATATGTAATATTATAATTTTAATCTTGCTCATGTTATATAATTTAACTATTTTATATGTACTATTATTGTTGTAATTTGTTAATAAAATTTGAACTATTTTATGTGTATTGCAGGAAAAATGCGTAGAAGAAGATTACGAGATTTAAGTATTGTCCAGAATACTCCAAATTCGGAAGAAGCAAATAGTGAACAGCAGACAGTTATTGGATCTTCGAATGTGCCGGAGACACTTGACGAGCCTGCAGAATTTCAAAGTAATGTTTAGTTTATTTTACATGTGTGTTGACTTTTATTATTGATTTATTTTTTATTTTTAATATAAATAATAACATACCGTTTTCAGCTGAAAGTGGTGGAATGCGCAGAGGTCGAGGACGTACGCTACTTAAAGATTTATATGACTTAAATCCTGTCAAGCATGTCAAAGCAAGTAGAAACAGTCATGGTCAGCCTGTTGGATCTGAAGCTCGACTTTTAACAGGCTATTTGGGCATTATAGCACGAAATGTCAATATGTTGCCCATCAACTACGAATCATGCCATCACATGCCTGATAGTAACAAAAATCAAGCTCTCGATAATATTAAGGTAACAAAACATCTAATTGTTATTTATAATACTTTGGTTTAAGTTTCATTTATATTTACATTCTAAACTTGTGTTTTTTTAGGAGAGATTTACTTTAGAGGTCTCGGATGACTATATCAAGAAGGCATTGGGTAAAAAGTGGAGAGACCATAAAAGCACTTTGAAAAAACAATATTTTAAGAAAGACATAAGCCTCGAAGAAAAATTATGAAATGTCCCGCCGGGAATGCTGAGGTACCAATGGGAAGATGCGATTAGATTCTAAAATTCAAAGAAAGGAGAGGTATTACGTACTTCCAAATTCTTATAAATTTTTCAGTATATAGTGTTTACTATATACGTAATAATAATTACATTATGTAGGACCGTGAGCGAGTTGGAACAAACAGCAGGCAAAAACAAAATTCACGCACACGACAGGGTCGAGAAGTTTTGCTTCTGTAACTGAGGCTGAGGTATTATGAATTTATTAATTCTATCAAATATTAATGACTTTCTACTATTAAATAATATTTTTACTACTATATTGTAGAAAGTCTCGTTTGGTCAAAAAGTTGGACACCTTCAGCTTTTTGAGATTATGCATAAGAAGAAAGATAGATCTCCTATGACATCCGAAGCTGGAGAAATTATGGTATATTTACTTAATAAAAATTGATTTATTATAAATATTTATAATGTTTAATTATAATGGTTTAATTCGTCGTTAGTAGTTTTAAATAATGTTAAGTTATGTTGCATTCCTTTTTATTATATATTTCGTTTCTAACTCTTTGATTGATTTATTAGGAGAAACTAAAGGAGAAAAAGACGGAGTATGAAGCGATTGTTTCGACTGATAGTTCTGTTAATCTTGAGAACATTGATAACATAATTATTACTGAAGTTTTGGGTCCTGAAAATCATAGTCGGGTTCGATTTCAAGGATCTGGTGTTATCCCGATCCAATATTTTGGATCCGGCTCCCAACAATACATGCCTTACGGGAGTCAAGCTCAAGCTGAAGTTCAGAGGTTAAGAGACCAGATAGCTCAGATGCAAGCGAGCACAGTTGAGCAAATTGTTGAGGTTGAAAGAAAATATGAAGAACTCCAGCAACGACTTAGAGCGGATGCAGTAGCGAGGAAGGCAGCGGCAGCAGGGAGGGAGGTAGCTGCAGCAGCGAAGGAGGCAGAGGCAGCAGCGATGGTAGCAGAGCAGAGCAGAAAGTATGATGAGCTCCAGCTACAGCTTTAGCATATGATGCAGATGTTTCAGCAGTCGCAAAAGCCGCCATCTTAGACATTTGTTTTCTCGTTGTAAGAATATTTTTAACATTGTCACATTTAACATTATTGTAAGAATATTTTGAGTTATACTTCATTTATTAATTTACATCATATATCTTTCGTTGAATTTGAAGTATCATTTAGATTTAACGTTTTTTTGTTGTATTTTTTATGCTACATTTGCTATTTTTGGTTGGATTCAATGTTATATTTGTTGTTTTGGTTGGATTTAATGCAAGAAGGGTTGGATATTGGTGAAAAATGTATATTGCAAATCTGCCAAAATTAGCAGCGTTTGTAACAAAATTTTCGTTAAAAGCCATAACTTTTAGCAACGTTTCACCCACAAGCGCCGCTAAAAGCCATGACTTTTGACGGTGTTTCAGGGATTTCAACGACGCTTTTCCCACAAAAGCCCTAAAAGTTATGATCTTTTGTGGCCTTTTTTCAAATAAACGCCGCAAATTATTGTGGTGTTTTCTATAGCGACGCTTTTTGCAGCGCTTGTGAAAACACCGCAAATAGTTCTAGCGATGTTATATTGATATAAAAAAATTTGGACTGGTGCTTCATAATCATTGATATTAATTATTTTTACATGATAGTTAATATAACCATTACTAGGTATAAATAAGTTCTATTGTAAATTCATGTTGAATTTTTTAACTATTTGTTTTAATTTATTTTGTAGACTTATGTTAATTTCTTATCTTTGAATTTTATTAAAATATTTCTGCAATGAACTATTTATTATAAAAATCACTACACCATAAAAAAAAGCACTTAGTCCCTAAATGTTAGGCATACAAGTAGTAGCTACTAAAGCATAATTTAGACCACAACAACCACACTAGAACATTCACTACAACAAAATTGACTTTTAGCGACGTTTTTGCAAGCGCAGCAAAAAACTTCACTAAAGTTTGCGGTGTTTATCTAAAAAATGCCGCAAAAGGTCATGACCTTTAGCGACACTTTTTCCACAAACGCCGTAAAAAGTCATGACTTTTAGCGTCGCTTTTCCCACAAGCGCCGCTAAAGATCATGACCTTTAACGGCGCTTCTCCCAAAAACGTCGCTAAAACAAGTCGTGAAAATACAAAATATATATTATAAAATATTATAAATGAAAAATATAAAAAATTTAAATTCAATATAAATATATATCCCACCAAACAGTAAGTTTATCAATAACAATCAAACAAAATACCGCACTTATCATACTACACCAGAAATCTAACAAAATACAAATAGAACAAAATAATGATAGAATGCACACTTTAAGATCAACAGTTAGCTCAAACAAGTCGTCACTATGCATGAATTCAGCTAATATTCCTGGACCATGCATCCAACAAAAACTCAAACCTGAGAAAAAAGAAACAAAAGTTAATGAATGACATACGAAGGCAAAAACCAACCAAAATAACAGAATCAGATTCCAGTTATTATGAAAGTAAATAACTTATCTTAAGATAAGGTTCTTCTAAATTCAGAACCCTAAATCAAATTAATAATAAAATATGCAATTAACAAGTCAACGTTAACGCCACATATAACATCAAATTGCACAACTTAATATACTCAATACATTAACATAAATAACATCACATTGAACAATGAATTTAACACATTCAAATAGATCAATTTTAAGCTCACTAATGGTTAATTTAGCATGTGAACAGCATATAAATGTTTTGCACTTACAGCATGGTTTAATCAACTTCAAGTAGGAAATTAAATGCTGCAAATTTCCAGCATTCAAAATCATATATAGACAACATTAATATGACATTTTCGAGCACCTTAAAGACACATTTGGAAAATTTGAAGAACCATTTGAACAACCACATTCGAACATCTTAAAGACAACTAAATTTTGTCTTGTTTTGGACAACCTTACAGGTCAGCAAGGCATGTGTTAAACCACGCCTAACATGTTTATTTCATCATGCTTTGAACAACAATAAACAACCATTAAGCATTATATTAAATCAACTCTTCAACACATTCGAACAACATAAAATACATCATTCGAATATCATAAATCACAACTTTCAGACACCATAAATTGCAACATTTAACACCTAAATTTTCAGCATTTAACACATAAAATGGTTTTCTCCTTATTAAACACTTATACGACCGTCAAAGCCAAAGTATGCACCTGTAAGCCAAAGTCAGGCCAGTAAGGAAATTACTTATACGACCCTCAAAGCCACATATGTCAAAGCACATTAACTGATCTCTTTGAATTATGATATGGAAAGATAAATTTTTAATAATGCCACCATAAAGCAAGAATCAGAATTTGTTTCAACAAAAGAGAAATAAAACATTGTTGCTAATAGCCGAATAGAACAAAAAAAATGAACAGCAAAACTGCACAGGCTCAGGAGCAAGAGGGAATTAAAGAAACTAACCTCTATATCTAAGAATATCCTTTTGCTGAAAAGAATCTCAATTGTCTGCAATAAATGCATCACCAAATACATATATATGAGAAAATGAAAATAATATTCCATAGTTAACTCATATCAAGAAAAACTAGAGGTTTCACAATACAATGGAATGCTTCCGTTATTTAACAAGGAACAATAGTATTAATTTGCAAAAGGTAGAACAGAAACATGCTGCACTACTATTGTTTAACGTTATATAGAAATTATTCTTTAGTTCTAATATCTAAAATTACAAGCACAAAAGGCAATATCAAGGTCTGATGAACAGTTAGATTTGAGAAATATTCATTGGTAATATCACTTAAATCTGTAATCAAACCAAATATATTTCTAAACCAACTAAAAAGGACTATAGAAGGACCAATACAGAATGAGAAAAACCACACCAAATATTTGAGAAACTTGAATGAACAAATAACATTAAAAAATTTCCACGACTGGACCAAAGAATAACAATGAGGTAATATCTATATTAACAATACAAATCAAAGAAATCTAATTTATACTAGATAACAAGCAGACAGTATGATACAGGCATGGGGCTTCTTACCTTACTTGCACTTAAGATGTCATCAAACTGTTTTAAAACTGCTGGGGAAGCCAAATGGTCAAGCTTAGCTCCCAATATCGCAATGGGCAGCTTCTCACATGCAAATATTCCCACACTATCATAGCAGCTTTTACTATACTAGTTCATATATGTAGCAAGTGTAGTTAGCTGGATGTCTTCAATTTTTAGTGAAACATTTGTCTTAGAACCTTAAAAGCTGCTAAGATTTAATTCTCTAATCTAAGTTTGCTATGGCTAAAGACTCGATAAACTATGAAGTCGAAATAGATTCTAATTAAGTAATGCTAGTAAAACGGGAAAGCTCTCTTAAAGTAATCATCTAATAACTCTAATCATGCCCAAAACTTCAATTTTTGCATTAAGTGTAACATCAAAACAGTTTCATGCTATAGATTATGGAAAAAGCACTCTTGGCAATCATCATAGAAGGACAAGTTTTCTCATCTCAAGAAAGTTGCGTGAATGTGCTAATGGTATTAGGTCCCAAATATTTTAATAGTGAATTGATGCACCATAGATGAATTTATTTAGGTAAGTTGTAGAGTTGGTTCATCATCAAAAGTAGTATTTGGTATTCAAGGTCATCAATATTGCAATGTTGCTCAAACATGATAACCTATAAGATACAAGTAATATTTTATTAATAGAACTAAATTATAATATTAAAATTAAAATACTAAATAACATTTTAATTTGAAAACAGAACTAAATCTATTAAAATTCTGAAAAATAAGAATTATATTATATATAACAAATTTTTTTATAAAGTTAAAAGAAAGCATGGAATTTAGTTTTGAATTTGATTCAAAAATATAATTCTGAGAAGGTAAGATATGATATGAAACAATTAAAAATTTGAGAGGAAATTTTAGTTGCTGAAAGAAAAACCAGTTAATGAAAATGGAAAAGAATGATATACAAAAAAACCACTTGTTTAGTTCGTGTTTCTTTTCACGGGGCCAAACATTTTATGTTTGTATACATAAAAATTATCTTGGTTTGCAAATTGTTCGCAACATCCATCACGGAATGCAAAATATAGCATTTCTGCGGCCAATATCAATCAATAAACTTGTATAGATTTACTCGCAAGACGAGTTACTAAGAATCACTATTAGCATTTCCCATGGAACAATCAAAATAAAGTAACATAAAATTTTACCTCTTAAATTTTCGATAGATTGAACGACTTCACGCAGTTCATTGACGATCTTAAACAGAGTAACTCAGTCTTCATGCAACGGCTTAACCACTTCAAGTATTTCCTTGAAAGTTGACTCCACTTGATTTTGTGAATTCATCTTTTTTTTACTATATAACAATATCACTTAACAACAAAAATTTGCTCCCTTTAAACTCAAAGTTCATAATTGAAACATAAAAATTTAATAAATAAAAAAACACAAAAGCCCTCATAAAAACATTGATTAATGACAATAAAAAAGTATGAGAACTGGTCACATAGAGATCATATGGATTAATAATCATAAGTATTAACAAAAAAACAAAATAAAAAGCAAACCTTTATTGACTTAATTATCAAATTGTACAAATATATATATGCAGGCATTGACAAATTCACAAGTTATAATGCAAATAAATCCAATGAAAGTAAATTTACAGAACATTAGAAGAGAAACTTTGGGTTAAATTAAACCCAACGAATCAAAATAAATTCTTTTTTAATAATAGAGCTAAAGTCTACACTCAGGCATTTAAACAAACACTTCGAAGAAATAAAATAATCACAAAGAAAAATAAAGAACAAAACAAAGAATTTACCTTGAAAAAATCAATAAAAAATCAACTCCCAACTCCCATTAATCCTCATCTTTTGGGGTTCTTTTCTTTTTTTGGATTGAATTTCTTCTCTCAAATTTTGAAGATCCTGCACCATCAAAAGAAAGAAACACACATATATACCTATTAGAGACAAAACTCAGAAATATTTCCCATTGCTCTTTCATAGAAAATAACAAAACAAATTACTATTATTTGACTATAGACATTAACTGTTTTGTAGAGGAAACAGGTGGGTTTTTTTTTCTTTGATTTTGTTTCCTTAAGGAAGGGGTAATCTTTTTCTTTACCTTTATGGAATTAAAGAATGATTCAGAATTTAGAAGGAAAGAGAGAAAATGAAAATAGAAAAAAGTGGGAAACTAAGATAGCTAAATAGACAGCCAAGAGTCAATATTAGTGCTTTGCTAAGTGGTAAAGCTTGTAAAGAAAAAACGGATAATGATTTGATGACGATGATGAGGTAAATCCTAGTGTCACGGACCGCAGTTCAAAGCCCGTGACAAGCGCACCAAATGCATCCAATGGAGGTCTGTTGCTCAGATGGGGATCATTTGGCCTACGAGAACTGGCCCGATTCAAAGAGCTGTTGGACAGGCCTGTCACATTGAAGCCTGATAGGCCCGATAATGAAGATAGGACTAAGTAGTCTTAGAAGTTCTAATTGTACACAGCTTCTAATTCTGTAAAGTTAGAGTCCTAATTGAATACAACTTTTAATTGTAGCCATCGGTTTTGGGGGAGCTCAACTATAAATAGAGAGCCTCCCCTCATTTGTACTCACTCCTGAATTGTTTCATTATTCTTTGTGAATAAGAATTGAGAGCATTTACTCAAACTTTTCTCTCAAGCGTTCTTGCTTTGTTCATCTTTCAAAGATCGTTCTTAATTCGTTCTTCCGCTGTTCTTCGTGAAAACTTTAAGGGAATTCTGTTGAATCCTTTATTGTTACGAGTTGAGCTGACTTAGGCGTTTTTACGGTTGAATCCATTATCGGTGGAAGTTAGGCTGACTTAGGCGTTTTTAAGCCAAGAACTGCCTAAGGCCACACGGATGGGTGGGAAAACTCCAGGTCCGTGACAAGTGGTATCAGAGCCAAGGTTTGAACCAAGTAATATTCGAGTTGTTGGTTCAAAGACACCGTTGGGATGTCGAAAGAAGAGTTTGAACAAAGGTGGGCGAGGAAGTCTTGAGGGAGACAATATCGGCAGTAGAGGAACGTGTGGGTAAACTCGAGGATCCATGGCGGATGTAAAGGAGGCACTCGATGGGGTCGAGGATCGCATAACAAACTGGAGGAGCAGTCCAGAGACTATGTAAAGATGTCTCTTGATTCCACCATGGACAAGGTAAACGAGTTGTTTAATTCACACAGGGATAAGCTGTCGGAAAGGAATGATGCTCTCGAGGCCATGATGATGGCTTTGAAGGAGGAAACAATGGCCACGACGAAGGCTTTGAGCACAAGAATAGAGGAGCTCGAGGGAGAGCTGTCCTTGTGTCAAGCAGCCGTGGGAAAGGAGTGGCAAACGCAGCACTCAGTAATGAGGATGTCCCAAAGCCGAAAGAGTTTGTGGGGATAAGGTCTGCATGTGATGTGGACAATTTCTTGTGGAGGATGGAAAACTACTTCCGTGCCAAAAGCATCATGGAGGATGCGGTTAAGGTAAACACTGCTTCAATGTTTCTTACTGACATTGCGCTTTTATGGTGCGAGGTAGGACCACAGATAAAAGCAAGGTGAGATTGGGACGTGGCAAGAGTTCCAATGCGAGTTGAAGGGACAGTTTTACCCAGAATTTGCAGAGGAAGAAGCTCGGGCAAAGTTGCAAGAGATAATGCAACGGGGCACAGTAAGGGAGTATGTTCAAGAGTTCAAGGAACTCATGCTCCAAATTTCAAATGTGACCGATGAAGAAGCATTGCTTGCTTTTCAAAAGGGATTGAAGCCGTGGGTCAGACAGGAGGTGGAACAAAGAGGTGTCCAAAAACTGTCGGAAGCCATGACGGTAGTTGAGTCCGTGGTGAAGCTTGGTCTAGGGAAAGACAAGCTTGGGTCTTCCAAGTCCGATGGAAGGGGCGTATGTGAAATGGATCACAAGGAAGATAGAGTTAATGGCAATGACAACGGCGACAATGGTGGTAATGGGAAACCACGAGTTGGGAAGAAGAAACCCAAGAGGAAAAGGGACAAGCTAAAATGCTTTCTCTGCGACGGTCCACACATGTTGAAAAAATGTTTGAAGAAATCCGCGCTTAAGGAGAAGCCGGTGGGTAAGGCCTTGGTACTTGGTTCGAGCGCAAGGGGTGTCGAAGCCAAGGAGGCCGAAAGCGAGAAGAAGCCAGTGGAGTGCTTCTTGTGTCATGGTCCGCATAGGTTGCGGAAGTGTCCGAAGAAGTCTGTCATCGAGGGGAACGATGGAGCAGACAATGAGCCCAAGAAGCTTGGTTCGAGCAAGGGAAAAGCCAAAGCCAAGAGGGCAAGGAGGAGCAAAAAGAAGCAAGTTAAGTGCTTCTTGTCCCGTGGTCCGCATGAGTTGCGGAACTGTCCAAAGCAAGCCGGAGTCGAAAGAAACGCAACGTCTGAGCTTGGTGAGTCGTCGAAGGGGCTTCCACCCAAGGAAGAGGTGAGTTTGTCATCTAACTTAGCGGATAAAGTTGCGATGAAACAGTGAAGCTGGGACCAATGAGGCTCAAGTTGAGTGAAGTATCAGAGTTAGCCGAGTCATCGACAAGGCTTCCACCTATGGGAAAGGTAGGTGGTGCATCAGACTTTAAAGAAAAGAAGCGATGCATGTGGACAGTTGACCAGAGTAAATGCGACGAGCAGGACGGCTCGAGTTAAGAAGCGACAAAAGCCGAGGCAAGAATCCCAAAGAAAGGGAAAGGCTAAGGCGACGAGACGAGACCGAGGCGAATCAAGTCAGTGCCATTCAGAAGTCGCAACGAGGGCGTTGCGAGAATGGGTGGGGGAGAATGTCACAGACCGCAGTTCAAAGCCCGTGACAAGCGCACCAAATGCATCCAATGGAGGTCTGTTGCTCAGATGGGGATCATTTGGCCTACGAGAACTGGCCCGATTCAAAGAGCTGTTGGACAGGCCTGTCACATTGAAGCCTGATGGGCCCGATAATGAAGATAGGACTAAGTAGTCTTAGAAGTTCTAATTGTACACAGCTTCTAATTCTGTAAAGTTAGAGTCCTAATTGAATACAGCTTTTAATTGTAGCCATCGGTTTTGGGGGAGCTCAACTATAAATAGAGAGCCTCCCCCTCATTTGTACTCACTCTTGAATTGTTTCATTATTCTTTGTGAATAAGAATTGAGAGCATTTACTCAAACTTTTCTCTCAAGCGTTCTTGCTTTTGTTCATCTTTCAAAGATCGTTCTTAATTCGTTCTTCCGCTGTTCTTCGTGAAAACTTTAAGGGAATTCTGTTGAATCCTTTATTGTTGCGAGTTGAGCTGACTTAGGCGTTTTTACGGTTGAATCCATTATCGGTGGAAGTTAGGCTGACTTAGGCGTTTTTAAGCCAAGAAACTGCCTAAGGCCGCACGGATGGGTGGGAAAACTCCAGGTCCGTGACACTAGTACGTACCTTGGGTCCTCTTTCCGTATACTTGATAGCATATCTCGACGAAGATACAGAAGTGAGCTGCCGACGGAGATGCAGAGGGCTGTCGATTTGGGTAAATTGGGGGGAAAAATAAAGGGAATCGGGGTAGGGGAGAATGGTTTGGGAAAAATAAAATGGGGGAAAAAAGAGAAGAAATTTCAGGTGAAATTTTAGGATTTCATTGGGGAGGGAGAAGGGAACTGATTTTGGGAAAAAGGAGGGAAAAAAAAGAATAGATTTCATGTCAAATTTTGGGATTTTTTTGGGGGGGGGAGGGGGAGCCGATTTTGTGAAAAGTATTAAGGCATTTTGGGGTAAAAAAAAAAAGACACTGTTTTGGGTAAGACTTTTTGCGGCTTTTCTTTCAAAAACGCCACTATTTCTTATCTTTCATTTCCTTTACACAAAGTGGCGCTATTTTACTCCGCTAAAAATCTATTATTTATTTTAATATATATAAATTTATCATTATCTCTTAAATAATTAAATTATATTGATAATTTAATATATTAAAATAAATATTATCTTCTTTACAATTATATAAGAAATTAATTAATATATAAATTAAAAAAATTAGTATATACCCAAAAAAAACTTAAAATTATTTTAATTAACAGTATTTTATTTTTTGATTTTGACATGTATTTTTCTATGTTTTTACTTTCAAAATTTTTCCAAATGTTGCTTCAATTTTTCAACAGTAAACCCTAAATCTTAAACCCCAAATCATAAACTTACACTCTAAACCCTAAATATATATATTAAAGGATAAAAGTAACTATATATGAATTTCGGTTTAATATATAAATGTAGACGTGAAATTCTAATTGTGATTTAAATGTATAGTTGAAACTTAATTTGATTTAATCATACATATTTTTAAAAAATAAATACATCAAAAAAATTTATATTGAATAAATATAAATATTTAGGTATGCAATATCTAAATATAAAATGATATTATATCAACAATTGTGTTAATAATTCACAAGAACTAGATCAAATTAAAGTTCATGATACAATTACACACTAAACCCTAAACCATAAACTATAAACCTTAAAATAGTAACTCATAAACCTTAATCCCTTAACCATATGCTCTACACCGTAAATCCTAAACTATAATGATGATTAATTTAATATTTTAAAATTAATATTATCTCTTTTACAGTTATATCAGAAAATATTTATCATATAAATTAAAAACACAAATTAATCTAATCCCTAAACTCCTAAACCCTAAATCTTAAAACATAAACCATTAACCTTGAACCCCTAACCCCTAAATCATAAACCATAATCCCTAAACTCATAATCCATAAACCTTAAATAGTAACTCATAATCCTTAAACCCTTAACCATATATCCTAAACAGTAAACCCTAAACTATAATGATAATTAATTCAATATTTTAAAATTAATACTATCTCTTTTACAATTATATAAGAAAATATTTAACATACAATTAAAAAACAATCAGTCATATACCAAAAATCTTAAATTATTTTAAATAATAGTATTTTAATTTTTTCATTTTAACAAATATTTTCTATGTTTTTACTTTCAAATTTTTCCTACGTGTCATTATTTTTTCTTGAAGAATTTAAATATTCAATTAAAAATAAATTGTATTTTAATATAAATCAACCATTAAATTATAAATAGACAGATGAAATATTTTTGCGGCGTTTTTCAAAAAGTGCCGCTATACTCGAAATAAAGCGGCGTTTTTAAAAAGCGCCGCTAAAGGTGTACCTATAGCGGCGTTTTATAAAAAAGCGCCGCCAAAGCCACTAGAAGCTCAATATAAATGCCGACATTTTGCAAATTTTTTGCGGCGTTTTTTGAAAAGCGCCGCAAACACTGCTGAAGCTCAATATAAAATGACTGTGTTGAGCATAACTTTTTACGGCGTTTTTTTAAAAAGCGCCGCTAAAAACCTATTTTGGTGTAGTGATTATAACTCTACATAATTGAGCAAAGAATTAACAATTCAGAACTTAAATATAATTAGAGAGTATTTCCAACTCATCAAAACTATACTCTTTCTTTAACTAATCAAAGCCAAATAATTGAACACAAATGTTAAGTATTGTTGAACAATGCCATTGCTTTTAAATGTGTGGACCAATTGTACATGATACAAAGTACTTCTTGTGACAAACTCAACAAGGAAGCAACAACACACCATAATTGAACAAAAAGTTCCAAGTGTTGCAGCAATAACAAATAAAATAAAATTTCAGGAATGGATTATCCCTTTCTTATTTAATAGCATATTAAATAAAAAGATAATATCTAATAGCAAGGAAAAGAGATTGGCAATATCTTCAGATGGAAAAGTTAAAAGTAGAATTAGAAAGTATAAGCTCATGCTTATAAATTAAAAAGAAACCATAAATGGTTACAAGGTTGAATGAGAGATTCCTTGTAGTTGATTTATCCCATCAACATTAGGGTCGCTTGAATAATATTTCATTTGCTGGCTCAAAACCCTAAAAGATTCATCGTTCATGTCATAAGGAAGGGCTGAAAATATCGCTCAGCCATAAGTGTTAACAAATTAATCTCCAATGAATCCAAGAAATGCAAAAGGAATTCATTTAGCAAAAACCCACACCATGGCCAAAACTATTCATCATTAACAACAATTTTGACCCAAAAAGTTGCTAAAAAAAGAGACAAAGTATAATTCTCAATTAGATTCGTGAAAAGAAAACAAATGTTGTGCACAACACATGAATTCTCGTCTCCATCTCATTCAATACCCAACTAAAAGGGAACTATTCATTCAAAAGCAGAAGATGAATGATAACGTTCGGTACATAGCACTGATGACACTTTCAAGGTTCAACTTTATTCTTAATTGCCTATCTTCATCTCTAATAGTTTCCCTTTCAAATCATAATTACTTTATAAAGCAATTGAAGTTGAAACGTAAACCTATGGCGTAAATCAAATATGAGTTAACTTTCAAATATGGTAGTTGACGACCTTGACGAAGCACTTGACCTGCGACTTCCTGGTTGTTTCTTGGCAGAACCCTTGCGGTTAACCTTGTTGGGGGTACTTCTTTATCCCTGAAACCAAACAGTGGCCATAGGATGATGTAGTAGGAAGGTCCATAAATAAATCTCAGTAACATAGAGAGTCTTTGATCAAAGGAATGGGACACTCATGTTTATATGTTCCACATTGCTTTTATAATCAGGAATAAAAAGCAATTCTCAACATCTCTTCAATGAAGAGAGTAATGTTATTTCAAGTTTCCTCTTATCTCTAGTTTCTTTTGTCTAGTCAATGGAGAGATTGGCACGATTTCTGGGGTTCAATTAATGCATTGGGAATCATGGTCAACTAGCAAGGGCCGAGAAAACAAGATTTAAGGTTAAGGTAGCCATGTTTCAATCATGCAAGGCAACTAAAGACACACCTCCCTCTTGAGCAATTCTAGTAATTGGGATCATCAACCGACGTTTTTACATGAATCCTGCTTATGTTTACGATGATTACTTCTATAGATAAACGAAATTGAAAGGGCAGAATACCAATGGGAATCCCCTAAAAAATTATTAGTTCCGCAATAAGCTGGGCTTTGCTTTTGCAAAAGATTGATGCACACAAGTTATTGCCAACACACCCGTAGCAAAGCAGAATTGTTTGTCGATCAGTTATATAATAATGTCTTCAACTTTGAGGGCAATGGAGCATTATTCTGCTTTGAGTTAATGTCACAGTTAATTCCTAAACTTTCACCAAATATACAATGTCGTACCTGTACAAATAATGTCAAATGCTGCCTTGTATCCATCTAATTCCATTTATACTGGATGTTGAAATTATTTTGATTTTTTTTTCATTTTCTATTTTTAAGCATTAAACAAAATAACTTACAAAACCAAAAGTGAAATAACCTAAAAACTCTGACCATCCAGAATTTCAAAATCAATTCAGTCCTTGGGTTTTATACTTATACAATAACTTTAAATATAAAAGACATAAATGGCACAAATGTTAAGTAACACAAAATCAAAATAAAATGGCTCTGTTTGTTGAAGAAGAATCCAGCTTTTCCTCCTGCAAAGGTTTTACAGATACTCCATTGGGGTTGGCCATTTATAGTTTGATCTCCATTCAATTAAGCCCAAACTAAAAAAGTATTTAGCTGGATCACTATTAATGGCCCAATGGAATAACTCAAAAATAATATTTTATCTTCGCATTGAATTAAAATTTTTTACATTTTCTACACTTATTATATTTAAAATTTATTCTCACTAATCAATCTATTTACTTTTTAATTTTAAAAATTTAGATTCAATTATTATCATGTTAAAATTTCACTGATGTGTCATTTTAAAATTTAAAAATGTGCACTTAATAGTGATTAAAATAAATAATGTTGAAATGTTAAATGTATTTTTTTCTTAAAATCACCCATTTAAACTTGTCGTGATAAAACAATTTTCTTTTGTTGGAATGGTGTTTAAGAAAAAATTGGCATCAACATTGAAATTGAAATTAATATTTAGACAATTAAAGACATTACAAAAGTAGGCACAAATTATGCATATAGATTAAATCAGTTTAGCATAGATAGGGATCAAATTAAAATTTAACAGTTGTCTTGTATCTTAAAAAAAAAAAGCAAACCGTCTGTTTTTAAGATATGGTACATTAAAATTATATATAATGACACAATATTTTAATAAAAAATTTAATGATATATTATTTTTGATATATGCATGTCCATCTTATTGTTTATGTTCAGGTTTCATAGCTGCCCCTCCCAATAATATTATTTCAAGGTTATTAATGATATTACTATTAGGACTAACTAATCTATAAAGTATTATATAGGTACAAGTTAGAGAAACTTTCAATAAATAAAATACCTTTTATTATTATATTACTAAATTACATTATAAAATAAGTTTTTATCAACATATATTAAGTGAAGTTGAATTCAACGTATTAAAATAACTAATATTAATTAATAATTATTTAGAAAATCATATCAATAATTATATTATAATTATTTATGGTTCGAACTATGCAATGAGTAATTAATATTTATTAATAATTTTTTTAAAAATTAATTATCATTTAATAATTTTAGTTATATAACAATTAAATTAAAATTTATCACTAGAATATCTTTGACACT